>NC_058111.1:23429492-23782617 GCF_914725855.1 Thunnus albacares | reverse complement strand
TTACATTAAAGGTCTGTCTTGATTGGGGATGCCTGAACTCTTTAGTGCAGGTTTGTGTTAATTCAATGAGCACATGAATAACAAGGAGAATTCAGATTATCATGGACTTTGGGGTGGCTTCTCAAATCTGATGAGACTAGAATGTCTTCAAGATTTTTCAGCGTAAGCTGAAACATTGGGCTTTGATTCAGAACAATGCTGTTTGAATAAAGAAGAAGTCGACAAAACAGCAAGTCTGTGTGTGTGGTCCTCCTCCTTCAAGCAGTTTAAGTCACTGGAAACCCAAATCCACAATAATAATAGTAAGCATCTAAAAAGTATTAGACATTAGTTTCAATCCAAATTCGAAATATTGTCATTTAAGTTTTTGTAAACTTTCTTAGTCTTGGGTTTGATTTGGGCATGGTTATACTTGGTGCTGACATGCTGCGGTAAGCATATTGTCTCATTTCTGGTTGCTGGAGTTTCTGTGTCATTTGTAGCATTTCTGCATCTCAACCCAGTTAATTCCTAGTTCTGCTCAGGCACTCTCTCCTTCTTTTAGTGACTTTCTCACAAGTCACACAGATGTTTACACACTTTTCAGATCTGCTAATTACTTTAGCTTAGCAGTTAGCGATGGCTTCCCTCTCTTCCCTCTCTCCCGCTCGCTCTACTGCGCTCTCTTGCTCAGCGTGTCTTATGTTTAGCTATTCCTCTGTCTCCTTTAGTGATAATGGTACATGTAATAAATGTAGTATATTTATTGTGTTGGAGGCGAGGCTCAGTGAGTTAGAAGCGCAGCTCCACACCATGGAAACCCAGTCATTAGCTACTGTAGTTAACCAGCCACCAGTAGCCGGTGCAGGTGTTAATCAAAACGTGATCGCTTACACAGTCTTTAGAAATGGTCTAAACAGCCAAATGAGCTGTTTTTTGAACTAGGTTTTCTAATAGTTATGAACATTTATTTTCACTCAGGTTTTTGATATCATTTATGCACTTTTATTATTTCAAGCCAAATTTCCAGAGGCTTTAAGAGTTCCAAGGCTACTAGCAAAAGCATAAATTTGATGGGGTTGAGGTGCTTCTTCATTTGATACAGCACTGGATAATAAAAATGTTTTTAGTTTGGAAACACAGAATCAAAGCCAATGTACTTCTCTCTCCACATGTGCAGTATGCAGTACTGCTCTCACAAGAATGCTTGCAGGTCAGGTTTTGCCGTCATTCATTTTTATTTTTATTTTTAACTCTCCAAGAATTTCAAAAGGATAAATTGTTCCATATTTGGTCATATCCTAACTCTGGTTTTCACAGCACATCGGCTGCTTTTCCCAACTGTTTGCACATGTCCCACATTCCAACTTATAGTATTATTTATAAGAAGAAGGTTTATAATCTTGTTTTGGTGTTTTGTCATTCATAATATTTGAAACATCAACCGCTTTTAAAAGTGCAAACACACACACACACACACACCTCCCCCCACAGAGAAGGGGAGTAAATGTTAAATATTGCCTTTATCTGATAATCAAAGCATTAAAGGACTACTTGACCTGACAGACTTCAGTTGAAGCACTCATCTGTTCACTAATGTTTCCTCCTTTTCCTCAGTAACCTCCCCGTTACTCTCTTTTTCTCTCTTCCATTTTTTTGTCATAAACTTTGTTTTTGACCTTTAAAAATGACAGATCTTGATTCTGCTTTTTCTCTCGTTCTTATCACTTTTAAAGTGCTGTCAGATATGGGGCTTTTTCCCTATCTTTATTCAGGAGCGTGGTCTTTCAATTTGAGAGCATGATGTATTGATTTCACGTTCAGATTTTGTATTTTTTTCCCTCAAAACCCTTCCCTCACACTCTATATAGCCCCTGCTTGTGTTTAGCTTTGCTCTGCTTCTGCTCAAACTGTATGCTTGTGCTCAAATACTGTATAATGTTGCTTGCACAGATTTCCTGCTCCAGCTTCAGCCCTTCTCCTCACACTCAGGCTACTTCCGTGCGCTCATGAAACATCTGCTCTCAGATTTCTGCTCTGCTCTCGGATTTTTTGTGCCAAGAGTTGTGTTGACCAATGAATTAATCACTGCCTCCTCGCAGGCACGTTCCCTTTACTTCTTAGAGTGTTACATACAGGTGGTTACTCTTTAACCTGGTTCATCCAATCCTGCCCTCCAGGGCTTTATTTCTTCATCTTCTTAAATTCTTGTACAACTTTTGGAATAAAAGGCCAGTTAATGTATGTACTGGCGCCTGTACCAGCACCCATACGTTATATTATAGCTACATATAATAGCCATATAGCACACCGGCCTCCTGTCAGTAGCACACTGATGGGAGGCCGGTGTGTATATAGTATATAGCTGCTATTATAGTAAAATAAAACATATGGGACACTCTAGTGAAGTAAAGTGAAGTAAAGTGAGCAGGGATTATTTCATTGGTCAACACTACACCTGACTTTCTATTAGTTGGGGGATTTTCACAGGGTTGTCGCACAAAAAATCAGAGAGCAGAGCAGAAATCTGAGAGCGGACATTTCACGAGCGCACAGGAGCAGCCTGAGTGTGAGGAGAAGGGCTGAAGCTGGAGCAGGAAATCTGTGCAAGCAACATTATATCTGAGCACAAGCATACAGTTTGAGCAGAAGCAGAGCAAAGCTAAACGCGAGCAGGGGCTATTGGAGTGCGAGGGCAGGGTTTTGAGGGAAAAAATTACAAAATCTGAACGTGAAATCAATAAATCATGCTCTCAGATTGAAAGACCACGCTCCTTAATAAAGATAGGAAAAAAGCCCCATATCAGCTGTTAGATTTTGACTTCAGTTACGGGTGAGCTCATGCAGTATTTGTGGTGGAGTTTGAATGTGTGTGTGTATATATACATGACTTTTTGCAACATGTGTATGTGTCTATGTAGAAGGGTATTGTGTGTATGCATGTGTGTGTGTGTGTCTGTCACATCACTTTTCCTGTCTGGATAACTGGTTATCTACACATAAGCCTAGTTTACAGAGATTAAAGATACATCCAGATTAATGTGCAGAAAAAAATTTGATTTAATGAAATCTAAGTAAGTGCCATATAAAAATATAACTGTTTTAGTGACACGTACAGTGCGCAATAAGACACAAAAAGTTGCATCTGTCTGATAACCTGTGACGATTTGACCCAGTAAACATCAGATGAAACACTAATTTATCATTGAATATTATTTAAATAAAATATACATCATTAAAATAATGCTACAACTTACTTTTCTCTCCAAATATGTCACCAAACTGATTTATTTCCACTTGTTCAAGGAAAAGATTATTTTTAAGAGACACTTCTCTGCCAAATCCCTATGTTATGAGCAGAAAAAAGCCCTCTATTTTGTCACGCTGCCCTCTGACCTGCCACACAAATTGTACATACCACTGTGTGCATGTATCTAACTCAATTCGACTCTGTGCGTGTGCGTATGTGTGTGTGGAATGTGCATGTCCATCCAATACAGGGATCAGGGCTGAGACAGAGAGGATGGAGGGGATGTTTGCAGTCGCACGCGACCCACCCAGACATATGGACATATGCTATAGGGAGAATCAGCCTTAAGGCCATGTTGCATGAGAAGGTGTGTGTGGAGGAGGAGGAGGAGGAGGAGTGGGTGTGCTCAAGTCTGAGACTTTATTGCATGATAAGGAGTGTGTGAGTGTGTGGAGAGGATTGTGGAGAGGGAAAACAGGAGCTCATATATATCGGAGCAACTTTGCTGCCCAATCTCTACACAGCAGCTCTGTGTACAATATTTTCTAAATATTCTGACTATGGAGAGCCAGACAGAAATTGAGAAGTAATTAAGTAATTTAGTAGTTGCTTCACATTCATGTTTCCAAAAAACACGCAGTTCAGATAAGTAAAAGTCTCCACAAAATAAGAGAAAAAAAGGGGAAACAATACCTTGAAAAAATTCCACAGGAAGAGCAACAGACAAGAGATTTCTCTTTCAGGACGAACAGACTAGCATCACAGACTAGTAACAATACTGTATTTACAGAGTAAACAGAAGCAGTAGTAGTAGAACTGAAATATGAAGGAACAGAATAACAATTTAAGGTAAATCAATTATATGATTAAATAAATATTAAATGTAATAAGTTTCAGGAAAAGTGTAAAATTATAATAGTAATCTTAATCTTAAAATGTTTTGCAAAAAATTGAGGGTTGAAAATGTTTATTTGCAAATTATACAACATCCAAACAATGATTTCTCTCTCTGTCTCATGCATGGCAGACACTCAGGCGAGGTCTAGACTGAGGTCCAGATGGGACGTCTGAGTTTATCGGCTAACTCTGCTTTCACTGTCCAGATGCTGATTGGTTGCCTGTTCAAACACCCTCTTCCTCAGCCGCTGTGTGTATGTGTGTGTGTGTGTGTGTGTGTGTGTGTGTGTGTGTTCTGTATCCTTTCAGCCTCACCATGCATCATATCAGCTCCAGAGGTTTCAAAACCTTTGATTCCCTCTCAAGATCACAGAACAAAAAGTACCAGCATGTTTGTGTGCAAGATGTGTTGCCATGACAACTGCCCAACCTTTGACCCCCACCTCCATCAAACATCAGTGTTCCGCACCTGTTGCGTTTCTGTGGCGCCAGCCCATTGCCTTGGAAACACACACATACACACATATTTTAGGGGCGGTCTAAGGACAGCGAGCGGCTGTGGAATCCTTCTGATCCTAGCATGCAATCTGATCAGCATGCCAGAGAGATACTCAAGGGCAGCTTGTTTTGTCGTGACCACTTATACTGTACACGCACTCACATACTTAAACACACACACACACATACATTCTGAACTTTTTTCATGTTGTCAGTCTTGGTCATGCACCTGAATTTTATTAAATTCATAGTATTTTTATGAGGAATGCAACATTTGAATAGTGCTGACTGTTTAAGCTTCATGTATAATGTGATGATTACCTTTTGTTTCCTGATTTAAACTTATACCATCAGCTACTGAACAACTTCAGGAGTGATTGGCAGTTATGAACTTTGCCGAAAGGCACTTTGACAGCATTCATTAAAGGAGAGAGCATCACAAACCCCTTCCTGTACCGTCTGGATGACATGCATGTAAAAGGTGTTGGGAAGCTTCCTGCTGCACTCTGATTGGCAGGAGACGTTGAGCTCATCCTTTCATCAGAGGATGAACAAATGGATCATCCAACACAGGCTCAGGCCAGGTTGAAAGGATGGATTAGAGGGAAGAGAGGGATAGATGAAAGACAGGATGGATGCAACGAGCAGGGGAGAGATGAAAGAGTGTATGATGGAATGAGTGAAGGTCAAGAGAGAAAGAGCAAAGGATTGACGTGATTGATGTGATACAGCTTGTTTTTATAACGCTGACGCACGCTTGCTGCTTTGTGCGTGTCCAAAGTGCGTGTGCACATATGCGTCTGCTGTATTTTGTGTATGTGTTGTGTGTGTGTGTGTGTGTGGCTGTTGGCAGTAAAATAACTATTGATCTCAGGGTGTATCCAAGCACCTCGTTTCCCACAAGATCTTCTCTGCTGTTTGCCTGACACACAAACAGACACATTATTCTCTCTCTTCTCCCTCTCTTACCTCAGTCCTCTGTTTACCTAATATTAGATAAAATCAGTCACAGCCCTTCAGGAAAGAGGAAGTCTTCCTTTCTCAGATTATAAAAAATCTCTCGTCTCTCTCTCACTCCTTCTCTCTGGGCTCTATTATCATCTCAGCACATGCTGCACAAGACATGGTATTTTCCTGAAATGCAGAGACATTTATGTTCAGTATTCTAGTGACTTACCATACACTGCAGTGGTACAATTTAATTTTGGTGTCAAGAGTCACCATGTTCTGCCAACCGTCTGCTCGGGACAACAACAGGGACAACAGCAAACTCTGTACAGTTTTCTTCATTTTAATTTGTGGAGGCACACCCACATGTTTTGCTGGTCTGTTTCACTTTTATGATACATTCTTTGACCAGTTGACACATTTAATTAAACAGAATTTTTTTTTTTTTTGCTATTCTTCTATTATGGCCAAGAAGCCAGAGTGAAGATTAATGTTTGATTCTTATCAGCATCTGTCATCCACAACAGCTGATTAAGACTCTTTACAGCCAGCTGAAGGCTGCAGGTATGCGTTCCACCTGCAGTCTGTAATTTGAGTGACGCGCGCTGTCAAGCTGTGATTATGCATGCCAGATCCACAGTGGTTACCTTGATTAAATCTTGTGGAAACCAGCAAACACATCACGTCGGTTGGTTATGATTCATTTTTCCACATACAGATTTTTAGTTTATGCACTGGAAGTCATCATGAGAGCTGGAAACAGTTATGCCCTGAGGTCACATTGAACACACTCAGTTAATTCAATTCCATGGATAATCATAAGATATTACTGAAACCCCTAATGAACTCTTATGCCATGATTGTTACCCTTAACACACCCACTGATAATATATGATAATAGATTCTTCCTCATCTCACCTTGTTTCCATGTACGCACTGGGTACACCACATGCCTGCAGCCACAAAAATACCAAAAGTGTTCCTTCGGTGCACTTGGCTGCACTTTGAACACTGCATTTTAATTCACAAAAATACCACCTTCTGTCTTTTCTCTCTTACTTTGCTGTCTGTCAGCCCTCTTTTCACCTCTGGAAAAAAAAAAATGCGGGAACAGGCAACCAGAGGATAAAGAATAGTGGAAACAGCAGTTGGGAGTCAGATATAATGTCATCTCTGACCTTGAAGACAGAAAGAGGAGAGAGAAAAAGAGAAAAGAGGGACAGGCACAGCAGACTCTGTGGCTAAATAGGCAGAATGTACGAGCGCTCAGGGTCCTGCTCTAAATCACCAGTAGCTGTGACAGCACTAGAGGAAAAGAGGGTTAAAAGAGGAACAAAGCGAGGGAGGATGATAACTGGTGCCAGACAGCTGTGAGCGTGATTGTGTGTGTGTATTTGTGCTTCTTTGTCTGTGGCTTTCACATATTGTCACTGTTAAATGATAAAAAGAAAAAATATTGCTCTTGATATTAGAAAAATACTTCCAAACATCATTAAATGATTCACTGGTAGTACAATTGCACTTGATGTTGTACTATTGCACTTAGCAACCAGTTTGTTACAACCAATGCAAATATAATAATAATTTCTGGTATAGAGTGATGCATGTTTCACTGAATACAGTTTAGTAAAATGTACAGATAATTCTACACAGTTGTCAGAAAAAATCTGTTGAAGATCAGCAGTGAAAACAGCCTGTTTGTCTGTGAGCTCAGACGTGCGAGCCCTCTCACTCTGTATCCTCATTGCGTGTGGCTGCAAGGTCACAGGGCTAGACAGCCAGCTACACACACACACACACACACACACACACACACACACACACAAACACATTAACTGATCATACCGCCAGAGAGGGGATTAGGCTGAGAAGCTGACAGGGTTAGGAGGGTTAGGGTAAAGTCTGTGTGTGTGTGTGTGTGTGTGTGTGTGTTTGGTTGTGGTTGTGTGTGCGCAGAAGGCGGGAATACCACATACAGTCATGGCACGCAGAATTAGAATTAAAACTGATTTCCAATTTACTTTCTTTAAGAGCGAGGCAGCAGAGCACATGGAAGACGAGGTGGTCTCAAACACACAGCCGCACACACATGCACACGGCCTATTCGCCTAACATTTATACAACTAAGATCTTAAATACAGTCACACTAAAGCAGACCAATGCGGTTGTGGAATGACAGCTAGTAGCATTTTGCTAGTCAAAGAGTTGTGATATACAGGAAGCTTTCTTGAACTTTTGGTGATCCCAGTGGGAGAATTCATTGTTAAGCTTGGCTTCTTCCACATGGAGATTCAAGCGTAGGAGTATACACTTTGGTATCCTGCCCAAGTACTTTTCAATGACAATTGTAAAAACATACTCTGCTTCCCAATCAGAGCCTGTAGTAAACACTACACTTCCTTTAGCCTTCAGTCTGTATAATTAATGTGGATTACAAGTTAGGGAAACAGCAAAGTATTAACCCTGGCCTTGAATTTACTTACCCAGCAAATGGATATGGTGAAAACTGAGTGGATAAGGCTGACCGATGTTGTGCACTTTGTGTCTCCAGGGAGCAGAGGAGAGAGAGAGAGGTGCAGCTGTGCCAACAAGAAGACTCTGAGAGGCAGCATAGAGAAATACTCAGGTAAACGGTTTTCTATTCTGTCTAGGCATGTCAAATGTCTTCTTCCTCTCTGCACTGTTGTTGTGTCTCGTGATAAATTCTCCATCCCTTTCCCTCTCCAACTTTCCCACAATCCCTGTACTCATCCCTCTCATTCTCCTCCAAATCATCCTCTTCCTCTGCTTCATCACTCTTCTCCATCTCCTTCCTCCCAGAGAAAGGAAGGGATATTAGTGTCAGCTGAGATCTGCTCTTGGATCAGTTGAGGAGATCTCAGGCTCCATAAAGTGCCAGTGACACAGCAGAGAGTCTCGTGTGAGGCTGGCGCAACAGATGGAAGCACTTCTTAGTTGGCGAAGAGTCATGTTTCTCACACACACACATACACTCATCTGTGCACAGAGGCACGCACATAGATATGCAGAGGCGTAGTGGCACGTCTATTGGAGTAAATCACACTAATACGCAGGCACACACATGTGCGCACACACCCAACCCACATGCGTACACCCACAGACGTACACACGGAGCCTCTCATCTTTCTCCGCAGGCGTTAGATGTATGTGGGGTGTGTATTTTTTCACATGGTATCTGCTGCTATTCTTTTTCTAAGCCACTGGCAGCCTGGTGTGTTCAATTACACTGTTGATTTATTTCCCTTCCCACACAACAGTCTCTGATCTCACCCTCTGGCTCCTATACAGCTCAACATATGATAGCACTCCACTGGGGAGGTGGAGGCTATTTCAGAAGAGGGAGCAACCCCCCCACCCCACACCCCACCCTCCCCACCCTCCATCAGAGCTGAGAGAAGATGTAATGGGAGACAACAATTCACCAAATTGTTCAAGATTGGAGACCATAGGTGCCCAGATGTTTATTTGATCAAAAAGCTTTGGTTTCTGCTGTGAGCTTCTGCAGAATCAATAAGCAGCTGTTATCTAGTAGTTGCTGGATTTAAGTTTAATGGTTTGTGAATCTGTCCACTTCTGCTCACTTTGTTCAAACAGCTTTCAACAGATTTTTGTGGATGTCTGTAGTTTCTCTTCATTTGTCAACCACAGACTTAGGCTCACAAGACTGCCAACAAACCGACATGTTACTGTATTTGTTCAAACTGATCATTTTCATTGCCAACCAAGTTAGGAGGAGAAGTGAGATGAGAAGGCATCTTTTTTCTGTAGACATCACTCATCACTTACCTGCTGTTTTTCAGTCCACCTCTCTCTTTACAGCAACTCTCATTCCAAAAATATTTAAACCCACTCGCTGGTCTCCTGATATATGGAGGAATTTACTAAACAGAGCAGTGATGCTGGTAGATAAACACATCTACTGGCACATAAATCATTATTGTCTCCTTTGTGTTATAAGACAGAGTGGATGAAGAGAAAAGTAGTTATTTTCATGTATATGTGTGCATATTCTCAAAGTTCACTATCAGAACAACACCACAATGACTTGGTACTTGACCTATGTGGCAAACCCTGTCTGTTTGTTTCAGTAGAGGGAAAAAAACAAAAATGGGTGTTTGAAAGTAGGGTTTGGCCTAGTTTTCGGGTGTGTGTGTGTGTGTCAACCACTTCACTGTAAGCGTAAAAGAGCCTGATAGGGTTAGAGAGTAAACAGCTTCTCTCTTATGTAATAGACTCACTCTGACGATTACGCTCAACTGTTGACCTGTGTGTGTGTGTGTCAGTGTGAGTGTGTGTTTGTGTGATACTTTACTCTGCTCTCAGAGCTTGAGACCATGCTTTTACATGCCTCATATACATGCAGATGAAAAAAAGATCCACTTGAGAATAGTTCTCGTCTCTGCATCTCTCTCCGACAGGTTAAAAGGGGAGTTGGAGGAGAAACATGAGAGGTGGTTGTCATGCCAACGAAGGTGTGCCACTGTGCAGGAGCAGCTGTCGTCATGGCAACACAGAGAGGAACAAATGAACCGGAAGTACTGCGCAGCTGAAGAGGAAGTGACAATACTGCGGGAAGATTTGGAGAAGGTCCGGCAGGAAACGAAAGAGCTGAGGGGAGAAAGGTCGTGATTATAATATCTGTCCTGCTCTGATCACTTTCTTCCTCAATCAGTACTCCTCACTAACTTGCTCTACTTTATTTTATTCTATTCTATCCACAAATATTTTACTAAGCTGATTCTTATTCTTTACTTATAACCTGACAACAGGAGAAGTGGATCGCAGACCTTGAAATTTGTATTATGGGAAATGCGGTTGACTTTGGTGTACTGGTACTGTCCCCCATATGGAAGATTTTGTCAGATACTGTATTGTAGATTTTATTTGACAATGTCATAGAGGCTTGTTCTCAAGTGCTGACCAATGAAAGCTTACTGGGAGCCGGATACAGTGCATGGCCAAACTTTGCTTTTCTTAACAGGGAAACCACAACCACAGGCTGGTGGCTGTCTAAATCCCTGGTTGGGAAATAGACTGTTTTGTTCTGATGTTAAACATTTACAACCCCTTTGTGTCTGAGAAGACACGGGGTGAATTCAGTCAGCAATCCTGTGTACGTGTATGTGTGTCTATCCAAAAACCAAAGGCCTAACATCCTCTCCCCGAGTGAGAAAATCTAATAGAGTGTTGGGAGCTGTGCCCAGTCTCTTATGTAAGGTCTTCTCTCTCCCTGTGTGGCTGGCTCACACTGCCCAGCACACTGCTTAATAACCTTGCATTTACGGGTGTTTATCCATGTCAGTGCTTCAACTACATTACATTAATCCATCATCAGAAGCTTTAAGTCAAAATGAAAAGTTTAAATGAGTATTTTCTAATTTAGGACGCTGGGATTATATGTATGCTGAAAATACAGTTTTCAGGTTGTCAAAAGGACTTCGTAAGACTTTTCTTAACCCGTAGACATAGTCATTCTTTTATGTGAAACAGGCAGAGACTGATCCCACCCATCCCATGTGACCCATGGGTGTATTATGAGACCTTTGAGTGAACCGTGAGTGAACCGGTGCCAGAACTTCTCTTCCTGGTTTACTTTCATGTTGTGTGATCCATCGCACATGTGCATTAGTGTCTTAGCACCTCTGGCCCCCACCCAGCTCATCCAATTGACTTTTGATGTCATGCACATAAAAATCACTTTTTCTCAGCTCTGGGAACGTTTTATAATTATTAAACCTTTGTGGTATAAAAATAATAATAAAGAGTAATAATTTGCCTTGTTTTCAGATGGAGATGTCCTATCAGCAATGTGTTTTTAGTGGTCCAGTGGGAATGTCTTAGTTGCAGTACTGCAGCTGGCCACTGAAACAAACTGGGAGCAAAGCTGACTTAGTGCACGGTATCAGTTCTCTGAATTGAAATAAAATATATAAATAAAAGAAAGAAAAAAATGAATATGAAAAATAAACCAAACAAAAACATATAGAATGACAAAAGAATCATTTTTAAATAAAATAATTTCATTCATTTTTATTTTTTAAGTAATAAAACTAAATGAAAACACACACACATTCAGACAGGAAAGACATCCTCCCAGGATTAAAACTTGTTTGAGATCCTGTCAAAAAAAAACAACCCAAAATCCTCTTTAGCAAGAAGTTAGACTGAATATTCTCTGTGTGTGTCCATGTAGGAACTGTGCTGATGGTTGTAGGTCATGTTACAATCCCATAAACCTTTATGATATACAGTATATGTCCAAATATACAAATCTGTCATCTGTTCAGCTCTCCTACACTCCGCACATGTTTACAGTCCCAGGTGCCTGACTTTGTTCCTCGTGCCTGGTTGGAGCGATGTTTGTTGAATGAACAACTAGAAAGCTTTTTTGACAGTTTGTAACTTTTTCTCCTTTGTTCATTCTATGGTTCATCGCTTATATTTGTTAAGGGTCATAGTTTTTAATATAATGCATTATGGGATTTTCTGCACAGGGTTATAAACTTTTTTGAAATCCTGTAAAAACAAACAACAAACCCTCTTATGCAAGAAGTTGGATTGAGCATTCTCTGTGTGTGTCTTTCCATGCAGGACCTAAGAGGTCAACACAATGCTGAAGGTTATAGGTTACAGTAATATCCCATAAACACACACACACGCATGCATATATGTATATATCTTTTGGCATCTATCTCTAAGCAGGACTTAGGCGGTGTAGAAGTGGGCCTCAGTGTGGGGAGCACACTTATCACATATCAAACTGCTGCAAATGACTTCATTGTAGCACCAACCAGAATCCCACAAAGAAAAACACATTGTCCCTCGACCTCTGACACCAGACAAAAAAAACACTCTTCTCTCTAACACAATAAACCTGCAACAAATCCCTTGTTCCCAACAGGATCTCTTGTTTGTCAAATGTAATCACCAATGGACCAATCAGCATCAGAGGTCTGTTCATCAGGACTGGATGTTCAGTCTCAGACCAAGAGTCTCCACTGGTGATAGAATTACAAGGTTTAAAGCTTCTGAGATGCAAGACAGGGACGATGGGACCAGCTAATTACCTCCAGATCATGCCAGCAAGCAAAGTGACCAGACTGTGACCCCAGGACACTCCAGTCAATCTGAACCTTTCCAGAGATTTCTATTAAAACAGACAATTCACCAATTTCCTCTGCACCAACCTCTATTGTCCAAGTAAATATTAACACCAGAAGGTCTTTAAAGACATCTGAGATAAAGCTGCACTGAGTGTGTATTCACATACATACACACACCAGTCACCAGTCCAGCAGCAGGACTTTCTCCCTCAGCTCAACAGACTCTCTGCAGTAATCAATGAACATGACTCATAGTCAAGAAAGAAAAATTCCTGACTGGCCCATACTGAAATATAGTATATTATTTCACAATATCTGCAGGCCAACAGAGAACACTACATAGACCAGTACTGAGGCTAGTCGTTGACAATCACTGATTTAATCTGACATCATATCCACATATAATTACATATAGGTGCACAGAACAATAGGAAAGCAGTGCACAGCAATAACTCAATGCATGAAAACATTCTGACATATAGATCAATCATGTTATATGATTAATCAATCATGATATATGATTGCTCTATAGGCTACAGCGTGAAATAAGCATGAAATAAAACTTAATCAAACCATATAAACCAGTAATTTTCACTTTTTCTAGCTAATGTAGGCTACAGTATCGTGTCTTTAGGTATTGACTGGATCTTTTTCTTGTTTCAGAAACACATGGAAGTTTCTTGTCATAACAACTTACCAACTTATGTTATAATGAGAAAAGTTTGTTTTAATGACATACATTCATTTTGTGAAATAACAAGAAAGTTTTATGGTATAACAAGAAAATGTGATATGTTGTTATAATAAGAAGCATTTCTCATTAAATCAGAATCATTAAGTATCCAGTGATCATGAGAAAAGTGTGCCATTATATCATGAAAGTATTTTGTTTAATGAGAAAAGTTTCTCGTTATAATGAAACATTTTTTTTGTCCCAGTAGCAGCAATA
Organism: Thunnus albacares; assembly: GCF_914725855.1. Lineage (NCBI taxonomy): Eukaryota > Metazoa > Chordata > Actinopteri > Scombriformes > Scombridae > Thunnus > Thunnus albacares. Next base: position 23,768,972 of record NC_058111.1, on the reverse strand, counting down.
TGCAGTTGTAGTGAGGTTCATAGTTTATAATATAAACTGGGGGATTTTTTTAGATCCTGTAAAAACAAACAAGCCCTCTTATGCAAGATGTTGGAATGAGTATTCCCTCCTTGTGTCTTTCTGTGCAGTACCTAAGAGGTCAACACAATGCTGAAGATTATAGTTTACAGTAATGTCCCATAAACAAACACATATACTGTATATGTGTAGATTTGAAGGAGTATTCTTTATGTGTATCTTCTAAGCATATCTATCTCCAAGCAGGACTTAGGAGGTGTAGAAGTGGGCCTCAGTGTTAGGAGCACACTCATCACATATCAAACTGCTGCTTATGACTTCATTGCAGCACCAACCAGAATCCCACAAAGAAAAACACATTGTCCCTCGACCTCTGACACCAGACAATAAAACTTCTCTCCTCTTTAACACAAGAATCCTACAACAAATCCCTTGTTCCCAACAGGATCTCTTGTTTGTCAAATGTAATCACCAATGGACCAATCAGCATCAGAGGTCTGTTCATCAGGACTGGATGTTCAGTCTCAGACCAAGAGCCTCCACTGGTGATAGAATTACAAGGTTTAAAGCTTCTGAAATGCAAAACAGGGACGATGGGACCAGCTAATTACCTCCAGATCATGCCAGCAAGCAAAGTGACCAGACTGTGACCCCAGGACACTCCAGTCAATCTGAACCTTTCCAGAGATTTCTATTAAAACAGACAATTCACCAATTTCCTCTGCACCAACCTCTATTGTCCAAGTAAATATTAACACCAGAAGGTCTTTAAAGACATCTGAGATAAAGCTGCACTGAGTGTGTATTCACATACATACACACACCAGTCACCAGTCCAGCAGCAGGACTTTCTCCCTCAGCTCAACAGACTCTCTGCAGTAATCAATGAACATGACTCATAGTCAAGAAAGAAAAATTCCTGACTGGCCCATACTGAAATATAGTATATTATTTCATAATATCTGCAGGCCAACAGAGAACACTACATAGACCAGTACTGAGCCCAGTCGTTGACAATCACTGATTTAATCTGACACCAAATCCAAGACAGACACATATAGAAAATGATGTGTTAGCTCTGTTGTTGTTGTTCTTTTTATGGCATCTCAGACATGTTTACAATCCCATGCAGATGTCTCTGGCGTGTGTGTCTTAATGTGTGTGTTTTTTCATTCAAATTTTTTTATGTTTTAATTTTAAGATTTATTTCTTAATTTTCATTTGTAGTCATTCCTTTATTTATATTTGTTTTTTATGAATTACATTTACACAAACTTGGGTCACTATTGACTGTGGCTGTTGGTGTATTTCTGATGCACTGTATACAATTATTTTAAAAAGTTTTAAAAGTTTTTTTAAACATTTTTTTCTCACAGTTCAGACAGTTAAGAGGGTTACCAATGAATTTTTATTCTTGTGATTACCCACCAGCTTTCCATGTGAGTGTTATATATATGAAGAAGATAATTAACATCACACAGTAGCACTGCTAATTATATGTCCTCTCTCGTCTGTTGGCAGACGTTAGTGAACGTTGCATAATGAAAATCAAAGTCTTGTGATGGGTAGGGATTGCAGGTAATTTGGGAAAATTTTTCCTTGATTTGATCATTATATGGTACAATCCTTTCAATGAGCGTAAAAAGAATCTTATTATAACCATCTAATTAAGCATTTTGTTTTTTGAATTTCAATAATGAGGTTTCTAGTGAGAGTACTCCCCAAATGTTGCAGTGCTACAACTCAATGGCAGCTCTAAAAGCATAATAATGCAAGCAGGCCCTCCAGGCTGAAATAGTTAATTTTTTCCAGTTGATCTCATTATTGAATAAATATCATTGGCTTGGTGCAACTGCGGAATTGTTAATGCTTCCTTCACCAGCCTCGGTTTCTAGCCTCAGAAAAAAACACACCCAAGAGTGTTCCTCTGCGGCATCCTCAGCTGAACTGGGTTCAGTTGTTGGAGGCTTAATGGTCAATGTGTGTATGCATGTGTGTCAGATATTCAGAGACTCAGAGAGGAAACGGCAGGATTACTGACTTGAGTGTACTCACTTTATGTCCCCACCGCAAGCATTCGCACACATACACACATTCCAAGACGCCTTTTGTTTTTTCATCCAAGTCTTTGTTTTAAAGTTGAGAGATTTGACCACTTCCACTGACCTCCAGCGACCCATGAAAGGACACACTGTTCCTTTTTTACACGCATACATACAACACTTCTATATGCTCTGACTCTCATCCTCTGTTTATCTCATGTGATTCCATTTTTGTCCCCTCCTAACCGCGGCTATAATGTTCACACTCTTCACTCTCTGTGCCATCCTGTCACTGCACATAGCCCTGCGCTAACCCCTCTGTTGCACAATTTCACCAGAAACAAGCGCCATCTTTGTGCCCTTAAGGATGCGTTTATGCAATACCATTGTGCATCCTATTAAACTGTGATAAAATAGAGTTAAAAGGTTTTTCACAGTGAAGATCTGAGACTTTCCAGTGCAGAAAGAGACAATTTACTGTAGCTTTATTCCTTGTCTATGCCCATGCATTAGTAAATGCTAACATTATATCATTTAGAATACGTAAGGTTAACAAGCAAATGTCATTCAATCAATATGCAGATGTTGATAATGATAATTCACACATAAAGAGATTAAAACAGTATGTGTAGTTGTAAATATTGGTTTTTAAAGGAAAAGAATTCACAGTTTTTTAATTAAAAAAGGACCATTGCAAAGTAAAATGTGTAAGTGAAGAATAAATTAACATAATTATTTAGTCAGCGCTGTGAATGGCGAATTATGAGCAAAGATTGTCCTCTTAAACAGATGCTTTTAAAATGTGGAACAGTTAATACGTCAAAACATACAATTAAAGCTAAATCAGTGACAAAGGTCAATGAGAACAGAATAACAAGGATCATTTGTGAGTTTCCCCTTTGTCTATTGGTTGACTTGGACCTGCAGTCACGAATCTTGTAGAAATGCAGATGTTGATGAAAACCAGTTAAGTGACAGTGAAAAGGCCATTTTTCAGCAGACAATAGGGATAATAGGGATTGTGGGAGAAGAAAGAGAGGGAAGGACAGGAAGAGGGAATAGGGGGGATGCAGGGAGAAAGGAAGAAGTGATGGAAAGAAAGGAGGAAAGAGAAAAGCAGGAAAGGGTGGAGGGAAGGAGGAGAGAGAGAGAGAGAAGGTGGGAGGCAGGGTTTGTCGGAGGAGGGAGGAGGGTTAGAGACCGTGACTGTGGTTGCAGTGGTTACTTCACACACTGTCTGGCTCTCGCATGCACACAGCCTGGGTCACAGAGGCTGCACACGATCTACACACACTCATACACACACGCACGAAACATGACAGCTCGCCCTTGATTCAGTATAACTGACACAAAGTTAAAAACAGAGAGACAGAGCGAGAGAGGAGAAGAGGAGGGAGAAGGGGGGGGGGGGGGCAGAGTGAAAGTGGCAGAAAGTGGAGAGAGTAAAAGATTTAAATGTCAAGAGAGGTCAGGAGTATCTGTGCGGTTCCTCATCCATCTGTTAAATGTGAGAGGACTTGTTTCAAGTGGTTTCAAGCAGCAGAGGAATGTTTTCGTGACAGAAATGATGATCCCAAAAACTCTCCCTTCTTGTCCGTCCCCATACAGAAAAGAGCCTCAGGCTTTTCTCAATTGGGCAAATGATTGTATTGAAAAGATTAATGTCAACAACACATCTTTAGATAAGTTTCCTCTTCTCTTAAAGCTCCTTTTCACTCTTCTGTTTCTGTATATTCTCCCTGTTTTCCAGAGTGGAAAGTATTATATCATTCTTGTCTGGGTCTTTACTTTTATTGTGTCTTTCAGTCCTTTTTTATTCACTTGTCATAAATTGCTATTGCTGTAAATTCATATGTCAATTTTTTACAAGGCAGTTCGTTCCTGCTTTGAAAGGCGTGGGTGAGTGTGAGAAGACTCTTGACTTTGAAATCTTAATCATCTTTCCAGGTGGAGAGTTGCGTCCCTGAAAAAATAAGTGGAGGATGTCTGAGATGATGTCAGCGGAGATTCCTGTTAACTGTTGATCTACATTGTTGATTCATACACAATTAAAATGACTGAAAATCGCCCTTGAGCTTCACTGTAAATATCGGACAACGTTTGGAGTTGAGTCGGCCCTCTTTGTCTGCGTTTGCACACAAAGATTGTATCAGCATGAAGCGGAAAAATGGAATGTGCCTTTTGATGAGGTAGCAGCCGCTCACACTGCACACACAGACACACACACACGCACACACACAGACACCACTCACTACACACACATACGCTCGCCTATCCTTAAAAGCAGCCTGGCGTGTGAGCGAATGAGAGAGTGCTCCCAGATTTTCCCATCATTCCTTCTTGTAATCCCCCCAGACCTCCTTCTGAGGGCTGAATTTGCACGCTCACGCTCCCTGGGGGGTCACACACATGCACACACACACATGTCAACACACACACGTGCACACGCAGGCTCAAAGTTGATTTTTTAGAACTTCTTGTGTACTACCTTTCCAAGGGGTCTGCTTTTTTGATAATCACAAAACCAGAATTACATCTGACAAGAGGGACACAAGCACTCAAGCAAACTCGCACGGAGATACACGCACACTGTTTGCATCAGCAACTTGCTTCCTTTAAAAAAAAAAAAATGCTTCAGCTTCAGAAAACTGTTAAATCCTCACATCCAGGGGGGTTTTAACCAGCTAAGACTTAACTGCAGAACCCCTGAAGAGTCTCAGCTTTGGACACGGAGAGAGAGAGAGAGAAAAGTGTTTATATGTCAGTCACGTCATGTAGCGGTGGACATGCGACATGATGATAACCTTTCCATAATATCTCTAAGAAGTGTATTTACTCTGGTAGGTAGTTTTATAAGACTTGTTTAATAGCTACTGCTCTTTTTTAGCTCGTATTTACTCTCTCAATCCCATCCTTAACAAGTCTGGAATACATTTAAATGAGCTTTAGGACTAAGATCTTGGCATCAAACTTGCAACTCTTGGGGAGCGTTCATGCATGACTGTCTGTCTGCATCTATTTTTGTGTTTCTCTCTTTGTGTGTGTGTGTGTGTGTGTGTTTGTGTGTTTGTGTGTGTGGTGAGTAGACTGATGTTATTAGCCGGAGCCAGTGGAGTGAATAATATTGTGTCTGCCCCGACTAGGAAGAGATGGAATGTATCTGCTGCTCTTTATTATACTTTAGATCATCTAGTCCACTATCAGATACTTGCAGAGTCCAGCACAAATGTGCACACATGCGACACACACACTGTGCACGGCATGCTATAAATGCAATGTGCAAGGCTGTTTCAGAGTATTTGATGTATGATTTGACATGTTCCTATGCCGTTATGAACTGTATATGTGTGTCCGTGTGTGTGTGTGTGTATGCTGAATCAGTGTGTCAACTGTTTGATTCATCAGCTGATCAACTACCAGATAACTTGTAATATCCAGTTATACTTATAGGGGTGCACAGGGCAGCCTTTATAACCCTGACAGTTCTTATTATTACTCTGCAACTAACAATTTTCTTTCCCCGATGAATCAATCGATGGCAGAAAATAGTGAAACATGACTGTTCAAGAAGTTCCCAGAGTCAAAGGTGATGTCTTCAAATGCCTTGTTTGCGTCGGACCAACAATCCAAAACTGAAAGATATTCAGTTTACGTATGACAAAGAGAAGCATGAAATCATCACATTCGAGACGCAACTTTGCTAAGATAAATTGTTTATATAGCTTTGCTGCCTATACATTACACTTCATGTGTGTGTTTTGGGGGGATTAGTTCTCTCAGCAGAAGCCTTTTTCTGCCAAATTTTATTGTATAAATATTTACAAGAAAGGGTCAGTTACTCAACATTTCTCTGGCTGGACTAAGATTTATGCTGCTTCACATCTTATCAGCCAGACCAGCTGCTGAAATGACATATTATATTTGGACAAAAGATCAACAAATCGATCAAATTTACCCTTTATACTTATCTCAACTCCATCTCTCTCATGCTCTCATTTTCTTTTCTTCTTTCGTTTTTCTTTTTTCTTCAGCTGTTTGTTTTCTTCGCCCCCTTTTTCCTCCAGAGACTGTTGGGAGTGCTCTTGTTAAATATTCTTTATGCAACCTGACATACTGAGAAGATCATCAAAAAAGAAGCATGTGTAAATATTATCAGAGCTTTTTGGATCTTGACAGATATGGATGTGATGTTGGCTCACTTACTTATCCATTCAACTGCAGAAAGTGCTGCAGTGTAAAAATGGTTAATGCAATCTCGCATGTGTGAATCTGTACGTGTGTGTGTGTGTGTGTGTGTGAGCATTTTACACTCACTTCACTTGCTGTTAAAACTCATATGTCATGTCTTCCTGTGTCACTGCATGTTATTTTTATAACCTGTGTGCAAGTGGTTTCTCTGATTGTGTATTTTTTTTATTCGTCTTCTTTTACGTCAGGGTTCACAGAATGTCTTTATGAAACTCCAGAGGCCAATGCAGCCAGTGACATGTGAACATGTTATTTGGTCTCATATGGGAATCTTAAAGGCATTTACAGCAGAGCAGTAATGGTTTTAGAAACAGATGGAACTCTGTGCTGTATCAAGGAAGTGAATTAGTTATTTAGTCCTAGGGCGGATGCTATCTGAACTTGGTTTCAGATCTTGCTGTCGACCTGATGCTACATTTATCCTCCCACTACACAGTGGATGCTTGTGGTTTACTGATTAATTTAAATGAGATAAACTCTTAAGTTTGAAAGGTGCAATGATTCATAGAAAATTATATAGAGTTATAAATGAGATGAGTGAATGGATGAACACTTCAGTTTTTATTGTGTATTGTCCTGAATATTCTGTTCTCGTGTGCGTGTGTTTACAGGGAGATATTGATAGAGTCTCATGGCAGAGCTCTGACCAAGATGGAGGAGGACTACAGACAGCAACTGGCCTCAAAGGTGATTCTTTACTGATACTAACAATAAGCCTATTACTGCTGATTTGACAATAACCAGGGCTCCTTCAGGTGCAGTTTTAATGTGGTATTTTCAACGTTTGAAAAGTGCTTGGATTTGGAATAAAGTGCTTGAAACTGTATGAAACTGTATTTGGATTACTGTCATAGTAAATGACTGGGTCCATGACACGTTTTGAAACTTGAAACTTTGTTGTGTTTTCTTTTTCATTTCCCTTCTGTAGAATGCTCTCACTAAACATAACTTTGGTAGTTTATAGCAGTAACATCTGATTTAATGTGATGAAGAAGTGAAATGATCATTCTGAGTATATATATACACATATATAGCAGGATGCTGGTAAAGCTTGAAAATACACCTTGAAAATACTTGAAAGTGCTTACATTTGATTTAAGTAAAGGTGTAGGAACCCTGAATCACACTAACAATAACAAACAAACTAACAGTAACAAACAAACTCAGTAGGGATACCTCAAGCCAATTTATAGGATCAGGATCAGGTGTGATCCAGGAGTATCAGCTGTGTAAAGCCTGGTCTCTGCTAGTCCTGTGAGTTTTCTTCAGCTGTGAGAAAAGACCAAATCATGACCAGGACATCTCTATAATGAACTAAAAGTTGGGTAACGCTTTATTTTAGAAGTCCCTTAATTTTATACTAATATATTTAAATCCTAATTTACAGGTATTTAATGGTTAATTTTTAGGACATTTTACAGAAACGGTGGTGCAGTTTGGTACAACTTAAAAGAAAAAAACTGAAAAAGTATCAAGTTGGTTTAGTTGATAAGTATTCAGTATATTTGGATTCATTTGCAAAAATTCTTAATAATTCTTTAACAGACAAAGAATACATAGTTTTCATTGCGTAGTTTTGTGTGTCAAACGATATATTAGCATATTAGGGTCTTTCTTAAAAAATGTTATAATAGGTGAACGTCTTCTTCACTTCACAACACTTTATTTTACAAATCCCCTACTTTCAGTCATTCCTGGGACATTTTTTCAATAATTTCCTAATAGTAGCTATTGTGTAACTGTTAATTCTGAGGACATTTCTTTGAAAGGGTTGTGTAATTTGCCAGTATATCGGAAATGTGCTCATTATAAAGTTTTTAAGAAGGAATCTAATGTGCTAATATGTAGTTTGACACACAAAACTACACACTGAAAAGTATTTTCCTTCAGTTAAAGAATTGAGAGAGTCTAATAAAATTAAAGTACCCATGAAATAAATATACCAAAAGTTGCACAAGTATGATCCACAGTATTTGCCTGATGTAATAGGATATTTGTTAAACGATCTATAGATGCAATGTTTTAATTATGTATGATGATCTCAAACAAATCGCATCATCAATCTCAACATTACTCATAGGCTTAGTGGCTGCGGCTATATCAGTTTACAACTGGCAGACATTTAGTTCCAGTCTGTTGAAGTAAATAGACGTGTAGGACAGCATCCAAGCCATTGTCACAGTTCAGAGGAGTTTAATAGGGAGGATCCTGACAAACACACAATGTGGAGAAGATTATGAGACCACCAGTCTGTTTGACACCAGATAAACTAAATACTCACTCTCTCTATGTCCCCCCCCCCCCCACACACACACATACACACACACACAAAAACGCGATCTGTCTTTTATTAGTCAAACAGTGTAGCAGTCTCTCATGCACTGTCTGACTGTCTGGCAGCGAGAACCACTGAGGTTTTGTTTCACGTCACTACAAAGAGGAAATTTCACCCTAAAAAAAAAATAGCATAGTGTAGAATAAAATACAGTCCTTTTATGTTGCAATCAGAGCACAAATTTAACCACTTTGCTATAATTTGTAAGCAAAATTGTCGTCATGTTTCTGCCTGAAATAGCAAAATGCTTGTAATTCTCTTTAATATCAGTAAAAAATAGAAAACAAAATGTTGGCATACACTTTAGCTTGTATACAGTGAACCAGATCAACAAGATGTGTTGAAATACTGCATATATTGGCGTGCGTTGATGGTTGATTTTCTATGCTGACACCAGTGGACTTACACTATCTCTACAGTTCAGTTCTCTTATAGCACAATGTTTCACTTGACTTCTGCTTGATCTTAACCACTACCCCAATTCTGCTGAAAAAACACATTTAACCCCACAAATTACATAACCGAAAACCTACTCTGTCATCAAGCATTTTTGGTTACAGTGATCAAACGGAAACTCTGAACAAAACTTGTCCAAACAAATTTAGAGCATTAGCTTAGACCCATTGTATTCTATTTTATTCTACTCTATTCTATTCTATGCACATGTTTCAAGTGTGTGCATTTTTAACACATGGCACTACTGAGCCTTCGGATCCCAAAAAATTGCCATATATGAAACATATATGACAGTATATATGACATATGACATGTATGAAAATGTCTCAGGCAGCAGACGCCACACACACTCACACTGATACATAAACCAGTAGAGGCTGACAGATATACTGTATGTGTTACGATGGTTCCCACACACACGTCCATACAGGTTATTGTTCATTCTGGACTTCCTCTCCTCACTTGGGCTTATACCCATGGAAAGGAAGTGGTCACTTTTTAAACACAAACAGCAGCTGTGTACATACACACACACGAGAGGATATACACACACAAACCACCCATGCTCCTCACACGTACATTCACCCTGCAAAGAGGAAGTGGTGTTTTCTCATTTGATCCAACACACGCAATCTTAGTCTTTCATACAGTCGCAAAAACCACGGGCATAATACACATGCACACACAAGCTAAAATATACACATTTTCACACGCCAATCTGTCTTTTTTTTTCTCCCTTTGACACCCACAGCCACTATTTAGATTTTTTCACACTTGCACGCATAAATCCGCAACGGCACAGATAAACATACACTCACAACCACAGTGATCCCAGCCCATGGCACTGACATTCAGTTTATCTGATCTCTAGTCGCTGGTGGAAAGAAAACAAGGTGGCCTTGACCAAGCCTGACTAAAAATATGTCACATGCAACTTCGGCCCCACACTTATAAGAGCCAAAGCCAGCATTATATGTCCATAACAATTCAGTTTTTGGCTGTCGGAGCATGAGGACAAGGCCAGTCACCCCGCTATCATTGTTATATTCTGTGACAAGGCTTTGCATAGCCAAAATCCCCCTCATATATTATGAAAAGAGTTAACAAATTGTTTCTATTTAGAGCGTGCACTGCCAATGACATGTAACGCAACATGGAACAATAACACATTTATCAAAAGTGTCATTTAGAGGTTAGACTGTGGGTTAGAGTGTTTCTTCTGAGAAATACTTCTTCTGAAATGTGTTTGCAGAATCCCTAATATGCTTTAAAGGTTTAGAGAGCAATGCCAATTTTTTTTAATGTTTCCTGGCAGCTATAATTTGAAAACATTTTCATTAGATCCATTTTGTGAGTGCAATTTGATACGACACTGCTGTCTCCCTATGTTTGTGTCAACGCTTCTCATTAACCTTTGTGACAAAGCTTCATGTGACCTTCCTCCTTCCTGTTTATGTCAGGAAGAAATCAATACTTTATTGGCTCTTTTAGGACTGAATTAGAGATCAGCCTTAGGATGCGGAGTAGACTGAGTTTCTGCTCTGGGATTCCATCACACACTACATATAGACTAGTGTTTGTGATGTGGAAAAAGTCTATTTTTTTACGGTCAAAAGTATCAAAGCACAAAGTCAAACAGCAAAACTACATGTGCAATAGTCCTATAGATTGTCTGTATTCGTTGGTTTTATAGCTGGCTGCTGCCCTGGAGAAGGAGCGAACCCAGAATGCATTGCACCTGAGGGAGCAGCTGGAGGAGCATCGCAGGGAGGTGGAGCTGGAGCTGACGATTGACAGGGAGAAGAGCCAGTTGTTGCTTCTGCAGTACCAGCGAGACAGCACACAACTCCAGCAGAAGGTGTTTACCAGGCCACTGAACACTGCACGATGTCACATCACATGACAGTGATATAAACCTTTTTCAATTGTCATCTTTTTGTCATTCTTCCATGAATGCCTTCCTCTCCCGTAGATGACATGGTGAAAGATCATTCTGAGGTAGCAGAGAATATGAACATGTACTTCCCTGAGAATATCCGTGTGCCTTTTTTTGTAGCTTTTTTATTCTTGGTTTCTTTCTTGGCGTTTTTTTCCTTTGGCCGCTTCATCTTTCTATATGTCCATCTGTCGATACATCCTTCCTATTTCTGTGACTTCCAGGAATTTCAGATCAGGAGTTCCCACTTTATCGGTATATGATGCGTATTTCTGTGCATGTGTATGTATTTGGTTACTCCCTTTACCCCCATGTCTTAAGCATCATTGGAATCACCAATATGAACACACACTCTACTTCTGACACACAAACACACACACATATTCAGAGTGTGTTGACACCGTGGTTAGTAGTCTTTGTGTAAAGACGGCAGGATAAAGAGGAAGAAAGACTGTCAGACTTCAAATCCAGACAGTGAGGGTGAAACTACAGAAAACAGTGATACATTAGGTGAACAGGCATATTACCACACACCCTAAAATACAGATCCACCCACAGTACACTGGCTTACAAAATGAGTAACAACCAACACCGGGGGGAGTTTAAATAGACTGACAGGTTGTGACAGTTACTGAATTTCCATGGTGTAGTAAAATAGAGAATAGTTCAACCCCTTTAGCTCCCACTGTTTCTGTTACTGCAAGTTCACCTCCCACCCACCTCCTGTAGAGCATGAGGTTACATACATGTTATCTTAATTTCCGTGTAATCTTTGCAACCAATCTGAGTCATCGTAAAAACTGAAGGTTTGAAAGCATTTGCATGACTAATAAACAAAACCACAAAGAGCAAATCCAAAACAGTCCAATTCCTTTGTTGTTTATATCTGTTGTATAGTTTTTGACATAAGGCCTAGTTTAATAGTCAGAATGAAATGATTTTTTTTTTCTTCTGTCCAGCTTGAGGAGAGAGAGTGGGAGGTACGAGCGCTGCAAGAGGAGCAGCTGGAGGAGAGGAGGCGCAGGGAGGAAGAGAGGAGGACACTAGACAAGGAGAGGAGGAGGAGAGAGGAGGAGATACACCAGGACCTGCTGCGCTCCCAACAGCAGGAGGCACTACAGCTGAGCCAAGCTAAAGCTGAACTACAGCAGATGACTGAGAGGAATGCTAAACTAGAAGAAGAGGTGTGTGTGCGTGTGTGTGTGCGTGTGTGTGTGCGTGTGTGCGTGTGTGTGTGTGTGTGTGTTCAAATGTCCTCACAACAATAAGAAAGACAGAAAAGGTGACACTGCGCATGTGAGCACAAAGAAAGATTTGCATTTGCTTTATAACGTATGTCCTGGTGTGTTTCTGTGCCAACGCTATTTAAACCGAACTGGATTAAATTTAGCAAGCGGGTGTTTGTGTGAGTGCGGTCACAGCACGGGAAGAGAGTGATAGAGTTTAAGATGGAGAGGGAGAGAGACGGAGACAGACAGAGTTCATATTTGCTTTGGCAGCAGAGTGCGCAGTGATGGATTTCTGTCTCAGCACCATCCGAATGGAGCTGAATTAAATTGTGAAATAATAAGTGAAAAAAAAAAGAGGGAAGCAGGATGGGGCGTACAGATGAAGGGCCTGAAGGGAGGGAATGAAGGCAGCAGTGTGTGTGCGTGTAAAAGAAAGCGAGACGGGGAGTGAATGTAGGAAAAAGTGAGGAAACACATTTTATGAATAAGAACAAGGAAAAGCGTCCTAAAGTGACGAGGAAGAGTGACTGTTCTAGACGTTGTGTGTGTATCTCTTTGTCTGTATGTGTTTGTTTGCGGGCGCCTGTCTCGAGGGGAGCAGTCTGAAGCTTCAGTCACGACACATGTCAGCGGTCTGACCGAGCTACAGCAATAACACCTCATTTTCAGGATACGTTTCCCTTTCTGCCCTCAAGCTCAACTTTCATATGCTTTTAATTCTCAGTTCTCCTAGATTGTTTTTTTTACCCATTACCTGTTTTAGCCACGCTAGCGGCATGGCACTAGGAACGGTCGATCGGCTCACCACTTTGGTCCAGACTAAAAAATGCTATTGGATGGATTGGCACCAAATTTTGCACAGTCATTCATGGTGCCCAGACAACATATCCCCATGACTTTGGTTATCTCACCTTGAGTATGACATTTATGGCTCCAAAAGAAATGTCTCAAAAACTATTGGATGGGCCGCCATAAAGTTGGTACAGACATTAATTTTCCCCTCAAGGTGAATTGTAATTACTTTGATGATCTCCTGACTTTTCTTCCAGCATCATCATCAGGTCAAAACTGTAATTTGTCCAAAGCTTTGGTTTAAATCCAAATACTAACAGATCCAACAGTCCCATCATCTTCAGCTGTACTCTGTGTTAAGTGATGATCGGCAAATGTTAGCATGCTAACACACTGAAGATGGTTAACATGGTAAACACATCATACTAAAATCAGGGTTTGGGCATTGTTATTGTGACTATGTTAGCATGCTATGCTGTCCACTTTGGGCCACATGCTTTTTTTGCAGGCTGGTCAGGGTTTCTTTTTAGTAATTTCAGTTTTAAAGTTGAAGCCTTTGGATTGTTCATATATAAACAAGTAAACCAATGTCACAGAAAACTCACCAATCAAATTGGAAGATTGGAGATGAGGCCTTGTACAGTAATGTGAAAAAGTGTGATATTATATTATATTATGATTAAAACAACTTTTTTTCTGTGGAATCCCTAATAATCTGTGTCCTTAATGAAGACTGAATTGAATTGAACTTTGTTTCCTTCTTCCCTCCCATATCAACAATCTTCATCCATCCCAAGTCTAGAGGAAAGTGGTGACACTGATAAGTCAAGTCAGTGTTACCACTCTCCTAGCCTCCTCTCATCATACATTCATCACCCCCCGTCCCATTTTCTCCTCTTCCTCTCTCATCCAGCTTTGTACTGCTGCAGTCCGACAGCCCTCCAACAGCCCCCCCCCCCTTTTGTCCGTCCACTGTCTCTTTAACCGCCTCCCTCTCAGAGTGCTTGTCCAGATAAGTTCAGCCAGTTCAAGGTGCCCTGATGCCAATTTCACAGCTGACATGCTCTTTTATGTCATTCATGGATCTTCAGCACAGCAGCTCCTTCCCCCTCCACCCCTTCCTTTCTGCTCTTTCTCATCTATTTTAAAGGGGCCAAATGTTTTTTTTCTTCTTCTTTTTGCTGTGCTCTGCTCGTGGTTTTAAAACAGTCTAATCTTTTTAGATGACCTTTGTTCTTTCTTTCTTTCTTTCTTTATCTGTATTCCTAGCCTTCTGACTCTGTTCTTCAGTTCTGTCTCTAACGATCTCTCTCAGTTCTTATCTAATTCAAACCCAAGCTTTTATCATCCTTTTCTTTATAGAAGTTTTATTGTGTGTGTGTGTGTGTGTACGCTCGCGTGTGTGTGCATGTGCGTGTGTGTGCTGGTGAGAGATAATCAGGTTTTGATCATGACCTTGTGATATCGCTCTTGTTGCCAAGATACTGTTGCAACCTTCAGCCATTTTCATCATCAAGTGCTGAAGCATAACAGTGACCCTTCACCCAGTCCGTTTTCAAGACAACAAAATAATAATCAGTCTCTTGTGATAAAGAGTCATTATAAGACTGAATAAGAAAAATCTAATAACGCAAGTTTAAATAATGCAAAAAGAGAAAATGTTCTTACTTTGTGCTGATATTAGCAGGTCAACATGACAACAACTGAACTGAACAAAAATAGAATAATACTTATGTACACAGTGTTTAAAGGACACATTTGCCAATTTTTCTATACTTGTCCACAAATTTTGTATCTCACAGGACACCTCAAGCAACAAGTTCTATGTTACAGCCCTATAATGTCGTAATTATGAATTGTAGCTTAATGTCTTTAAGAAATTGTGAAGAAATAGTATTGTGGTAATTTTTTTAACTTTCACTCTGTATCTCTTAAGCAACAGCATAACCTTTCCAAAAAAGTTATATAATCCTATCCAAGCATGTCATTATATACTGATGCAGTACAGAGATGTAGTTGGAAATTAGTAAAGCATTACTTACTACACATTCACACCCAAACACACTCTGATTGTGCCCCACCACCACCCCTCTCAGTCCGAATCTCTCTCCTCTCTCACTGCTTTTCTTTGTTTTTCCGTCTGCCCCACCCAAAGTCTTTCTTTGTGTTGTCTCTGTCCCCCCCCCCCCCCTCTCCCCGTCTCCTCTTGTCTCACTCTGTCTCCCTCCCCCCTCCCTTTCTGGCTTTTGCTACAGATGGACCAGGACAAGAGGAAAAGGTCACTCTGTCTGGGGGAAAAGACACCTGACCTTTAACCTCCCACTGACAGCACTGAGGTCGCACAACACACTGAACACACACAACACTCTCAAGGTCAAACACTAGTGTATATCTGTATGTTATATGGTTTGTGTGCATGTGTGAGGATTTGAGTACACAAAGTCCCTCTTAATGCAAGCCTATAAGCATCTCTACATACAGTATGTGCTGATTTCAGGCATTTGACTGCGTTTTTTGCACATGTGTGTGTGTGTGTTACAAGTGGAATGTGGTTTACAGTGTTAGATTAAAAGCAGGGGCTCTGTGGGTCTGCGTGTGACTTCCATCTAATAGCCCTGTAATCCTGCTCTCACTAGGAGCCCCACACGCACACACACACACACACACACACAGATGCAGGATCTAACACATGCCTGCATAAACAGGCAGGAAGGAGACTCACACTCCAAGTCTTGCATATACACACACATAAAGGAAATGTGTGCAAACTGACACACACTCTCATAATAATTACATACAATGGCACAAGGCGTGACTCACTGCACATGGAACATAGATCTTGTGGCTTATAAGCACCCATTAACACATGCACATATGTTGACAATTACACACTCATATAAAGTAAATCATACGCAAAAAAAGCGCAGAGTACACAAATATGTACTGTATGTTCTCCATCTCTGGGGATTTCTCCGACAGTGAGGGACTAGATGTTGACGTGCAGAGGACCCCATGAGATATATGTACACACACTGACTGACAGAGAGACAGACAGATATCACAGTGTACGATGTTGTAGCACCTGGCAGTAGAGAGACATATTTCACCTTCACAAACACACACAGAACTCCCTCTATAGAAACACACTGTATGTTTTGGCTCATCCCTTATCCTGTAATCATTCTGCATGCCAGCATGGAGGAGCTGTTCACACAGTGTCAGATATCAGACCAGGACCGAATTACTGGTGAAAATAATGGACTGTGTAGTCATATTATTAAAAGCTCAAGATCATGTCCCATCCTTTGATTAATCAGCTGAGTCAGGAGAACACAGTTTTTACTGCTTTTGACTTTTGTTTCGCCTATCTGGTCATTTCAGCTGACTAAAGCAAAAGGACTCGATGTAACATTTGACACAGTTCTGAAAGTGTGATTTATGACATGATGAACAATACAGAGCAATGGCAACAGAAGTGGATCACGTTGCTGTTAGCCCTGACAAGTATGTAATGGAAACTTAACATTTTCTACTCAAACTGAAAATGGTTAGAATTTCACTTGATGACTAGCTTGTTTGAAAATGAACTCAAAAGAGAAAATGTTTCTTTTGAAGCATCTTGTTTCTAAACGTGATGCATGTAAAATATGATCCAATTTATTATGAAAGCTGCTGTGAAATCTGTACATCCCACCATTGCTGCATTTTTTTTTTTGTTTTGCTTTGAAGGAACATATGAGCCAAATATGAGAGCCAGTGTCTTACATAAATGGTAAATGGCTGCATTTATATAGCACTTTTATCCAAAGCAATTCACAATGTTTCTGCTGCCCACTCACCCATTCACACAAACGTTCACACACTGATGGCGGCAAGCTACCTTGCAAGGTGCTGGCGCAACCATCGAGAGCAATTTGGGGTTCAGTATCTTGCCCATTAGTGGACGACCCACTCTACCTCCTGAGCCACAGCAGCCCTCTAACAATTTGTGTGGTGTAAAATGTCATTAAGAGTCCGTGCAGACTGAATCTTCCTTTAAGTATTTGTTAAATTTAATTCCAGAAGTTTGTCACCAGACCATGTTAGGATGTGTCTTGTTATCATACAGCAGATAGTCATAATAATGGAAACCATTCAAATGGCACATGTTTGTGATTAAATGAGCCAGAGAGCAGTGTTTAAATGAATGTAAAGTCATGAGAAAGCTATGAAGTTCTTTTCCTCAAACTTGTGCTCGGGATGTAAAGTGAGCAGCTTTTCTATTTCTGCCAGACTGTCACGTAACGAGAGCTGTAGTTTGTGTTAATCAGACTTGATTCAGTGAGAGAGGCTTTATCTCTCTGTAGACAATTTAATGTATCACATGTTGACCTCCCGGCACCAACTGTTCTCCCACGCTCCAATTCAGTCTGTTTTGTGATTATGGAAGAAAGAAAGCACTTGTTCTGTATTTGTATATTTTTCATCTGTATGGACAGTTTATGTACATCTTTTTGTGTCTTTAGTTTAGTGTGTCTATATGATATGTCTCTGTGCAGTTGTTTGTATTGCACACTCTATGTCTATGTGGTTTTTGGTGTGTTTTTTTTTAGTGCATAATACTGTGCTGTAAGGGCTATTAATACAAGATCGCTGTGACTGTGTTAGGGTAGCTTGCCTGTGTGGGTCTCGCTGACCGAAACTCTTTGACTGTGCTGCTTTCTCAGTGTTATCAAGTGGCTCAGAACGACCACATTTTTCTTCTGCATCCTGACCAAACTGCTCTGCTGAAACTGCTGAAGCAACACTTTTCTGTTTTGCATTTCTCTGTTTTGTTTTTGCATGTCATTCACCTCACTGTCTTTTATCTTTTTCATCTCTGTCTCAAACCATACTCTGTTTACTCCCTCAGTCTTGCACTCTCTCCTTCACCACAATGAAAGTCTATCTTAAAGGAGCTCTGTGTAGTTTTTGACCACTAGTAGAGCTATGGCGCTATGTTTCTACAAGTGCTAGCTAGTAAACATGGATGTAAACAATGCAGGTTTGAAAAATGTTTTATGAGGAACAAACACATTTGTTGGACCTCAAAGATACACACAATGCATTTTGGTCAGAAATACCACATGTAAACAGAAACTACTGGTTCATGAGAAAACTCTGCAGGGTACCTTTAAATTATTTTATCCTTACTTTTAGTCTTCAGTCAGTTTTTTTAGAATTGACATTAACAGAAATTTAAAAATGACAGTTTGATATTTTAGGGGTAGTGTGCAGTGTCTCTGGCTATGATAAGAGTTGCCAGATACATTTTGGGAGCACAAGTTGTGTTTTTTGTCTCTGTACTGTAACTATAGCACTAAACCTGTCATCTTCATTGTGACTACAAGACTTCGGGACGCTGTACACAGTAACTGTGGCCAGCCAGTAGTTTTATCAGGACATTATTCAGATTCATAACAACACCCTAAAACCAAAAAGCTTTTACATACAGTATCTCTTTATGTACAGGTCAAGCAAGTGAGATACGTCATGTAAATAAGGCAGATCTAGAGGTGTTGAAAAGCCATTTTCAATGCTAAACTAAACAGGTCCAGGTCTATACTTAATTCTTTACACTCTCTGAAAGAAAGTGAATTGGTTTATTTCCCAAAATGTTGAACTATTTCACTAACTGGAAATAACCAACATTTCTCTTTTTTCTCTCCTGCTGCCCTCCAGGTGGCGTTACTCCAAGAGACAGTAAGAAGGGAGTGTGAGGAGAGGGAGGAGCTGACTGCAGCTCTGTCTCAAGCTCAGCAGGAGCTCCACGGGCTGCGATCCCCAGCGTCTCATCAAGGCTCCTCCAAATCCCCCGCACAACCCCCGGAGAGACACACACCCCCGGGGAACAAGCATTTCCATCTGCATAGTAGTCAAGCCCGGGTACCCCTCACTCGCTCCTCAACCTCCCCGAACACACTCCGACCTTCCCCTGCCTGCACAGATAAAGACAGAGGCCGGGGCGCAGATGGAGGAGGAGCAGGGAGGAGTTTGGAGTCCTGGAATGGCAGTGGGGTGTTAGGAGGTGAGAAAAGGCGAGAGGGGACGCTGCCCAGGCTGAAAGCAGGCAGCACAATGAGTGAAGTCAAACAGAAGGTCAATTTAGTGATTGGGATGAAGGAGACACTTTAAAAAGCAATCTGAATGAAGGACGGTATTTTTATGAAACAGTTGTTGCACTTTCCAAAATAAAACATATTTTAATGCTGTTTTGAAATAGTATTTTATGTTAATACTATCATTTTAATAGTATTTTTAATATTCCCCTAAAATGTAATAATACACACCTTTTACTTTGCCTCACACACCAGTTTCCTGACTTTAAAAGACACACACAGACATATGTACACACTAGCACACACCTAATGCGCAAAACACGACTGCTGAGTCCTGTTCGTACACCAGCAAACTCCCAGGACACACACTCTCCGACAGACATGCACTTGTTTTCTCACAACCCGACTCACGAAGTCTCACTGGCACGCACAGGATTTCACAGACAAACACCCACGCACGCACATAGTATCTACACACACACACACACACACACACACAGATACACGCAAACACACAGTGTGTCACAAGGGCAGGGCTGAAGGAGCATGACAGCGTGTCCCTTGCCACCCGTGGACACAAACAAAAGGCAGGCAAACACAAAAGAAACTGTAAGGCAAGCACCCCCAGATACACACACACACACACACACACACACACACACACACACACACACACCAATTACCCAACCCTCTCCCCTCAGGCTTTGTGTGTTATTGACATCATTCACTCCGTGCAAGGTCTTTCCATCCCTCCCTCCCTCTCTCTCCCTTCCTCTCCCTCTACATTTGGGATGAATTGGCATAATGGGAGAAATGCGTGAAGTGTGTGTGTGTGTGTGTGTGTGGCACGTAACTAATTTCCCTGCTTACTGCCACACATGGAAAGCTTTTCGGTGTGACTTCCCCGTGCCCCGCTCTCCCAGTCCATCTGCGAGATGCTGCGCACGTGCATGTCGTTCACTCAGAAAGGTGGCATGATAATGATTTTGTCCTGCCAGTGTTTCCTCTGTTTGCCAGAACACACACATATGGTTTATCTGCTCAGTCCGTGCGGAGAGGACGTTCTGAAATACTGAACAATGAACATCATGTGCCATTAAAACTTCATTTTCTACCTCCTCTGTTTTTGTCAAAGGATTAAATGGAACATTTCCTTACTGCACTCAACGAACTGGTTCATGTTTTTTCCTCAAGTTGACGATCACAGATTCCCAATAAAGAAATTAAGATTTTTAATATGATTACCTAATAAAGTTACGGTTATTTTAGAAATGTGTTATTTTTGACTGAGGTGACTTCACTCGGGTTTTTTTTTAAAGTGCCCCTTTATAACAAACAATACACTCTCCCTTGATGTGAATAACGTGGCAAATTCATTTTGTACTTTGCAGCTGACTTCTTGTTGCCTTCCTGTGTTTGAGTGTGTGATTGTGTGTGGCCTTGTGTGTGTTTACTCATCGCATGAGACGTTGCCACGCGTACGTGTCTCCGGTGAGTGATTGTTTCTGTCCCAACACCGACGTTTCTCACTTTTTGTCATTACGTAACGCAGCTGAAGGACATCGATTGTATGGTTATCATCTCAATGTACGTGTGGCAGATTAAGAAATCTTTCAGTGCAGGGCTGCGTATTGTTTGATTTTTTTCAGTACTTTTAATATAGTGTGAGGTGACTTGATCTTGGAAACAGCAGTTAATAAAACAATTTTAAACTCAAGGTCCACTAACTCACTGGTTCCTGAGCTTTTGACTGCATCACATAATCTTCATTTGCAGATGGAGTCTTTTTTTTCTTGTCCTTGTTGGCTTAAAGGTTGAGCTTGGCGGCTGATTTTTAATCATGTAAACAGCAAAAAAAAAACAAAAAAAAAACAGTAAGTGGACCTTGAGTGCAGATTAAATTGTCAACTGGCCAAATTTTGATTTGAACTATCTGATGAAAGAAGTCAATAAGATCAGACATTTAATGCAAACTAAGATACTCGGTGCAACACACACGTTTCAGTCGCTACCGAAAAAGCTATTTAGGTTTGATACTCTGCTTTATTCCAGGCACATGCTGACCTTTTGACAACTGCTCACATTCTCCCTGCATATTCACTTCTGACTTTTGACCTTTCCTTTTATCCACATTATACTTCCTTTGACCGTGACATGCACGTGTGCTGCGTATTTGAAGAGATCACCTCTTTCTATGTCCATCACAGAGGCATTAACACACACACACATCCCTGTTCCTTCTTTCTCCCACAACACACACACACACTCAGTCTTCAACACACTCTCTGCTCTGACCGCAAACATTTTCTGCCTCGCTCAAAACACAAACACACGCTCTCTCTTTATCTTTGGCGCACAGACTTAAATCTGTCTCTGTGTCAATATTCTTTTAATCTCTTTGGCCTTCTTTTGGTATTCAACCTCTCTCGTCCTGTTGCTAAAAAGCAATTCCCCCTCAGCCTCTCCTTCGCTATCTGTGCCTTCACTTTATTGTTGATCCAGTCATCTCTCTTTTCTATTGCCCTCTGCTCTTTTACTGGGGCTTTTTCCTTTGCTTGTGCCCTTGCTTTGTAGCCCTTGACCTGGTGTCCTTCCTGGTTTGTGTGTGTGTGTGTGTGTTTGTTTGAGAAAGAGCCCCAGGGCATGTGTGTGTGTGAGAGAGAGATCTCGCCTGAATGGATACAACTCCTTGAAAGCCGTCCTACATCTTGATATGTGCGTAAGAGGGCACGAAGCATAAAGCCCTATTACGTTGATATGAATGACGTTTTGATCCCTCTTTAACATTCAAATTTAATCTCCCCTTAACAAACACTCACATGCACACATGCCACGCACACGCACTCAGAGTGTGATCTCTTCCTCGTAGTAATTATCATAGCAGGGCAGGCATGCACACGTGTCCCTGGGGAATCTGTGCAAGTTGCTCATAAACACACACACACACACACTGCAGGGAGTGTATAACTAAGCCCTTGTTCGTCACTGGGCGTCCCTGAACGCCTCTCTCCTGCGTCGTTATGGTCGTTCCGGTATTCTGCCGTCCCGTGAGCCCTCCCACACCCTATAATTAGTGTCACCCAGGCAACCAGAGAAAGAATGCTCAGTATTCTTGTCGTCGTGGTAACTGCGTAAGTGCGGGGGCGGAGGTGCTGGTTGTAGGTGTTGGTTAATGACAGGGACAATGAGACCTCAGTCTGCCACCTCATGTGGTGTATCAGTAAAACTGAGGTAGGTAAACGTGTGTGTTCGTGCGGATATTTGTCTGTCCTTTACGTGCCATACATATAGCCTCAAACAGGTTATGAAAGTACGCCCTTATGCCATGTTTTTGATTGTGGCTATAGCTCACAATAGCTTCAGATGTTGCGTGTGTGCCCTGTCACCTGCAGGTTCCCATCAAGTACACAGCAGACTACAACTTCACTATTTTTGCCTGCAGACCCAGAAAAGAAGTAGAACTTTTGAGCTGGTAAAATACCTGGCACCGTTTCCTGTGTGTCATTTAATTTGTGGTAATTTGATTACTGTTATTTAGGAATATGCACCATGTGAGCACAAAATTAAAACAGTGGTTGAGGATCTGTCCACTTGGTCACAAGATGTATTGTAGGGGTCACAAGATAATTAATGGGATAGGCTACAAAAGAGTAAAAAAAAAAAAGTTTTTTTATGAAATATTGGATTGTTTAACCTTTAACAATTATTCAAATAAAACAATCTGAGATTACATGCTGTGACAAGTAAAAAGTGCTTCATTTTACTCATTTTTGGGAACCACTTATAAACTAAATTATTTGAGGCCTTAAAACATTTGACAGAGGCCCCTTCTTCTACAAGGCAGGGCCTCAAGATTAGGTAATAATGTGAGCTCCATCTCAGTCGATATTCTGCTTTCCTGTTGCAAATACCCTAATAAATGTGAAATAACTCAAATGACTGAAAACAAACTGGCGTGCAGGACACTTACCAGCTTTGCGCAGCTGGTAAGTGTTGCAACTAACAAAGACAGTAATCCAGCAAAAAAATATGTGTGTGTATATAGACACACCATTCACAAAAACAAACACACACTACAGCAGCTTAGGCCCATAAATCAGTTGTTGACAGTAAAACTGTAGCCAAACAAGGTCCAAGGTCAGTGTTATGAGTCCTCACAACACTAGCTCTCTTTACCCCCAGGGAGCTTTTCTTGGTAGAAACATCTGGTGGGTCTCTAGTTCTCTCTGCTGTCCATTTGGCGTTACTGCAAGGCCTCAGGCTATAAAAATCCTGAGGGCTGAACAGTGAGTGAGCACAATGTTTGAACTAATTAAGCATGTGGAGCTGCACCTTCTTTGACGACCTGTACTTCGCACAGTCTTAAAATACAGTTCGTACTGTATCCTAGAACACTTAACCCACCCCTCCCTAACACGATAGTTGTATATTTCATTGGTTGACTTGTATTACGAAACGTATATTTTGAGTAAGTTGGGCGTACAACGCCTATTTCTTACTAACATCTGATAATTTCCGCAATCATTTCTTCTGTTCCTCCTTTTTTTGTGAGGGGCGGATGGATATGTTCCAGAGGTAATGGCGAGAGGTCCGGACTTTCCAGTAACCTACGTCACTGAAACCGTTGGTGGTGACTCGCTTCGTGCTGCATTCGGGTGATGTCGGAAGTTTTAACAACGCGATTCCGAGAACGTTTATATGATTTGTAGCCTATTTCCGAGGGGAAGTTATGTGAACTTCAATCAACAAAGCAAAAACAACAGCAAAAATGTTATAACCTATGGTAAAACATTACTACCGTGTAATAACATCGACTAGTGTTAGGAGACTAAGCTAAGTGAGACATGAGTAGTCATAGTAGTCATATAGGCTACATTTTCTGCTGTTTGCCGTGTCGATGCAATGACACATACATGGGGGTTTATTATGATAATGGACAAAAATGAGCCAACTTTTGTTTTTGTTAGTCGGTCGGTTTGTTATCATTTATGATCCAAAACGATTGATTTTGGAAAAACATAGCTCACGTGGAGATCTTGAAGGTAGCATCCGGTCATATTTACAGTAATGAGTGTAAGCGGTGGAAACAATATTACATTGTATATTAGATCAATTGTTTCGTTAAATATCTGTACAATTGTTTAGTGCTTAAATAACTAGCTCATAGTGAGTTGTAATGTAGACATGTGAAATATATGAACAAAATAAAGAAAGGGTGAATGGTGATTACTTGATGAAAGAGGGCCAGCTTTAATACATGTTTCATAGTGAACACAGTTTGTGAACGCTTTTGGGGAAATGTATGTATGCTTTTGCTCAATAATTCAACATTGCTGGACTATTTTAGCAGCGCGGATGTGCACTAACGTCTGAGAGTCAACAGGGCAGTGACGTCACGCGCTGTGTCAGTTCATCCTGCTCCGCCGTCGCTCTGTCGAGGCTGAGCTGAGAAACTGCTGTTGTTCGGGCGAAGATGGCCGCGGGTCCCCTATCTGTATCTTCCAACGCGTCCACAAACAACGATGGCATCCTTATTGGTGACAAAGTTTACTCGGAGGTGTACCTCACGATCGATAACTCTCTCATACCAGAGGAAAGGCTCTCTCCGACGCCGTCGATGCTGGATGGCCTCGACCTGAGCACGGAGACCGACCTTCGCATCCTTGGGTGTGAATTGATTCAGTCGGCGGGTATTCTTCTCCGGCTACCGCAGGTAAATCTTCTTGAGTACCTAATGTTAAACATATTTGTGTGGTGAATGGACACTGAGCAACAAGCTGTTATGTTTTTGTAGTCCTCAACACGTTGCGGCCTGCTTGTTAGCAGTTTGCTCATGTTGGCGTGGTGGAGCTAAAATGGCGGCGGCCCATTGTGTAAGGACAGGCTAGATTATACAAGAGTTTAAACATTGTGTCCTGTGTTTTTCTCGACAGGTGGCAATGGCAACGGGGCAGGTGCTTTTTCATCGGTTTTTCTACTCCAAGTCCTTTGTGAAGCACAGCTTTGAGGTAAGTCCATTGAAGTTAATGTGTTGCTGGCTAGCTTAACGTCATGGTTACGTTCGCGGCAGCCATGTTGTCGATACGTTGTCTTTTTGAACTGCTCTAAGACAATGAAGGGACAATGTGAAGATCAGTGCGAAACAATACGAAACTCAAAAGTTCAGACATAACGCTGGATCGACACATGTATTTTCCTCTAGTTGTATATTCACCAGCCAGTCTTCAAACTTTCCGCCAGATTTAAGATATTAGATAGATACTTTATTAAACCGAAAGTAAAGTTTATAATGTTACAGCAACCAACAATGAGGTAATAACGTAAAAGAAACAAAGGCGAAATCATATACAGTAAACTAATTCATCCTTAATAACGGTACATGCAACTTAGTATGTTGTATACAAACACATTTATGATAAAATCGTGAGTTCAGTGTGATTTATAAAGCTGTCTTGACAATATATTTACAGTTGTCCCCACAAAGGGACTAATTCTCATAATCCTAATATCAAGTTAATTAATACCTACCATAGTATAAATAGGGAAAATATTACGAAATCTGCTGACAGTTAACAAATGTCTGTTCTCTTGCACGTTTCGTCATACAGACCAACTTTGTGGTCACATTACCGCTGGTTGCATGTCTTAGGCATGGAACTCTTCCTTCCAACTTTTTGCTTTGATTTCCTTCTTTCCAGATTGTTGCTATGGCTTGTATCAACTTGGCATCCAAGATTGAAGAAGCCCCACGACGAATACGAGACGTCATCAATGTGTTCCACCACCTGAGACAGATCAGAGGCAAAAAGTAAGCATCAACATTGAATCCAGTCTTCTCTCTATGGAAATAATGTTTTTTGTTACGTGGAACATGTTGCATTGCATTTGTTTCTTTATCCAATGTTGTATGATGTTGATCTGTTTTTGCTGTGAAAGTGCTCTTCTGTTTATCCATGTACTCTAAACCATTTTAAAACTTTTCAGTTTCCTCTACACTGGTAGTTTCAGAAGTGTCAATGTCTACATATAACATCTAAGTTTGACATTACACTGAAATTGAATTCTCAACAAACGCACTTTAAAAACTGGAGTGCATTGAAAGACAAGGCACAACTGCGTTGTTTGCGTGTGCCTTTGTCTTCATAGAAATCTGTTCATGTCAGTACTGTAGACCTTGGCATTAACTTGGCTTCTTTTTTCCCTTGCAACCAACTAACAGCGACCAGCTACATTTACCAAAGCCTGGGTGATGTGGAATGGTACGTAAGATGAAGCAGTCGGCATGACAACCATGATGCGAGGGGGTCTCTCTCCTCCCCCAGGCCCACCCCACCCCCTTCCTGTGGGAGACGCCCGTGGTCTGAGCCACCGCGGGGCACTGGGATCGGGGATGACAGGTTGGCCGAAGGTCCTTGGCCCCTGGGGCACCTTGAGGACTCCTGTGGTTCAATCTTAAGCTTTGGGTATCTGTCCGTCAATCTGCGGACCATTGGGTAATGTAGTTTTCTTCTCTGACTGCTCCTCACCATATATTTTGTTTGTGCTTCAAAAGCAAAACTCCATTCACCAACTGCTATTCATGGCTTTTATAGAAATATCACCTTGTTCGTTGGCGGTAGAATGATTGGATTCTTGTAGGTTAAGCAGTTACTTTGTATGTCTTGTTTAGGGTCAGTGCATGCACCATAGCCTCGATAGTTTGGCATTATGTGTAGTTTGTTTGACTCGGCTTTAAAGTAAACGTACCAACAATCTTAATGCACTTGCAGTAAGTCAATATTTTAGATGTGGGTCATGTTGATCCTGGAAGTTTCTTCTGTGCATGTGGTTTGTAGCATGACAATATTCATCTTTTTACTTTATTTAATTTGGAACATCAAATTACTAGATTTGAATCTTTAATTTGATTGTTGTTGATTCTTAAATGGTTAAATGCTGTTTACTACTTACAAGTGTTTGAAGGATGTCAGTCAGGGTTTTGTTTCAGATGTGATGTAGGTAGTACATCACAGAAAACGTATAGTGGTAGCAGAGTCTGACACAGCCTGTGAAGAGGCTTATGAATCAAAATTTATCTAACCCAAATTGTATCAATATTATCATGATTCCACCCTGATGGGTTTTGGATATTTGTTACATAAATACAATTGCTAGATTTTTATAACAGTGGCAAGTTAAATGATCTCCCACTCTGTTGAAACACAATGTTTTGTGGGTTTGTTTTGTAGCATTTGCTGTTGAGGTAGAAGTAGTTGTCATTTGGTTAACTGTTCTGCTTGTATTTGTTTCAGCGTACTCGCTGTACACAACTAGTGTGTTTTGTATTCTGACCTTGACATTGTAATAAGTCAGATTGATCTTAGATGGCTCCTTGTAAAAGCTTTGCATGCCATTTGAGTTTGTAGTTCAGGTTTGATTGAAGGCTGTAGAATAGCGTCTGCATGTTGAAGCAGTGATGTGGTCAACGAACGAGTTTATTTCTGTGAAAGCTGTGATACAGGGTGATTGAGGTTGAGGGCTGTCTGCAGATCCCATAAGCTTCCACTGGAACCACAGGAGTCCACAAACCCCAGCAGACTGTCAGGCATGTTAACAGTTAAACCTGTTGCTTTGAGTTGGTTGAAACGGGAAAAAAGAAAAGAGTACAAGAAATCAGAAGGGCACTTTGTTTTTGTTTGTTTTTTGTTTTGTTTTTTTACTTTCATTTCGCAAGGGGGGAAACATTATTTTATTTTGATTCCTTTATAAAATAGGACTCCAAGTTCATTGATACTTGATCAGAACTACATTAACACCAAAAACCAAGTCATCAAAGCGGAACGGCGGGTCCTGAAGGAGCTGGGCTTCTGTGTGCATGTCAAGCATCCCCACAAGGTGAGTTTATGTTGAAGTTTTTATTACTAAGCATTTATGCTTCGACTCTGTAGTGCAGTGTAGCTGCAGGTTTGCTCCTCTGTGCAGATACAACAACACAGGAAGCCGCTTTTCTCAGTTCTCAGAACAGGCATCTCTCACTTCCGCTATTCTCACTTCTCAGAACAGGCTTCAGCTTGAACAATGGCACACCTGGAGTCATTTGTGTGTTTTGTAACATGCAACCATTTTATCATTCCAGATTATCGTCATGTACCTTCAAGTCCTGGAATGTGAAAAGAACCAAACACTGGTCCAGACGGCCTGGTAAGTTTCTTCCTCGTGTTCCACTGACCATCCCCCACAGCAGCAACCTGTGTCATATCTGCAAGAAGTGCCACCAGACCTGGGCTAAAGATAAAGTTGAACTAGTTTCAAATGGTTGAATTACCTGAAGAGCACTTGATTAATCTGCTAGGAACTTGGAACAGATCCATATGTGGAAACAACACCTGTCAGATAAGTGATGTAGTGCCCCTTGTGTTTTTAAGCACAACTTTGAAAGGCATTCAACAACTATTTTGCCCAGGTCTGACTGCGACATTCCCTCACTCCATTTTAACCCTTCCACCTCTTTTTCTGATGGAGCAATTTGTATTATTGCAAACCTGTTACGTGTCTCACTCTCTTGTCTGCCCTTACATGGCTTTGTTGTAAAGTCTTTTTGGTTTGCGGTGCCCAGGGAACTTGGTTTAACTTTGTCCTTTCTCTCTACTCTTTGATTAAAGGGTAGTCCATGCTGGTAAGTCACATAAAGAACCTCTGAACTCTGCCTCCTTCAACCACATGACCTCAGGAAGCTCCCCCTATTGGCTGGCTGCCCCTCTCCAGACAGCCAATCCCAATGCCAAGATTCACTGAAGGGGGCGGGCGGGCCTTTCCCAACAGCCAACATCGTCTTGTTTTCTCTTGGGTGTCCAAAAGGATTTGTATTTTTTGGTCTTGCTACCAAGGTTTCAATTGTAATACCTATTTTTGCCAAGTAGATGTATTTATATTCTGACTTTTTGCTAGTTTACTTGCATCTAGCATTGAAGTAAACTTTGCCAGAACAGAATAACGTTTTTGACCAGTTAACCTGCCTTATTTTTTAAAAAGTTACAGTAGTATACTATGTCCTGTCCCCAACTGACGTGGTGTCCAGACATGTGTCTGTCTTACAGGCTGATCCAGTTCTCAGGTTTTGCCTCCAAGGACCTGTCTCGCCCACGCAGCAGTCAGAATCCAACGGCCATGTGTTATCTATAGTAGCGTTGGCTTTACAGTTTGACACTGACCTGCCAAAGTGCAGGATAGGTTGTTTGTCGAAGGCAGGTTAGACTGGAAGTAATCCCTGTTTGGCAGGTTTTCAACAGTTATCTGCACTTAATCTCGAGTCAAGCGATTAGAAATAATTAGTTGAGTGAGTGGAAATTGATACATAGAGTGTATCCATATGGAAAGTGTTGCCATTGGAGAGAGGAAACTGCTGTGATTTTTTTTTTTTCTTTTTTTTGTATGTTTGCCTGGTTGTAGTTTTTGATGGGTGTCAGGTTAGTTAGTCAGGGGGTTTTACCATCGTGTTTCTGTTCACATGTTTTTTTTGTCTTTATGACTTCTATGTCTCCTAAGGACATAGATGCTCACATCACCCTGTACTTGTCTGAGTCACATCCTGGTCATTCTGACTTTGCTAATGCTCTCCCAATGGCTAATCTAATTTATCCATTGTCCTAGACGACCCACTGACACATAATCTGTGTTGTAGTGCACTTGGCTTAAGTAGTAAGGCAAAGCTTGCCACCTAATGTCCTTTAGATAAATCTTACAATGCTGCATAGTGGAATGGGCTAGCAGACAAATAGAATCAGTGGTCTTATGGGGGTCTGTTTAAATGCAAGGCTGGAAGGCATATATTAAGTGGGAAGTGTTGCATCATGTGCTTACATCAACCTGCCACTGACAAACTATCTGTTGTGCATGCCACCATACATGCTGCGCCTCCCTGTTCCCTCAGATCTAACAATCTGAAAGTGGCAACTGCATTCTAGATGAATTTTGTACATCTGTATGCCTGCATGTTCCCCACTTTGTAAGGCATGTGTCATTGTCTCAATCATTATTAGTCTTAATATAGTGACTTCCTGATTGTATTATGGTAAGATGGTCTTGGCAGGCCTTCAGTAGATTATATTTCCCATTTGTGTCTTCATGCTTGACCTGTGACATACAGCACTCCCATGGATGCCCCAGAGAGAATGGACAAAGTTAAACTTGACACCAAAATGCATATCTCACTTCAGCACTGTGTAACTGAAAAATGTATAGTTGTAGTCTGTGTAGCTATCAGGGCTAAAGTTAAATTTAAAATTTCTTCAGTGCCTCAAATGGTCAAATCCAGCAAATGGTAACATAATCTCCAGTATATCAGTGACCAATCACAGTTAAGTGTAGAAGTAATCATCCACAAATGTTTTTAGTCTTTATCAGAAAATGGAAAAAATATAAAGCCCTGATAAGGAGTGAGTACTATAGTTGCTAAATGTTGCAGGTTATTGACCTGCAGTAATAATTCATACTTAGAGCTGTGAAATGACTTAAAAGGTGTGGATCAGGGTGAGAGGTGGCTTTGTGTAGAGAAGATGCTATGTTTTCGTTTGTGTTTTTGTCTTTAAAGGAACTACATGAATGACACTCTGAGGACAAACGTGTTTGTGAGGTTCCAAGCTGAGACTATCGCCTGTGCCTGCATATACCTCGCTGCCCGAGCTCTGCAGGTGAGAGGAAATGCTTCTTTTTCTAACTTAAGGTTTCATGTGCTTTTGCCCTGTTTTGAGATGGAGATGATGGGGTGTACACCGATCAGCCACAACATTAAAACCACCTGCCTAATATTGTGTAGGTCCCCTTGGGACCTCCATGGATGGGACTTGTTTTTCCAGCACATCCCACAGATGCTCGATCGGATTGAGATCTAGAGAATTTAGAGGCCAAGGCAACACCTTGAACTCTTTGCAATGTTCCTCAAACCATTCCTGAAGAATTTTTATAGTGTGGCAGGGGGCATTATCCTGCTGAAAGAAGCCACTGCCATCAGGTTATGCTGTTGCCATGAAGGGGTGTACTTCATCTGCAACAAGGTTGAAGTAGGTGGTTAGTCAAAGTAACATCCACATGAATGCCAGGACCCAAGGTTTCAGCAGAACATCGATCAGAATATCGCACTGCCTCCACCAACTTGCCTTCTTCCCATTGTGCATCCTGGTGCCATCTCTTCCCCAGGTAAACGACACACACGGCCGTCCACATGATCTAAGAACGTGTTTCATCACACCAGGCCACCTTCTCGCATTGCTCCATGGCCTAGTTCTGATGCTCACATACCCATTGTAGGTGCTTTTGGTGGTATGTAGGGTTCAGCATGGGCAGTCTGTCCTGTCTGTGGCTACGCAGCAAGCTGTGATGGACCGTGTGTTCTGACACCTGTCTTTCATAGCCAACATTAACCTTTTCAGTAGGCACTGTTGGCTTGGACCAGACGGGCTAACCTTCCCTCCCCACACACATCAGTGAGCTTTGGGCACCCATGACCCTGTTGCTGGTTCACCAATTGTCTTTCTGTAACTTTTAGACGTTACTGACCACTGCATACCGGGAAGACCTTACAAGACCTGCTGTTTTGGAGATGCCCTGACCCAGTCGTCTTGCCATCACAATTTGGCCCATGTCATAGTCACTTAGATACTTGGTTTTGCCCATTTTTCCTTCTTCCAGCACATCAACTCCAAGAACTGACTGTTCACTTGCTGTATAATATATCCCACCCCTTGACAGGTGCCATTGTAACGACATAATCAGTGATATTCACTTTGTCAGTGGTTTTAGTGTTCTGTCTGATCGGTGCATATACTTCATGGTCTTTTTTTTTTTTTTTTTTTTTAAACACCGAATATCAAATTAAAACATCTAAAGCTCTGCAGTACAGCACCTAAAAGTCTTGACTTTTATGATTTCCCAGATACCCCTGCCCTCCAGACCTCACTGGTACCTGCTGTTTGGAGCCAGTGAAGATGAGATTAAAGACATCTGCATCACCACCCTTAGACTCTACACCAGGAAGAAGGTAACACTCAACACCTCCCCCCCAATTTCAGTGGCTCAGTTCCATCACCAATGCTAGTTTTTGTTCATTCCATATTACTTATTTATACCATATTATACAGTTTTACTATACTCTGTGTAGTCTGTGGGTGAGCTGACTGCTTTTTCTTCCTCAGCCTAACTATGACCAGCTTGAGAAGGAGGTGGAGAGGAGGAAGGTGTTTTTAGCGGAGGCTAAGCTGAAGGCTAAAGGCCTGAACCCTGATGGTACCCCTGCACTGTCCACACTGGGTGGCTTCTCGCCTGCATCCAAACCTTCATCCCCAAATGTGGTCAAGGTGGAGGAGAAGTCCCCTAACCCCCAGACCCTCAAACAAATCAAGAAGGAGCCAGACAACCGGACTCAGGTCACCAAGAGTCCACATAACGGGTAAGAAGCAAACACTATTTTATTGTGAGGACAATTTAATGATTGTCATTCTCGTTTTCCTTAATACTTTTCTTTTTGTTTCTAAAATGTTCATACTCTCAATCCTTTTTTCCTATCAGGTTGAGGAAAGAGGTGAAGATTGGGAGGAACAGTAGAAGTGGAAGTCGATCTCGTTCAAGAACACGTTCGCGGTCTAGATCCCGTTCCCCTCGCAGACAGTAAGCTCACTTCCATGTTCAGACATTTCTTAGTTGGCTGTGTTAAGAGGTAATTTTGCTAAACTCATCTTCATTTTTCTTCTTTTTCCACAGTTACAACAGCAGACGCAGTTGCTCAGGGACCTACAGTTCTCGCTCACGTTCTCGCTCTCACAGTCGCAGCCCATCACCTCGGCGACATCCACCTTCGCCCCTCCTTCCCCACCTCAAGTCTAAGACCAGCCACCACAGCAACAGCGACTCCAAGCCCAGCAACCGCCACAGCAACAGTGGAGGTGGAGGATCTGGCCACAAGAGGAAGCGTTCGCGCTCTCGGTCGAGGTCCCGCACTCCGGTCAAAGTGGATAGGGACCGGGACAGAGAGCGGGAGAGGGACAGAGACCGCAGCTCCTTCGACCTCTCTTCAAAGAAACACAAACACGAGCGAGGAGGCAGTCACCGAGGAGACAGGAGGGACAGGGAGAGGTCTCGGTCTTACGACAGGGACAGAGAGAGAGAGCGTAGCCACAAAAGCAAACACCACAGCAGTAGTGGGCACTCAGGACATAGTCGTCACCGGCGCTGAGACACACCAACAGACTAGCTCTGGAGCTGATAGTCGCAGAAGTGTTTTCAGTATACTCCAAACAAAATCGAATCTGGCATGTTCTCCGAATGTTGAATACGGTTCACTATCAGAAAACAACGGTGGTGATCAGTGTGATTCCTGGTCTTTTCATTTAATGGCGTCCATGCCAGCTGGAGTCACAGTAATAGACACATTATCAACGTCTTAAAATGTAAACGGTCTACAACTAATATCAAAGTAAACCAAATATCTGCTGCCTGCAAACCAGTCAGGTGGCATTGCTGAAATGTTGTAGGAGTTGGTGAACAATAATGTAGATAAATTTGGTGCACTGCAGCTGTCTGAGAGAACATGCCAGCTAGGATTTCATTTAGGGTGTATTGCCAGCCATATAGCAACACAGTTGGGTTTCTCAAATGCATCCTTCTGACTATTAAAACTATTTAATTTACAGGAATGTTAATTCTCTTCAACTTTAAATTTTTTTGGCCCTAGTCACAAAACAAAGCATTTAGCAAAAGTAATGTTTGTCCCTATGGAAAAAAAAAAAAAATTAAGGCTTGACATTGGAAGCATTAATGGAAAAAGTGTTGAAATTGCCTGAAACCTACACATAGTGTAGCTTCTGCATGCACAGTTGTCTTGGTGATCAAAAATTCATTGCTTTGACTCTACTCTGTAACAGCACACGCGTAGCTGATATTTGGCTGGCGATGTGTTTTTGTAGATTGAAGGTTTGCATCTGAGGAACCCTGGCTGTAGCAGTTAACATCCGCATGCTGCAGCTAGTGTTGAGCCTTTTTTCACCCACCTCATCACGCGTAATCAGTGGTCGAGGGCTCCTCTAACTCACACAGTGCGACATCAGTCCCAGACCTGTCACTTTCTCCTCCACTTATAGGATTTTGTTTATTTTTTATTCCTTGATGCCCCGCCCTACACACCTACATCCCTTTAGCCTACCCTTATGTTCTTGATTTTACATGTAAAGTTCTGGACTTCTGGGGGGGGAAGAAACTTATTTACAGTGTAAAGACGGATTGATGCCCACTGACACAATGTGAACGCTTTGATTTATAAAAGCGAACTGCTCAGTGGAAGGATTGAATGAATAAATGTAAAATAAAAACGATCATTCAGGAACGATCATTATGTTTGCACATCAAGGGACTGGCAGGCGAGTGGTTTTTGTTTCCTTTTATTTTTCTTTTGACATATATTTGTTGCTTAAGCTGTGTTTTGTACAGTTTCAAAAGAGCAAATTGATTATAGACTGTTTTTCCTTTCTTTTTTTTTTTACATCAGGGGATGCAAACTTGATTTCAAAATATTTTAGGGTTGTCAATTTGTTACACTGGTTTTTAGTCTGCACGTGTTCATGTCCAATTTTTATTCAATAATAAATGAGTTATGCCGCTGAAGTGGGCGATTGTTACTTTTTTTCTAATTCACGCCTTTTGTAATGAAATGAATCTATTATTATCACAAAGGGAGATACATGACCCTTATTTCAAGATCCTGGTTGCTCCTGTAAAGAGAAAGTCATCAGAGTCAAGGTGATATACGCAGTGTAAGACCCTTGTGCAGTTAATCAACCTGCTCACACAGATGTGAGTGTATAAACAATGTCACAGGAAGTGCCTGTCTTTACTGCAAAGTTTATAATTACTAGAAATCTAGTAGAATTAACTGTGGTGTAATTTATGTTTAGAAATTTGCTGTAGTGCAGCTGGATGGGGAAGCAGTATAATGTTTTTAATATGAAATATGGCCGCTAGAGGGTGCTGCTGGCCTTACTAATGTAAGTTCTCATGTTTTCCGGCAGACGTCCATGTTTGGAGTTGACTGTCTATATATAATCAAAAGATAGAACGGAAGGGGATGAATCACATTTACACAACAGGGTAAAATTCATCAAAATAACCCTTAAACAATGTAAAGGACAGGTTCACAATCTTAAAACTGTCTTTAAAACAACAGTCAGGAGCCCAAATGAACATCGATATATAGGTTTTTCTTGCCTTAATCATTCCTCCTGTTCATACTGGCCGTTAGAAGATCCCTTCATAATGCATGGGGGCCAGAATCCACAGTCCTGTGCAAAAATGTATTCAACAGTTTATCTGAAGCTAGTATGAAGCTTCAGCCATCCGAATGAGTCAAATCAAGTCGATATCTTTCAACGTTAGTCTTTTTAGTTCCAAAGTCCCTCTTTTTGTCACTCCACTTCCACTGCAGCTCAACAGGAAAGCACTGTCTGAGGAAACACAAAGAGGGAATTTGATGCTACAAAGACCGAAAACGTGGCAGATATCCACTGGATATGACTAACTCAGACTGCTGAAGCCTCATATAAGCTTCAGATAAACTTTTACATGCATTTTTGCACAAAATGACTGTGTGGACTGGACAATGTGGATTTTGGCCGACATCACTTACATTGAAAGCACATTTGAAGGGGATCTTTTAACAGCCAGTATGAACAGGAGGAATGATTACAGCGAGGAAAACCTCTTTCAGACATCATCGTTATAACTTTATAAATAAGATTAGATGTGACCCTCCAGTGATTAGCTCCATGTGGTGTCATCCATTGAAAAACAACATGTCCAAATCAGGGACATTTACACAATGGAAGCCAAAATGAATAAACATGGCAACGGTTGGAGACAAGCCCAGACCACTGTGTGTGTCTGTGTGCAAGATTGAAATGACACACACTCACACACAGACAAACACATGCATGCATGCACGTTCACAACCCTGTCAAGCTGTCTGATGCTTTACAAATTGTGCAACAGGAAGGCAGAGTACTGTGCCAAACCATTGGCTAACGCTGTCTCGCTTATGGTGGTGGTAAATCACCTTCATGCGCAGGTTAAACACTGCTATATGTACAGTGTGACCTGGCTACAAGCCTGACAGATGTGTGTAAATCTTTCCTTAGCAGGTGAATGGTCAAATACACCACTGAGACAGACTATAGTTGGCTTACAGTCATTCAGTCTACTCTGTGTGGGTCTGTGAAAGATCCAACCTGACAAAAATCCAGTTCAGTGGTAACCTATCCTTACCCACATCTAAGCAGCCACGCAGACAGGTCTGAACTGATTTGGTGAAGGTTTGACACATCCACCACTGCCACCTCTAAAAACAGCTCATGACGTGGAAACCACTTGCATCAATAATCAATATTTTCTACAGTTCCCTTCGGCTACAGCGGGTAGCTGTTTTGAGTGAACAAGACTCTACAAACCCACTGTGCAATACCTGCCCAGCACCAAACAGCAGACA
Organism: Thunnus albacares; assembly: GCF_914725855.1. Taxonomy (NCBI): domain Eukaryota; kingdom Metazoa; phylum Chordata; class Actinopteri; order Scombriformes; family Scombridae; genus Thunnus; species Thunnus albacares. Next base: position 23,732,336 of record NC_058111.1, on the reverse strand, counting down.
GAGCCAATAGCTGGTGAACATATTTAGCAACTAAAGACTCAATATATATATATATATATACCCTAAAGAGGTGGTGGAGACCAAAAACAGAGCTAAAGTGAGAGTGAAAATTGTAATCAGTATTCGCCATGTGGCCAGAAACACAAGTCCAAATGGAGTGTTTTTCCATAACTGCTTGATGTTTGAATAAGCAACTGCTTGCTAACAAGTGTCACATCTAACAGACCCTTTTAGTGCCTATGTAGTGATTGCGTCACAGTGTTAGCTGGAGGCAAACACAAATCACCTCAGAGTAGTAGGCTGAATCACCTACTGAAAATGTCATTTTGCTGTGTTGCTGGGTGCCAGAATTGAAGAAGTAATGGCTCCAACTTGAAATTTTTGCACCCCAGCTGCCACTGCCAGTCAAAAAACCCAGAAGACAACTCTGGTTAAACGCGATAAGAATGGATTGGACTGAGACAATCATCAAAAATGCTGGTGTTCGTAGTGCACACTTCATTTCATATCAGATAAGGTTAAATAAAGTATTGTCTGTTGTAGGAATGGATATAAAGGTTTGTCATGCCCACCTTATCAGAAATTGGGGAACTGGGAGGAATAGGTGATTTTTTTTGTAACTCTCTAAGCACATTAGCTAATTTCGTTAGGTAGCTGTATGTGTCAGGTGTGTTCAGGAAGTTACATTTGCTATCCCCCACTAGTAGCTAGCAGTAACCAACCAACCAAACAGTATTGTAGTTAATAATAAGCTAGACTGAAAGGACAGAACTCCCTATGCACAGCCAGTATTTTCAGACAGGTGCTGGTCGGTCGCAGGAACATATAAGGTGAAAATCAAAATTAACCACCGCACACTGTTATGACTTTACTGTGACTTTATTAAGAGCGAACTAAACTAGACAGACTAGACTGACTTTGATAGCAAGCTATTTTGTAGGAGAGGCTTCTATGGATGAAGACAACCCAGTATTCATCCCCCCTGTGTTTTTTTATGGACGGCGCAGGTTGGCCAGACTGCGAAAAGCTGGAGAGGTAGGTCAAATTGAGGTTTCTAACTGTGGTTAAGTGGGTACTGCCATAGGCTGTAATTCTTGTGTGCAGGCGTCTTCACTACAGTCTCTACATTTTGTCTCTGTTTTGCCCTGTATCCTTCTAAGGCTGGAAAGAAAAAGGAAAAGGGAAAGTCAGACAGTGGAACAGGAGGCTCCTTGCCATGGTGAGAACATTCAAAATATGTTTTATGTACTGTATAATGTTTTTTCTACAGCTGTCATACAGAATTATTAGACTGCTTTGGCCTTATCTTTGTTTTCACAAACGTCTTCCAGTTGATGATCCAATGACACCAGAGAAACCAGTGGAAGAAGCTGAGGCTATGGTCCCACGAGTAGCATACGAAAGTCTCAGTCAAAAGTATGACCAACTCAGAACTGAATATGGCAACTTGAGAAAAGACTTCTACAAACTGAAAGAGGAGAAATTTCAGTCATCTTCACTTGGTTAATGACAAAAATGAAAGATAGTGTGCAGAAGCAAACTGAAAGTCTCATGCTGGAAGATTATTTATTAGTGGTCCTTATGAAATGTAGACTGGGGCTCAGTAACAGAGATACAGCGTATAGATTCAAAGTTTCTGAAAGCACAATATCATGGTTGCCTATGATGGCAAGTGTATGTCTGTCAGTTATAATTCCTGTTGTTGGTGATGTGTTAGGGAGGAAGGATCTGCAGTGTCGTTTTCTCTCTGCAGAGATGGATGTGGAGTGGAAGGCACATAATTTATATTTTCCTCATCCCGGGACAAGGATGTCTGTTATGCCAAATGTCTTGTCACTTGTGACCTACACTATGAATACAAATACTGGATTTGTGTTTTATGCCAAGCAATGACATTTACATTACAAAGGAGGCTATGTTCGCTCATGCTTACGGCAGATATTTATGGTGGACACAGAAATGATAGTTTTTGGTATGAACATCCAAAAAAGAACATCTGTTAAGTGTGGTCCAATTCTATTCAGCAAAGCAGAAATTACATCTCCAAATATTCAACAAATTATTTGATAGAACTGGGATCAGATTATTTCAGCTAAACTCTAACAGCTTCAAGAGGTTTTGTTCTTTCTGCTGTTAACAATGCATAAGTTATGGACTCAATTTTTGTCAAATATCATACAGTCATATGATCTCTATTTATTGGGGTCCATAAATACTACACACTGAGTCATCCTCTGGAGCTCGCATTTGAGCTGCTGCAGCTTTTTTTTTTCTTTTCCTGTATGACCAATCTGTTTCTTTGAGTGCTTTTAAATGCTTGAAATGGGAACACAATGGCAGTTTGGGAATGTAGAGTAATCAGCTCTTCCAGCCTCAGTTCAGCTGATGTGTGAAACTGGTTTCTGGATCAGAACAATCACGACGGACTGGCAGAGAGATCTGACATGAAGGTCTTGGAGTCAGAGAAAACTTTTACCAAGCTGCACACATGGAGGAAGGAATGGTTTCATTTATTTGGGGGGCGTATGGAATAATTTTAGTAATTCTCCCTTTGTCTCTGTGTGTGTGTGTGTGTGTGTGTGTTTGTCTACATGTTGTAGGTCTGTTTAACATTAACGCAGCGTCTTTAAACTGATGTTCCTGTCCCAGTTGTAATTTACATTGTGATGTAATGTAATGATCTCCTAGAGATTAGTACTGCATACTGCTGTCAGTGTCTCTGTGAGCGAGCATCCTCTCTGCAGGGAGCACTGAAGCGACAGATAGGAGCTGTTGGCCAGAGGATCATGTTTATTGTGGGCAAGGCTCAGTGCGTCAGTCCAATAAGTGCATTCAACTGGACAAATTAGCTAAAGCTGGACTTGCACAGAAACAATACCGAGTTTGTTCAAAACAATTTCTCTATTTCCTCTTGTGAAGATCCAGGAAACCATCATTCAGTATCTCTAATTATCTTATTATTGTGTTATTACTTAAAGAGACCAAAACCAAACCCAGAAAGAGAAATACTTGTGGAAAAATGCACTTTTTTTATCATAAGCTATCATTGATTTCACTGATAAAGATTTATTGTACAGTTCTGTCAAGAAAAAGACAAGAAGGCAGTGTCAGACATGCGAAAGGTGCAGCAGGCAAATATACAATCCATAACAATACCAGTTTCATTGTCAGTAAAATACAGCATTCATTTGTTTGCGATATTAATTAATAGTAATATAAAAACGAGGGAAGACACAGAAGCGACAATGTAAAATCTGTCATTCAGTATTTTCAGTAGTCTTTACAGACATGATTGAAGTGTTTCAGTAGCACTTGTAAAAAATAAATATCGGCCTTATATCAAAAATCAAACAAATGTAATTTAACAACTTACTTTACAGTAAAAAGTGAAAAAACGTTCCTGTGATTTTTTTTTTGCTAAAAGCTGATACTTATGTTCAAAATGTTTCTTTTATTACATTCAGAAACATTAATACTTGTGTCAATCGGCTTCACATATACAGTCTGTGTGTGATTGTTGAAATCTACAGAAGTGTAACATGTTCCCATCCTAATGTCTGCTCACTAAAATGTAATCTCACTGCTGTAAAGTAATGACAGTAACAGCTCACAATTCAGTGAGACATCAGATAGATAGATAGATAGATAGATAGATAGATAGATAGATAGATAGATAGATAGATAGATAGATAGATAGATAGACAGATAGATAGATAGATGCTACAGAGTATTTATGCAGCTGCCTGCAAATGCATTTCTTTATGAGGATCAGTTGCTTGTTTAGGCTAAAAATATTGGCCCTAGAGGCTTGGAAACTAGGCCAAGATGGCAGCGTGACGGCAGAGTGTTAACTTTGTTACTTCTAGACAACTTTGACATTCACACGATCAGACATTTACTTCAAATACCAAGAAATCAACACTGCATGACTAAAACAGTAAAGTCAGCTTCATGGTACATTTAGTGTGAATGGCAGGGGACTTTCTGAACTTCACTTAGAGGTGGCAGTATATGTAACATTTGCTTGCCAGCAGCTATAGTTGATTAACGTGTGTGTGTGTGTATTTGTGTGTGTGTGTGTGTGTGTGTGTGTGTGTGTGTGTGTTGGGTGGGTGGGTGAGGGGGGTTCAGTGCCCAGATACAGTGGTTGTGGTTTGTCACAGGACAGAAAGTTAAGAAAGTGTCAATTATTAAGGTTTCAAAAAAAATGTTTGAAAGTCAATTTGGTGCGTGAAACTGCGATTTATCTGACAGTAAGTAATTTTCCTGAAGCAGTTACAAGGCTAAGGGTGTACAGCTACACCAGCAGCTGTTAGGTACAACACTTCTTTGTCAGCATGCTAACAGGTATAATGTTTACCATGTTCACCATCTTAGCTTAGCGTGTTTAAGTATTTGTTAAGTGTGTCAGTCAACGTGGGAAATCCCCCAGACTTTGGGGTGCAAAGCCAGCTGTGTATGTAGGTCACAAATCAAAAAAAAAAAAAAGAGGAAAGAGGGAATCAAAATGTGAAGGAGAGGCATGATGTAAATAATATTATGTGTAAGCAGATGCAGCTCTGCTGTGTAGGGGGAGAGGCAGCTAAAAGTACAAACAGTGGTAACGTGACCCGGTGGGAAAGCCAGTGTTATGTCTGCATGTACACATGTCTAACAGGGTTTCAGCTCCAGGACAAACCAAAGACTACCTGTTTGTCTGTCACGCAAGTTAAGATGAAGAGTACCTTAGGCATCTTTATAATATCCTGAACATTATACATTATATATTTAACTAAAGCATTTATTAACGGAGAGGAGGAGAGCAATGTATTCACCTGTGGGCGGACACACACCTCGGCTGTGCCAGCTGATCCAGATAAGAATCAAAACATCAAGACATAATACAAAAGAATTGATTTGCTGTGGCCGACCGTGAACGTTTTGTCTGGCTCAGGCAGTTCAGACCTTAACTGAGTCAAGATGTTTGTCGTCTGCATCCAGCCGAGAGCAAAGTGTCAGGCTGGTTAGTAAGTAACATACAACATATAGCAGCGCTCTACGTATTCTGCCACAGGCTGCCATTAATCAAATGATGAGTTGTATAGATGTGAGGAAGAGAGAGTCCTGATTGAAACTCTCAGTCCACTAAAACCTGATCTTCCGCTTCATGTAATCTTACTGTTAAAAGAAAACACACCGGCCTTTCAACTTGAACCTTTAGAAAGGACCTCTTTTGAAATAAGGGCGATTGCTGTATCGCCTTTGGTCTCTGGATGTCTAAACAAAACTGTTCACTGAATTGTCTTAAATCAGCATGACTGAATTGGCACAGTTACTAAATCCGCAAGGAAACCACTCATTTACTTCAGTGTTTTCTTTTAGAGATCGGTGGTCTAAACCCCACGATTAAGCAACAGTTCAGCTGAGACCGCTCCTGGTAAAACACAGAGTGAATTGTTACAGACGTTTCTTGTTCGAGGGGAAGCCAAAAATGCCCACTCCATATAGCTATTGCAAAAGAACAGAAACCTGACCACCACATTGACTCTTATGGGTCTTTAAGTGTCAGAAAGGGCCAATATGTTTTCTTTAAACAAGGGACTCTCATATGTTGGATGCAACACTGTTGAAAGTCAGCTTGAGTTGTTGCCTACTGACTTTTGGGGGGAAAAATAGTTGGAATAAAACAAAATATGGAAAATACATGTTACAAAATTATTTGAAAACACTGGATTGAGTATGTACAGCTATGAAAAGATTTGTATATGAAAGGAATAGCTGATATTTTGGGAAATAAGTTCTCGCTCTCATGTCTGTATGATGTTGCAGCAGCAGCCAGTTCGTTTAGCGTAGCTTAAATAGTGGAAACAAGGGGGAACATCTCACCTGGCTGTCTCTGAAGGTAACAAAATCCACCTACCAGCACTGCACAAAAAAGTCTGGCACATAATCCCCTGTAAAACTACAAATCTTTACTTCACATAACGTGTTAATTAGAGAGCTTCAGGGGTGCTGTTAGCTGCTTGCTGCAGCTTCATATTTCACAGACAGACATGAGAGTGGTATCAATCTACTCATCTAACTCTCGCCAAGGAAGCAAATAAGCGTATTTCCCAAATGTCAAACTATTCCTTTAAGCCTACATCATACTCTCTCTATCACACACACATGGACACACACACAGGACTCCGGTATTGAATGCTCTTCCCATCTGCTGTCCATTAGGCTCCTCTTCTTCATGTCTCCTGCTTTCAAGAGAAACTGTTCAATCTCGTTATTGCTATGTAGTGTGTGCTTCTATTAGGTTTTTATTGCTAATTACTACTTTGGAATCGAACATATCTCAATCATCATGCATCATTGAACTCGGAAATCCAAAGTCTCCACAGATGATGGTTTGGTTTGGTTGTGGAAGCTCACAGCAGTCTCCAGGTTGAAGCAGAAAGTGTTTCCATCCTGCACAGTCCAGTCAGGTGAAAAACGTCTTAACACGTCACGTGTAACATCAGTCTTTAACACTTATGTACTGTAACATTCATTAAAATCACTGATGATGTTCCATGGTGTAACAGTAATTACTGGGAGTCATTTTTAAAAATATGTAACCATGGATACACACCATACAATGAGCCTTTTATTGCTGGTTTATTTAAAGTCTTATTTCTAAAAATAAATACTGCATAACGGGTCTTTTTGATTATGTTTTTTACACATTGTCGTTGGGATCAAAGTCGTAGACCATCTATTACAGATATGAAGAAATGCTACCGGCAGTGTTTCTGTTCATTGTTTCCACTCAATCCTCTAAAAAGCTGCAATGTTTTGTCCTTGAATGCCTTACAGCTGAACATGTTACTCATGCTCATATGAGTAACGTGAGTGTAGGTACATGTGGACATGTTAGCATCCGTGTTAGTGTTGTTCTCACAGGTAGGTGGTAGCCTCTCTGTTCTCTCTCTCTCTGGCCTGGGCCACGGCAACGTTGATGCACTGCAGCCATTCCTCAGCGTGTTTCTCATCCTGAGCTTTCAGCACGTACGTCTTACTGTCTGTGAAGATCTCAAAGGCCCGCGGCAGGCCCCGATCCCGCCGCTTCTTGGCCACCACCTGCAGACGGAAAGAAGGATGATGAATGAAAAAGAGGAGATGATGACGCCAAACTGAAAGCTGAAGTTGTAGTGAGAGAAGAAGTTGCTGTAAATACTGTGTACTTGCTGTCAGTTTTAAGATTGATAGAATTTGGCTTTATACATCTTTTTTCACTTTACATATAGTGGTTTATATATATGTTATGAGCTGTAATGTAAGCATTTTCATAGTATTTACGGACAAGATCTGTCTTCTCAAATCATGCAAACTCACTACAGACAGTTCAACCACAGCCGTCTGTCAATACAAAACAAATATTGTAAAAATGTGTGCATCAGTGGTGAGGCTCAAACATGTTTTGGGAGCAGATTTATTACAGATAGAAGATCTGTGAGGGATGTCGACGATGTTAAGTCCTACCTTGACACTTTGTACTTTGCTCAGCTCAATAGGAATATCATCCAGCTCATCTTTCTGAAGGGTGGAGACAAAGTTAGATGATTAAACATTAAACCAAACTAGAATATGAATGGCAGCTTCAGATGGAGAATTTCATAAATGTTTGGTAATGCAGAAAACAATATTTTGTATTTTATTCTTTTTTAATGTTTGGAGACAGTGAACATAATATATACACGCATATATTTCAGAGCTAAATAAATGTGATTTTTTTTTAAAGTCAGTCAAAAGACTGCACAAAGGAACACTTCTTGAGCCCCATTAAAGAGCACTTTGTGCTTTTCAAGCTTATGAATATTTCTCAAAATGTCAGATGCGGCCTCAGTTGTACTTTCTATCACAGTACTGTGTTAGTGTTGTTTCCAGCACGTTCAACCTCACAGCAAACCATTTATAGGACGAACAATTACACTTCATTGTTCTGCCCTTTCTCCGGGGCAGGAAATGAAATCCTCCAGCCCTGCAGCTCATCGCATTTTTTTCCCCACCAAGTATGATTCTGCATGTGTGTGTTCGCAAGTGTGGGGAGATGTGTTGTGTGTGTGTGTATTGCACCGCAGCCTTGTCTTTTTTTACCCCACAGTTATTTATGTGGTTGTAACCACATAACCAGAGCTAGCTGCAAAACTCATGGCAACTTTCCACATCCTTTCTGTGGTGTGTGTGTGTGTGTGTTTCTATGTGTGTGTGTGTGTTTGTTGAAAAGCATTTAATTGGAGTAGACGTTCACAGTTTTAACTGCCAGCTGACTGTGCTGAGGGTCTGACTGTTGTTCACCGCAGTGGATTCATGCACTCATTCAAATGGACATTTGATTGATTTTAGCCATATGGAGGTCATCTGAGCCATCTTTACATATGTAGAGATATTGTCTCAAAATACTTAAAATAAAGTGTATTAACTGACTTATTCATTCTTTCACTTCATCTGACAGCTTGTATTTGGGAGGTCATGGTTCTGGTCTAAACCCAAAGAACTGAAAATCTTCTGGATTGGGGGAAAATACTCAAAGTCTCCAGAGAGATTAATGGATTTGTGTCTGGATTTGTTCAGACAGCAACATTGTTTGTATTTGTATTATTATAACGTTATAGCGCTTTATCATTCATATTTACTTATTGCCATTGACATCATAATAGTACAACTACACTTGGCAGCTGAACTGAACCGTCAAACAAATCCTATGATCGTTTTCACAATGGGTCCCATGTGAGAACATCTTCGTATTCTTATCCTAAACCTCTTTTTTTCTCTGAACAACAAGCTGTCTTGTTGTAAATCACTCGTTGCAGCCGGATGAAGGCCACAAATGTTCTTAAATCACTCATACGTCCCTCTTAAGAGTGAACTGATGCCCAATGTCTGTGTTTTCTTTTTGTGTCTCTTCTGCTCTGATTTTGAGACAAATCAAATCACCCCGTGAATGCTTCTCAGAGCATGCAAAAGCACCAGAACTAAACAGCAAACATTGAATGATAAGTTTCACTGACAAAAATAAAACTTGATATATTCACTATAATGGATTACCTGACTCAAGCAAGATGGAAACCAATGGCTGTTTGGAAGGTTTTGAGCAACAATTACAAATGATACCTTTACATGATGCACAACAGGATGGATCAAAATTTTCCTCAGAAAAAGGCTCCAAAGAATGACAAAAAGTAAAGTGGATGAGGTATATACATGCTTGTGCTCTAGCTAATATCCACATATCCCAGCAGCTACTGTATCATAATGGTGTTGATAGCATGTTGGCACACTGAATACCTCACTCATCCTCATATTATCATGGTCTCTGTCTATCTCTAGCTCTCTCAAACTGAAGTCCAGGCCTCTGTCTGGTCCCAATTAAAGAGAGCATACAGTATTCAGTGCAGGAAATGCTGGGGCTCAGCAACAACCTACAGTATAGAGAAAATAGGTCTTCATCTTGTTAGCATATTTGATCCACTTGGTGTATGCTCATGGGTATAGATGCAATAACCTGAGTACCAGACGAGGATGCGTCTCAGCTTTGTGTGGATTTGGGGGATGTTTTAAACCTCTCAGTGTATCAAAGCTGCTCCAGCGTTCAATGTGGAGGAAATATCACTTTTTTTTGTTGTTGTTCTTAATCTCACCTCCCATTTGGGAATAAGTCTTTCACAACAATCCAACCACCTCTTGTACATGCTGACAAAGATAAACTGAGCTGCGAGAACAAAGACACAGAACCTTTCCAATTTGTGGCTTTTGCAAACGAGAGGAATCCATTACCATCTGGATAGGAGCACAAAGACTATTGTTTGGAGTAAAAAAGACCCTACTTCTGAATATTCCCCCTGTTTCCAGATAGTCCTCCTCTTTGACGGAGGAATTCAGCACTGGAGCGTAGCTTCTCGCTAGACTTTGGGAGCCAATTGTATAAACATGGCACCGTTTAAAGACCCCCTTGGCTGTGAAAATTATTTTAATTAAATTTAAATTTTCCACTTGTGCAGATGATTGCCATAAACCAGCATATAAAAATGGACGCAATCACTCAAATGTGCAGACACACACACACACACACACACACACACACACACAGGTGAAATAAAACCTCAAAATAAATCAGATTTTCTCATGAACCGAGCCGAGAGAAAATGTTTTACTTTCAACAGCTGGATGAAATCAAACTCGACCTTATTTTTTAGTAAACTTTTGGAGACCTCTGACCTCAGCGCATTATTGGTCATGCTGCATTTGCTTCATGTTTTTGATTGTGTCAGCTTTTCCTTTGCACAATAATTCTCTCAGTGAACTGAGACCTTACAGTAAGTCAATAGCAAACACAGGGAAGTTCAAGGAAAAAGAGTGTTGTTGCAAACCCAGAGGGAAATCTCCTCACCTTCGCTCAAGCTTTCTTTCACTCACACGTACTGTACAAGGCACTATCTTCTTCTCTGTGTTTGCTACTTGTGCGTAATGATATCTGCTTTGAGTTATAGTGGGTGAGAGTGACTCATGTTGTTGCAGCATCATGCTTTGGCCTTGGGAGTCCCCCAAGAGTCCTTACTGGGGCCGAGGTTTGTTAAGAGTCGGATTCACAGAATGCTCCTGAGGGACAGCTGAGCTTATCACGAGATGGGATTTCCACTGTTTCATATAGTTTCATCATGAATCAAATGACATAGAACAGAGAAACATTAATGAAGATTTCCGAGAGTGAGTGAGCGAGAGTCCGGGAATAAGTGTGAGTGCATCTACAGTGTATCTCGGAGTCGTTGCGTGTTGTGTAACTGTGTGTTTATGCATGATTGTGTGTGAGGAGGCTTCATTTTCATCAGCTACGTACTGATTTGCCTCTACGGAAGAGTAGCTGGTTTCCTGCCAGAGTGAAGTAGCGGGTTTTCCAGCGCTTGATGAACTTCCAGCGGACCTGCTTCTCCTTCAGCTTCCCCTCAATCAGAGGCTGCCCCTCCTGGTTCACAACTAGAGGGCCACACAAAGAGAGAAAAAAAACAAAGAAGACAGAGAACATGTGTATTAGTGCTTCGCGGATGTTTTTGCCCCTTTAGTTTACATTATTGCTGACCGCGCGTGGATTGATCTGAAAAGCGGATGACGATGCGTTCATGAGCTGTGGGAGGCTCTGACCTCTAAGACATTTGGCTGACATTCGACTGTTGAACTGCGTCGTCCTCATGAGCTATGTTGACAGAAAAACAGACCCAAATGACTAATATAATATAATTCTTTTTCACAGAATTAAGTGTGTTGAACAAATTACGCAGCGTGTTTGGCAGCTGACCACACATGCTGTTCACTGTGATGAATTACACATTTTCTTACCATACAAAAATGAATGAACAACCAATGCCCACCTACAAGGTATGATGCATTCAAAGATCTAAAGGTTTGGACAATGTTTTGGCAGTAATGTGAAGTGTTTATGATAAAAGGTATTATCCTTTAAGCTAGAAACACTCTGAAAACATCAAGAGTAAATGTTCAGTGAATGCACCAAATGTAGAGAACCCTTCAGATCCCCCTGGTTAAAAAAGCTGCCTCTGTCATGTTACCACATATTCTATAAATACATTGAGATAACATTTAAGGCATCTAAAGCACAGCACAGCCTGCCTGCTGATCTGACACTTTCTGACATTGATTTAAAACCGACCACTTTAGTGTTCTCGTAAAGTTATTCTGTATCCTGAAGTCCTGCTCTGTTCTCCTTTTTCTTTATTTCTGCTTCTTTAGTTCTCTGTTTTATTGCTTTATAACCCTAAAGCACTTTGAACTGCAGTTGCATGAAATGGTTTGATACAAACAAACTTATCCAGCCTCCCAGTCAACATCATTGGGTTGTCCATATTAAATCAACAAAAGCATTTTGTCTCACTCGTGTGTGTGTGTGTTCTCTCAGATAAAGGAGAACACAGAGTCTGGACCCGTCTGATTAGAAACATTCACCCACAACTCAACTCTGTTCAGAGTTGGATCAAGGACCTTTTTGAGTGAGTGTATGTGATTTCATGCATCAATGTGTTTTTTTGCTTGAATATTAATGTATCTATTACACAAACCAAATTTTAAATCATCACAGATTCATTTTCCATCTGTGTGCATTGAGCCGGTGCACGCTTGTGTGTGTATGAATCTGTACTGTGTGTGTGAGAAACTGTGACCCTGCAGGCAAAAACCCCAGCGACGTTCTGGCTGGTTCAGGTTTGGTGCCAGTAAAAACAGGACTTCGGATGCTGACCATCAAACAGAGCCACTCTTTGTATCCACAGCGATGAGTAAAGAAGACAAGAGATTGTTGGAGTCTGATCAGAGTGTGTTTGAATGTGTGGGCATGCTGCAAAGATGATTCACAGAGAGGCCCGACGCCATGCAGGAAAAACCTTTGAAGGTCATTAAAACCCCAATTCAGAAGAGAAGAAAAAAGAGAAGCGAGGAGGAGATGTTTTTCTCTGACCGTTGGTCAGACAAAGTATTTATTATTTCAGGCTTTTGGAACTTTTTATAAGCATTTATCAGTGTGTTTCACACTTTATCGACTAAATGATGAACAGATGAGTCAAAAAATCTAGTATATCAATTGATAATCACAATAATCCTAAAGTGCAGCCCTGAACATTATACAATAGACAACAGGGGCTGTAACAGAAATAGTCATTTCTGTAGAACTTTCTTTTAAAGAGTCAGTTCACCTAAATTAGAAATTATATATTTTCTCATATACTTCTTGTAGTATCTAGCCATGTAGATAGTTTTGGTTTGTTCAGGTTTTGAGATATCTCAGAGATTGCTCTTTTTTGCAGGGCTCCAATTTTTTAATACTATGAGCAAGGCAAACAAAATCACATTTACCTTAATCATACTGGATTGGAGGCAGAAATCTCTGAGGCCAATGTCTCTCTCAATGTCTCTAGAGGTAAGTGAGAACCTCTGTTTTTTGTCATTTGGGTGAATAGAAACTTTAATTTCAGAGAAAAATGATTGGTTTCTTATGTGTGTATGACTGGAGGGTACAGTGTGGAAATGTTTTGTGTTTGTAGGTTTTCTTCTACATTTGACTAATGATTCACTGTGATGCTGACAAGCATTCATGAGTAAAACATTTGCATTCTTTCTAAATGATCAGTCAGCGTGTGTGTGTGAACATTCAGACTTCCTGTCAGCCTGTTTAGACAGGAGTGCTGCTTATATACAACTGGACACACTCCCGACACTGTGGGGTGCCAGCTTGTCTGCATCATCTAACAAATATGACAGTTTCTTGGGTGCAGAAATAAACTTGTCTGATGCATAAATCATTGTTCCTTCTACCTTCTCTTTGCTTTGATGTAGACACCTGGAAAGTGATACCTGTATTTGTTGTCAGCCCCAGGCAGGTACTGCAGTTCACAACCTCTTGTCTGAGACACGCTGATGTCAAACAATGAGACGAGAACGTAAAAAAACGCATGTAGCACATAATGAGTCACTAACAGATACTGATGTCCGCTAAGGTAATCAGAATGAGCATCACTTGGGTCCTCAGTTTGTTTCTATTGGATTCACATTTTTCTGTCCGCATGTGGTGAAGATACACAAAACACGATATTATTTCTAAATCTGAATCTAAAAAGGCCTCTCTGCCAGTGACTCTACAACTACATTTGCAGCTTCGCGGGAGTGACAGAATTTCATAACTGTGACAGGAGTCAAAACTCCAACCCCCAAACTATTATCAGAAACAGCTGTCCCTCCAAACAAATCTAATTTCACCCTGTCCAAATCTGAAAATACCTCCATCCCTCATGCTTGTATTTGTCATTCTGTTTGCCTTCATTATGCATGAGTGCGTGTGTGTATTAGTTGGTGGTTTATTGTTTGGAGTTTTTGGCTGTAGGAGGAAAACAGTGAGATGAGGTGTGAGGAGAATGTGACCCTTCGTTTTAGGAAAAAATGTGGCTGTAAACAAATGGTCTGCCCCTCTCCTGTGTTAAATGTCAAGTTTTCCTTTTGAGTGACAGTTTTTCATAACTGGAAAAAAAAAGCCAAGTCACCAGCAAGGAAAAACATGCTTCTTGTATATGTATATGTATATCTTTGCAAAGACATGTTTTAGGATAGAAAAAAGTAGTCAAGAGCTGTATTCACAAGACATCCGAAGGCTAAAAGTAGCTCCTAACTGGTTGAGTTAGTCCTAATTTTAAGACTCCTAAGCTTTTGGTCTACAGTTGGGGCAGTGAGGTTGCAGACTGCAACCAACTGAATACCCCTCGGCCTCCCCTTCCAAGCGTGCAGGAGAACCTACGGTGGCCACAAAACTCACAAAAACCGTGAAGGGCCCTCTCTAGAGCCATTGTTTAGTCTGTCTGTTCTGGGCTACTGTAGAAACACGGTGGTGCAACATGGCGGGCTCCGTGGAAGAGGACCTGCTCCCTATGTAGATATAAAGGGCTCATTCTAAGGTAACGAAAACACAACTATTTTTTATTTCAGGTGATTATACACTAATGAAAACATACTTATGAATATTATATTCCATCTTCCTAGCATGACAGATAACGTAACTAATTTGACAGTTTATACATTAGACAAGCAAGCAAGCAAAGTTTATTTATATAGCACCTTTCACAAACAACCAAGACAAGACCAACCAGACAACCAAGAATAAAGTTAAAAATAAATGAATTAAAACAGGTCATAAAAACATCAGATATTAAAGTCATAAAACCTCCAAATAGAATGAAAGAATCTAGCTCAAAAGCTGTCTGCAGTTCATTTCAAAAGAGTGTAAAAACCTGAATGTAGTCCTGCCAAGATGATATATATAAGGTTAAATAACTATTAAACTGTAGTTACAAGATTTAAATGAGAGAAGAGACGTAACTCGGAAGCTTTGACAGCAGAGCTTTATAAATATCATAAAATGATTGTCTCTGGTATTCACTTACATGTTTCTCTATTACAGAAATATCTAACAGCCCCCGTGAGAAGTTCTTAAATCATCTCAGCAAATTTCTGTAACCTGTGAAACTCCATCTGTGGTAATAACTCTCACTTAAAGAGTGTGTCTTTAGTCAAGGAATCTCCTGAATTTGCAACATAAGTCAATTCCTGGAGGTGAGAATTCCTGTCCATCTGATGGATGGAGGGATGACGGACAGTCCTGTTTGGGGTTTTCCATCTTTTTGCAAACAGAGGATCTATCTTCCAGACATGTGTGAATTTGTGTGCCGGTACACATGTAGAAACACGAGGGAGAGAGTTTAAAATGCATTTTTTTAAAAATGTGTGTAGGCTTGTGGGTGCGAACAATCCTCTTTTCTTTTGTTTCTGGTGGATACACACTCAGAAACCTACTGTTCCTGATATCTCTGTGGTGATTAGGTGATGTTACGTGTTGCAGCCATCGGAAGTTAAAATATTCATCAACAACGGAAAAATCGAAAGAGTTGAACCCGCGTACCTTACCTATAGTACATGTACAAACACACACACAACTCTGCTCATTACCGCTCACTTCAAAGACATTCCAGTAGTTAAACTTAACAGTACATCATAAAGCATCGTGAACTTGCAGTAACCACTGGCTCCACTTTGGCCCCAAAAACGAAAAACACCTTTTACTCTCTCCTTTACTATTAAAACATGAGACCAGTTTATTGCACATGTGTGTGTAACCTCTGTAGTAATCACAGCAAGCCACTCAGGCCAATTCAACACGTTTTTTGGTATTCTAAAGCAATATAAAACATTATTAATGGCACCCAGTAATGTGAACAGCATGCGTGCATGGTAAGTATGTGAAATGTGCTGCGTTTATTTATGATGAGAGAAAAAAAAACAACGACTGGGTCACCTAAAACTGAAATGTTCCAAATCCAGATTGCACTGGTCTGAAGTCAAGCGGTTATGCTTGTTGTGAGAGGACATGAGTAAGCCCTGCTATTTACTGTAACCTGACCCAGTATACTGGATGTAGCTCAACAGCTTTCATTTGAACAAGTTTCCATGTTTCCAGTTTCCAGTATAACACACTGTACTGCCTGTTTGTTTATGGACATTTTCATTTTGGTTAAAGACACATTCACATGTTTCACATCTTCATAAGCCCTTAAAAACATTCATGTTATTCAACTATTTGAATGTGTGAATACTCTAATACTCTCTGGCATGGAGACAAGCACTGTGGTAAGATTATTAACTGACTAAAAGTGCTTATGTGTAGATTTTTTTTCTATGTCAAAACTGAGAACACTTTTCCTGTAAATCCCTACAAGTTACAAAGAAGTTGCCTCCCATTTTGTTTGACAAGTGCGTGTACCGCAAAATAAAAATGGTTCCAATTTTTTTGGACTCATAATCAATTCAGTACAGTTTCTGCAAAATCCCACTTATTGGCTCATAACATAAAATGCAGGGCTTAAACCGTCAGAGGCGACCGAATGTGTTATTGATTTACCCCCCTAAGTTACAGGGATGCAACTAAAATGCTTTAGTTCAAACAATGATATGCATTATAGTAATATTACTAAGAAAATGTGTTTTCTATAATCAAAATGTCTTATATACACTGAGTCTAATATTTTAAAACAACAAAGACTTTTAGCTGAATTCAACACTACAGTATCATGATATATATATATATATATATATATATATTGTTATGTATTATGAAGCGCCTGTTTCTCTCAGTTATGTAGGTGACTGTCGACAGCTGACTAATGATCAGATAATGTTGGTTCAGGCCACTGAGTTCATGTCATCAGTCTCAGGTGTGAATGACATGAAAATGTCAGGCCTGAGGGGGTAAAGGTCACAGAGGGGTAACTTATTTAACATAGTCTGCTGTTTAAATACAATGCAGGATAGATATACTGTCAAAATTCTGGGAAGTTTAAATATATTTAGAGGACAGTTTTAATTTTGTTTGTTTTCTTTTCCTTCTGTCTTCAGGACATGGACAGTCTCCTGATCCAGCTGGAGGAGGTTCATTTCTTTGACCTGTTTGGCTACAGTGAGGAAGAGGGCGGCTGGCTCTGCTTCATGTTTAACAACCCCGAGAAGGCCACAGGTAAACACACACACACACACACACACACACACACACACACACACATATCAGGACATATATTTCATACACGCTCAAGTACACAAGAATACCAGTATTGTATATTCACACACCCACAGTCACGTTAACACATTCTAAATGTTATTTCATCAAGTTTTGATAGTCAGTTGCCTCTGAAAGTGTAAATTTAAATAAAAACTCTCTTCATTGGCTACATTGGCTGTGTTTGTGTATTTCTGCATTCTAAGCAGTCTGTTTTAACAGGTTTAATGATTCAGCTCTGCTGTTACAGGAGGAGTGTCTGAAGCTGGGTTTCCATCTAAGTTCTCTATGAATTTCCAGAATATCAGCAAGAGAAAGTTTGCATGTCCATCCACTACTGTTTTGCAAATATTTGGAGTATATTTGGGGTAATATTAAGTCATATGCTTCATGTATGTCATGATGTATGTATGTCTAAATCTGTTTCCACTGCACTTTGTTGCATTTTGCTTTTATCAGTATGCCAACTTTTCCACCACAGCCAAATGTAAAAACCTTCTTGCAATATTTCACGATTTTTTTTTGAATCTGTCAGCATTTGCTCTCAGTTTTTTTATGCACAAATTGGGTTAAAACATGTGGATGGAAACACACATTGAGACTGAAAAAAAACATGAAAGGAAAAAAAAAT
This sequence comes from Thunnus albacares, assembly GCF_914725855.1. Taxonomy (NCBI): domain Eukaryota; kingdom Metazoa; phylum Chordata; class Actinopteri; order Scombriformes; family Scombridae; genus Thunnus; species Thunnus albacares. Next base: position 23,714,601 of record NC_058111.1, on the reverse strand, counting down.
GGAACGTGAACAAATTTGATACAAATACACTGACCACTTGTAAGAGGATCACACAGGCTGCTTGTTAGCAGATGCTGTTATTTTGGTTAAAGAATCTACTTCTGGTGCTTAAGGTTATACCAAACATGTAACTAAAGAACAGACATGCAGAGCAGCAGGGCCATCCAAGGCCACAAGGACACAAATGCTTTGGCATACACATGTATCCACATGCACACACACTTCCAATCAAACAGTCCCAGAGGAAAAGTACTACTATTCCTTTTCTAAAACCCCTGTAATGAAGAGAGACTGAATCTGAAGGGTAATCATTGGATCGTTGCAGTCATTCAGCTGGCTCACTGATTAGTTTGTTGTGAGAAGCAGAGCTGGAAGAATCGCTTTCATTTGGCTTTTGTACCATTTGGATCGTCTGATTTGTGTGTGTGTGTGTGTGTGTGTATATGTTGACTTCTGAGTATGCGTTTGTTTGTGTATTAGAAGAAATGGGTGATGATGACACAATGACATGGAAGAAAAAAGAGAAAATAGGATGTCATGGGGTGAACTCAGCTTCAGTCTAAATGAACCACATGAATATTCGTTCCACTTCAATGTATGAAGATCATTCATTTAAATCGAGACACTAAATCATCTTATATCCTGAATACTGATTACTGTAGAACCAATTCCAAGTGAATTAGACTCTCTAGTGTTATTCTAAGTGTTTGCTCTGCTTGAAACTATAGATAGGCGTTAAGTAGCCAACCAGGCCAGACAACACCAGGTTATATGTTGGAGATTTTGTTTTCTGACTCCCTAAAGCTAGTTATACAATCTATCTAACAACGTAATATAATGTCATATTGTCATATTGGTTTCCATACGGAGTGAGTATTGCTTGTGTTTTGGTTGCTTTTGGACACGTTCGAAGGTGGAGCGGAAAGCCTGCCATCTTAGAAAGTTGCACTCTGTTGTAGACATAACAAGTAAGTTTTCACTTGCTTTCACACTTCAATTTGCTTTTATCTAAATGTGTCATGTTAGGCCATATTCATTTAATGTTGACTGTTGAACTGTCTTACAATATTAAAGTCTAACTCTGCTCAAAAATGTGTTTTGCTTATTTATGCATGCTATGATTCTTTCCCATATGTCTTATTGCATCACATGTTGGGGGCAGGCTGGAGAAACAGCCATAAAACCTCTTGAGTCCTTATACAAACAAAGTCTAAAAACTCTGGACAAAAAGCCAATGCATTTCCATCACTGTAGGGTACTGGAGAAATACAATTTACTGAGCTTCGACAATTTTAGATTATTCTCAAATTTGTGCCTAGTTTACAAAATTTTAAATGGTTTCCTCCACTACGTGACTTTGTGTATACTCACTCAGTAAGTTCTATTAGATCCTCCAGAATACCCTCCATACAAGATTGTACCATTTCGTCGCACTGCATTTGGGCAGTCAGCTTTCTCTGTGAAAGCTATAACTCAGTGGAATGCCCTACCTGATGATATGAAGAGCTGCAGTTCCATCAGTACATTTAAAACCAAATTGAAAAATCTGCTAAAAACTACTCAGCTCTGTAACCACTGACTCTAAATTCCATCTCATGGTCTTCTCATGAACGCAAATAATCTGGCTTTTAATTTGACAAGCTTACATTATGAATTTCTAGTTGACATTGTGAGAGTATATGATGTGCTGTTGTGTGTAGCTTTGTATTTTGTGTTATGTGTCCTGTGTGTTTTTTGCTTTGTACTGTTGTTATTGTGCTGTTATATGTTTTAATTGTGACCTGCCGAAGGGACTGCAGATGAAAATGAGCTATAAGCTAACTCTGGTACAGTACATCAATGGTAACATTTATGTTTAACACTGTACATGGTCCCAATAAATACAATACATACTTGAATGTTTAAGCTTCACTGTGCAGAACGATGTACTTTTTGACACTAAAAATAAATACAATACAATATGTTCATATCCACACACACTGTGCAAATAATTTCTCAAATAATTATAATTGGTGAGTTTAATAGTTTATCTTTATTTAGTATTCTAGTCCTTAGGTATAATTATTAGATAAAACCTGCTAGATTCTGATGCACTTATCATCTGTGATCAAAACCTTTCTCCCTCCAAAGCACAGACACTAAAGTTTAACTGCATGCCCCTTGCCTGTTTCCTTCCATCGGCAAACAACTTCCTGCCTCTGGCTTTAACTTGCTGAGAAATACCAGCTACCATCAAACAGCAGAGCCTGAAAACAACATGTTCCTGTATGGGATGGTGGTTTAAAACTACTTATTAAGGATACTTCACTTTCGTTCTCTTTCTCTGAAGCCAGTCCCTCTCATTTTACCTTTTGTCCCTCCCTCTACTCCTTCTCCATATTTCTTCATCAGAACAAAACATCTGCCATACACTGCTCTCTTCTACCTCTCATATAAATAATAACTGCTTCCATGTGAGACTGACAGAGAGATATGCGCAGATTTAAAGCCTGTTTCCCAAACTCTCTGCCACTATATGCTCTCCTACGGCTACTCTGTCATGATTTGTAGATGCTGTAAATTTACTGTCCTATCACTCACGTACAAACACTTTGGCTTTCTGTGTTGCTCAGAGAGGAAAACCAAGTGAGAATAGACAGACGACAAGTGAGAGGTGCCTAACAGTGTAAATCAAACCTGAACAGGAGAGTCTGAGTAGAGAGGAGCCACTGAGACAGGTGAATGGAAAAGTTGAATTAATCTACTTTCTCATGTGGTTCAAACATTGTTTTTTTTTTCACTACAATGTGCGCACATTTTATATAGTTTCAGTCTCCAGAGTGCAAAGCGTTAGAGTACAGTGACGAGAGGCAGGAAACACATACACATTAAAAAAATACTTTAAAAATAACATATAAATAAAGCCAGGAAGGTCTGCTCAATGGGAACACACACACACACACACACACACACACACACACACACACACACACACACACACACATACACACACACTTATCTAAATGTGATTGGGTCACTATTCACTATTCTATAAATCTGACCTCATCAGGACAAAGTGCCCATCGAAGGGGGTCGCTGGTCCAAAGTAAACTAATCAGAAATGAGTCATGATGGCAGTGACTTACTGATTACAACGAGCCTTCATAATGACACTAAAATCAGACAGGCAGCTATTAAATAAGAGTTGCTCTGTTTTCCTTGAATGTTCTGGGAAAAGATTATTTCCCTTCAAGGTATTTGGAGTGAAAACTCCAAACTCCTTGGTGCTCTGCATTGGTTTTACCGTCAGACCTCAGGGGAACATGACTCTGCCCATGAGAAATGACTGAAAATAAGAGAAAAATTCTTCTGAAATCACATTTTATTGGTTCATTGCTCTGTTTAGAGGAGACCCATTTCATTATTATTTTAATGCAATACTAAACCACTTATCATGGTTATGTGTAATTGAGCTTGTGTTTAAGAGTGAGTGTGTGTGTGTGTGTGTGTGTGTTTACCTGTGGCCTTCTCAGGGTTGTTACACATGAAGCAGAGCCAGCCTCCCTCTTCCTCACTGAAGCCAAACAGGTCAAAGAAACGAACCTCCTCCAGCTGGATCTGGAGACTGTCCATGTCCTGAAGACAGAAGGAAAAGAAAAGAAACAAAGTTTGAACTGTCCTCTAAATATATTTAAACTTCCAAGTAGGGATGCAACAGATTGTGTCGGAGCTTTAATTGACATTAGATGGCAGGCTACCAGTGTTGCTCCATATGAAACAGAGACAAAGTAAACAAACTGCTGTAGCTACAAGTTACATCAGTTACAACAGTGTGTCACTAACAGGGATTTTAAAGAGCATTAACAAAACGAGCATCTAACAGGTCCAAAGAGACATTTGCAGGTATGTTAACATGCTGCAGCTGAGCAGCACAAGACGTGTGTTCATGTTTGTAAGTTAGATAAGAAAGAGACTTCAGCAGGAACGATAATGCGGGTTGTTGTTCAGAGTTTGTATCAGGATACTGGCAGGCTCAGTGTGACCATCTGCTCTGCCTATGAGAGAACGCCACGCTATTGCTTTATGCAAGATTTTAATTTGTTAACAGTATTTAATCTAAATGTATAAACTAGGAGGAGCCTTCATGAAACCAAAGAATTTAAAATATAAATTTCTTTTTATTCTTCTGACAAAAAAGAACACAGGACAAGTGATTTACAGAGCAGACATGTATGCTTTAGTAGAGAAGGAAATTTAATTTCAGTTGGACTTTAAGGAGAAAGAAGAAAGCCTGCCTGTAGCAATCACACACAATAAAGTGACTCAATTCTAAGATTTCCTGAAAAGCTTGACAATCCAGTTATGGACTGCTACATTCTGAGGATATCGTTCAACTGTGCATCTGTGTGTGTGAATATGACTTAAGTCACCTTCAGGGACACACACCAGACTTAAGACAAGTTCATTCGGGATGGCTTATGCAATAGAGGACAAAAGCTGTGTCCCCAATTGGTAAAATGCAGATTTTTGGGTCAGTGGTTAAGGTTAGGCAAGTAGTAGTTATGGTTAGGGTAAGTCTCCAGGAAATGAATGTAAGTCTATGTAAATACCCCAAAGTTGACTTAAGTAAACCTGTGTGTGTGTGTGTGTGTGTGTGTGTGTGTGTGTGCCCGTGTGTGTGTGTCAAAATAGAAAGTAATGGAATTCCAAGACCCCCATTAGAAATCCCTGAAGACCCCCTGCACATGGCAAAAGTTATACTTCACTCTAAATACACACAAACACACTTCCAGTGACACTTGCACCCTTGAGATAATACATATTTATCTTAGGCTGGTTTTAGAGAAAAAGGGGAACATTTAAGGAGATGATGGATTACTATCATCAGTCTTCATGACGAAGAAACAGTCTTGTCCTGTATCCATATTTTCACTTTAAAAACATATATTTCTGTCTCTGTGTCTTCATATTGTGATTGCAGTTGTGCAGTTTGGCTTAATCTCTCCAATATGAATTCACAGTTTTAATATCCTGACCACCTATCTAGCAGAATACTCTGCCTCATCATTTCTCTGAACTATGACCCTGTTGAAGTCCTTTCACATTTTCTGATGATCCATTTTTTGAGAGAGAATAACATTTCTTTACTGGAGCAAAGCTATATTTACACGAAACGCCCAGAGGGATTTGAAAGAGAGTAAGAAAAACAGGTAGCTATAATGGCTGAGCTACTAGTGTGCTTGACCTTTTGACCTGTGCCCCCTCAGTCCTTGATGTTAATGAGCAAGGATGTAAATGTGAAAGCTGTTTTTTTTTAAGTGTGTATGTTCATTTGGAGAACACACACACACACACACACACACACACACACACACACACACACACACACACACACACATACACAGCGCTGACCAAGAGCAAGCGCAAATTTGATTGAAAGAGTGGAGTTGCATCTGGATTCATCCATACATCAGCGGCTTCTTTGTGTTGTTGGAACTTAAATAATTGAGGTGAAAGGGCTTTGCCTGCGGATACAGATAAACCAGGACCATGTGTGGCTGAGAGAGCTGGGCCATCTGTGGGTTTAAACGAACATTAATATTCTGAAACGGTACAGGGGGCCGAGGTATTCTGGTCTTTAGGAGACACATGTTGCAAGAGAGTGAAAAAGTTGATGTGGACAAAATGGTGATAATGTGAGAGAGAAGACTTAAGAGTTTGATTCAGGACACTACTTGAAGGTAATGCTACATAGATGATGGCTCTTAGAGTCAAATTGTGCTCGGAAAAACTGCCAATATTACTATTTGAGGACAACTTTTTGGAAGAGTTCCTCTTTGACTAATTCTGGACTTTACTTTATTTCATTCCAGCAAGTTTTGGCTTTCAGAGACAATAAAAACAGGCTTTCTCTGGATTAGACAATCCAATTCATACTGAAATAAATGCCAAGTAACTAAAATAGCTTGTTTACTAATGACAAAGCAAGGCTGACATGAATCATGTATTTTCTTGGTCAAAACCTAGTACATGGCTGGACCAACTGTGCATGGTCAATGCATGAAATTGTGTGAATTTGTTACAGGGATATTCAGTGGTAGTGTCTATAATGTGAAGTCCTGGATATTAAATGTTCATCTGCAATTTTCTGTAGTGGTCCCAGTAATATTTGCTGGTAAAGTGTTCTGAAGTAGCGTATCACATGACGGGGTTAAGCTACGTTTGAGTCAAAAAAAAGGTTCTAAATGCAGCTGCAAGAACAATACTTTCCACTCATATCTTGGGATGTTTGATTTGAAAGAGAATGGATTTACTTCTCATTATAACTAATTATTATAACTTTCATCTCTTTCACTCTGCAGATGTCTCTCATTTTTCACTATGTATTGAGGGTTTTGTCAGTGATAGTTATTCTTGGTGCTTTAACTCCCTCATGCCTCTATGCAGCTTTTTTATGCCTCTTTCCTGGTTAAAGAGGCAACAGTGGAAAATGTAAATCAAAGTTCTGACAGCATTTTAGGTGCAAATTCATGAGGCTGATCTCTGCCCGGTTACTCAGTCAAATCAAGTGCACCTGCAGAGCAGCTGCCCCAAACTAACCTGATATAACAGCTACATGACTCTCATGTTTTACCTGCAAGACTTGTGTTTTAATGCTGTTGTTCATCGTTTGTGATGTGAAAATGTCAGAGAAATAAAAAGCTTGTGTCCTGATTTTAGTTCAGTTATAAAATCCAAATGCACTGCTGAGCTTCTCTCCTGCCGGCTGCTGACAGCGCTGTCAGCTGGAGAGTCGATCACATTGGAGTTTAGCCAACTTTGCTGCATTTAACACCGGAGCTGAGAGCGTCAGAGCTCAGAGCAGGAAACAGTCACTCTGTGTTGCTGCTGTCCTCCCCTTCCATCATCTTGCACCGATTCATTTTTAAAGAGCAACGGCCAATGGAGAAACTCCAACACGGCCGGCTGAACCAATGGGGAAACTTCATCACTCACTCAGGCACTCAGTCACTCATTCACAGACAACCACGGATATAGGGCTGGCCCCCGCTGTTGTGGTCCAGCCAGAAAGCAACAAGCAAAGAAAAGACAGAAGCAGAAAGGTGATGAAAGATGGACTGTGAGTCAGAAATCGAGCAACAATGTGAGAAAAAGCGAAGAAAGCTGTGACTTCTAGGCCCAAATCTGCTGGATAACACAATGACAAAAGAATCATTAACAAAGTAAAAATGAGGAAGATAGCGAATATGCACACTAGCTTCCTGAGTCTTAAACTACAGTGCGTGTGCCAGGTTAACGATAATGTAATGCACAGCTGACAGCCTGTAATGCAAAGGGTAAATGATTGCTATAGAGTACGAATGACCTTTTAGGGAAAAGACACACTGTGTGAGTGACAAATTTGCAGCTGGGCAACAGGCTGATGTGAACAAACACAACCCCATATTTGATTCATCAGGGACAGAGAGGTGGATTCAATAAGAGATGAAGAAACAATGGCTGGATTATGTGAGCCTGAATATAATACCTCTATCCTCATGTAACCCCCTTTACCCCCTCAATGTACCCCCTCTTTCCTCATTGTATTGCTGTTTTTAGATCATAATTATAATTTGATCAAGATGCAAGATTGTAACGGCACATGACTGACTATGGCTGCTGGCAGGATAAAACTACGATGATGGTGAGCTGCGCTGAATCTGCAAAATATGTCCTTTTTAGCAGTACGTAGTAGTCCTTTTTTAAAATTAATTCTCATATCCAATTTCTTATGACTTATTTAATTGAAATAAGAGGACATTTTCCTCAACAGTGAGATAATTCCAGTAGCTTTCCATGTAGTCTCACTTTTATTTGCATTTTTTTCTTAAAATGTTAGGACAAATGTTTCAAGAATTACTACAGAAATAGATAAAAGTCTGCAGTTATTCCGCATTTAGAAAAGGACGCAAACTCAGTTAGCAGCAGGTCACAGCCTGAATGGATCTCATATTCTTACGTATTAACATTTTGGCTTTCACCGCTGTCATCTTTTAAGAGGTCACAGTAACTTAAGTTACAAATAATAACATTAATTACTGCTAACAGCTGTACTAACTGTGTAATTGAACTTAGCAAGCTAGCTGACTAGCATGGTAGATAGAAGATCAAAAATGGACTTTAACTCAATTGGTGTTTGTATCAGTGTCATTCCTGATAATTTTGATAAAATAATCAATTTGGTTGCACATTCAAATGCACTTTCTTAGTAAGTGATGGGGGACAAAAGCCATAAGCTTCCTCCTGTGCAAAAAATGTATTTAAAAGTTTATCTGAAGCTAATATGAAGCTTCAGCTGTCCAAATTAGTCAAGTCAAGTAGATATCTTTCAACGTTACAGTCTTTTTAGTGCCAATGTCCCTCTTTTTGTTACTATACTTCCACTGCAGCCTCACAGGGAAACTGTCTGAGGAAACACAAAGAGGGAATTTGATGCTAAAATGAATGAAGCAACACCTGCAAGCTAGTTCAGACAGCCTAACTCGAGTTGCTGTTCCACTTACATGCCATACTCCCCTCACTGTAACATATATCTTAACATATTTGCTGAATATATTTTTACTAATCTTATACTTTTAGTAGTTAAGCTTGTTTAAATCATTTATTCTGCAAGTGCACTGTTTTTGGTCTGGGGAAAATGGGATCTCGTTTCAATCTATGCAAGTACTGAGAAAAAAATCTTGAATCTTGAATATCCAGCCCCCAATAATGTGAATTAAATTGTCAGATAGACCCACATAATTCTTAGGCCACTAAATGGTAAATAATCTTAGCTCATAAGTAGCTGTGTTTTGTTTTTTCACATTTTAAACAATGATCTGTCAACTGATTAAATAACTTCAGTTTTAAGTTTAAGGAGTGAAATCCTAAATTCAGTTAGACTACATGCTTGTTTTGTTTGTGAGGTTATATAAGATAATTTAAACTCAAAATTCTGAGAAGAGCAGAGGAAAGCTTTGTGGAGCTTTTTGGTCTCTTAACGGAGGGGAGGTAGTACAGTGGGAGGCGAAGACACGAAGAAAAGGAGAGGGGAGTAGAGGCCGAGAAAGGGGAATGGATGAGAAGTTGGAGTGTTGGAAAGGGGAGTGCAGGAGAGATGGATGAAGGCAATAAACAAGAAACAGGCTATATTTCAGTCTCTTTTCAGTGTCATCTTTAGGTCTTTCTGGACATAAACGTACGAGAAAGGTCCTGATATAATAAGACAAACATAGATCCTTTAAAACTTCTGCTTTCTTCCCATCTTGCCCCTTTCTCTCTTTTCTTCAGCCCAACATTTTTTATCTAATCTCACCCTCAGCTCTTTCTTAAGCTTTATCCTATCTCTCAGTGTTCAGCCTCCTCTTCCTCCACCAAACTTTATCTCCACCACAGTTGTGTCAACAAATGCTCTCACGCTGGACACAGAAGGGAAAAAAGGTAAAACAATAATTGTTAAGTATCTCTTCCTTCTCAGGCTTCCACTTTGCTCAGCATCCCTTCATATCTCATGCCATGTCTTTTCCTCTTTCTCTTCCTCTATTTATTGACCACATCCTCTTTTCTAAGGAAATAGCGTCTCTTATTTTATTCTACCTCTTTACAATCTTCCACTGTTTTTCTTTCCCTCTCCTCCACCAATTCAGTGGTCATTTTCTTGTGGCGTGTTCATGTCTTCCTCCTTATTCAATGTGATTTTCTCTCCTAAATCTACCTTGAATTGTTAAATTAAAAGTAGTTAAAAAACATAATTAACATATCTTGCTCTCATGATACTGTGTAACTTGACATTTTCCCTCTAGCTGTCTCCACTTCAAAACTCTCTTTTTCTTGCTCAACCTTCTTTTTTGATTGTATCTCATTGTACAACCATCCTCTCTCCTTTCCTCTCCACTTTTCTTTTTGTCTCATCTCTAATTCTGTCTGCTCTTTTTGTAATTTCCTGCCTTACACCTGCCACCACAAGTACAATAATAGTAATATTTGATATCCCCCTATCAGCTGTAACTACAGATATGGTTCTTTCAATTTTCATTTTCCCGCCATCTACAGTAAAATGGTCATTGTGTCCCTTTCCTCTCAGTCCCCCTGCCACCACTCTTTCCCTTTCCTTTTTTAAAATGCCATCTCTAACTGTGGTTTCTCTCCAATCTTGGATTAAAGTTACCAAAACTGCATTGGACTGAAAAAAAGGGCAACGTCTGTCCTCTCTTCCCTTTATTATCATTTCTGATCTGTGAATTTTGTGCTTTGGTGTCATGTTATGCTCTACTTATCTATTAAAATAATACTTTCAAACATCTAATATGATTCCTATAACTTTTTTGCAACCATTAACATTTTTGATAATGTATCGTGAAGGTCATATTCATAGTGTTCAGTTCAGTTTGTTCGATCATATAACCATGGCATCAGCAGGATGTAATTTTTTTTTCTGCTAATATCTACCATGACAATTTACACACAATTTGCACTTTCATTTAGCAGATGCTTTTATCCAAAGCAATGTACATCTGACAGTTGATACAACACAAGCAAGGATCTAGTCAGAAGAGAATAACGTGAGTAAGTGCCATAAAGCTAAGTTCGAGTCTGACAGGATGTAGGTGCCAACAGGCAGTGCAAAGAGGCAATGCATAGAGTGCATAGAGGCAGATTTTTAGTTTTCAGTCCATCAAGTGTGGAGGTGTTTGCGAAAGAGATGGGTCTTTAGTCTTTTCTCAAAGATTGAGAGGGATTCTGCGGATCAAACAGAGTTAGGTAACTCGTTCCACCACTGGGGAACTACAGAAAAGAAGAGTCTAGCTAGCAACTTAGGGCCCTGTTGTTGTGGTGGTACCATGCATCTTTCATTGGCAGAGCGTAGTGAGCAGGAGGGAGTGTAGACCTGAATGAGGGAGTTCAGGTAGACAGGAGCTGTTTTAGTTGCTGTTTTGTAAGAGAGGGAGTGTCAGGGGTTTGAATTTGATGCTGGTAGCAACTGGGAGCCAGTGGAGGGATATGAACAACGGGGTGACGTGCTGTTTTGGGCTGGTTGAAGACCAGCCGTGCTGCCGCGTTCTGAATCATCTGCAGAGATTTGAACGTACATGCGAGGAGGCCTACCGGTAAGGAGTTTCAGTGGTCAATGCGTGATAATACAAGAGCCTGCACCTGGAGTTGTGCTGCACGCTCAGACAGGTAGGGTCTGATCTTCCTGATGTTGTACAGGGCAAATCACCACGATGGAGCAATTGAGGCAACATGAACCTTAAAGGTTAGTTGGTCATTAATCACGACACCCAAGAGAGCTCAGAGAACTGGTTACTGATGGCAGAAACCTTATCAGTGTAGAACGAGGCGAAGGAGGAGGCGGATTGAGGAGTGAGTTAAAAGCACTCTTGACCTTTGTCATGTTGGCCATTTGCCTGATTAATATCTGGTTGGGCTGAAACCTTGCCTTTTTTCAATCAAATAACATTTTGGGATATTTAATCCAGGAAACAGATATTGTCTACTTTTTTGCATTTTCTCCAATATTTCCCATTTTTTCCATAATGTCCTCTTCTCTCTTTCCTCAAACTTCTACTTTGCTTTCTTCTCCCATCTATCGATAAAATTATGATAAACACAATCATAGTGCAACTTTCCAATTTCCTCATGAAGCTTATCAAAGATGTATCTTTATCTCAAATCTGCTCTTATCCTCCATATCTCCTTCTCATTCTTCTAGCCCTTACCTCCTTCCATCTGTCCCATCTCTCACACCAGCTTTCTATTATCTCAGTGTCATAAAACTACTAAACTGAGTTGTCAGAGGCCGTACATAAGTCACTCTTAAATCTCAGAAGCCTCATAAAGCCCTATAGTCTCTCTTTAAATCTCCCTGTCAGTACAGATATAATTGGTAACCTTTTCTGTCTCATATATGTAATAGCTTTCCTCCCTTACATCTCTGCTCTCCTTGCCTTCCACTACATGTGTTTCTGATTGGGCGACAGTGACGGGAGTGAAGCTGTCGGTCTAACAGAGAGGAAAAGACAGCAAAGCAAAGAGGAAATGCAGTGCATATGGGTGGAGGGAAAAGGTTGTGACCTTCTTCTTCCCTCTCCCCTGTTAGAGCTCATCTTTTTTCAGAGGTTTTTCTTGGTGCTTCCTGAAAATAAGACTCAGTTTTAGACATACTCAATTTAAAGCAAAGGTTAGTCTATACCTCTGTTTTTTGTATGTCTGTTGTATCCATGTTCAATTACAAATTCCATTGGGCCACATTATAAAACCAGGAAATGCAGATGGGCCAGACATTTTCAGCAGCCTATTTAAAAATCTTTTTTTAAGCTTTTGATAATGGTAAAAAAACAAAAAAACAAAACACAAATGAATGTAGTAAAAAATACAATATTTAAATCTCGCAAGAATTTAGTTGTTGCAGGAAGACAGTTAAATAATCAGCTAAATATTAAGCCATGACTTTGAAAAACTTTTAGATAACACTAAGCTATGCTTTCTGTACCTCAACATAACAAACTCTTCCCACCACTCCTCTCTCCAACTCTCACATTTCCACCTCTGTCAACAATTCAAATCTCGCAAGATTTCAGAGTGAGACCTCTCCTTGAGTGGGACTTGATTAGACACAATATCAAACAGACCGGATCAAGCAAAAGGTAAAGAAAAACGTGTTATTTCTCTCTATGATCCTTTACATAATGTTGTCAGACGCTTAAAACAATCTGAGCCCGTCAGTGGCAAAAACAAGTACTTTTAGTGGCCATACATTGACAGGGTGTAATTGAGTTGGGCGGGTGTATGTGGTTTGTCCAAGTGGTGTTGCCGTACCTAGCTGTCTTAGATGGCGGACCTGCTTGCGCGAGTCACATCCCCAGTTGACTCAGATCCTGTAGTGACAGGCAGAATATCTTTCTCATGCTGGTTTTGTTTCCTGACTGCTCACAGATTTTAGACCATGGCCGCAGTGCTGTAACCATTTAGGCTACACAATAACATTGCTATTAACAAATTAAAAAAAACAAAAAACAACTACAATTAAGGTATTAAAATTACTGTCAAAATAGCCTATTTAATTCAAGCTCACTGGGCCACCAGGAGGTTGCTTCTGGTCCGGATACAGCCCGTGGGCCACCAATTGAATAGGCAAGCCATGGATTGTATGGACGCCATCTTTTCAGGATGGGGTGTTGCCTTTCACATTCTGGAAACACGCCCCCCTACCTGGGACAGAAGCGAACGCTAGCTTACTGTAAACACTGAGCGCTGCACACTTGGGCTACTGTTAGCGTCCTTAGCTAAATTGTGCTAACCAGACAGGTATCATAGTCAAGCAACATTAAGTTACCGAAATATTGCAACAATAGTCCAACTCAGTGCGAGCCCCACACCCAGGGAGGGCAGCAGGTGAGCCGACTGTCAATCACAGTTGTCAAACAGCGTCCACACGGCAGACATTGAAGCTATTATAAGTCTTCAAATCTCATTAACAGAACAACAATTTCCAAAATGACCACCAGCACATTTATTAGAAGATCTGAATTTAGTGTTTGAGACCATAATTACTCATTGAAAAAAATGATTGACTTTACCCTTTTTAAGCCAAATGACCAAACATCACAGATCCACATTAAATACAGTATTTATGTTCTGCTACAGGGCCGTGCAGAGACCTTTAGAGGGGCAGGTGCTCAACGTTAAAAGGGCCACATGGAACAAGATTTTAAAACACCATACACCAACATAAATTACAGCATAACCTGTTGAATTATAGCAACCCATAGTCAAACAGAATGTAGCATGAAATCTTACAACAAACCGCATCATGCTATATCATTGTCCCCCACCCAATGAAATCAGAGGGGGACAATGATTCACTCTCTATTTTGTGTGTGTGTGTGTGTGTGTGTGCGTGTGCGTGTGTGTATGTGTGTGTGTTCTGCTGGCACCTATTAAACATCACAGAGCCAAAGGCAACATTCTCTGCAGGCTGGACGAGGCACACTGAGAGCTGAGAACCATAATGGCCACAGTATAGACCATAAACTGTGAGGACTGTTATTGTAAGGGTAAATGGATGGCAGGATTAGCCCAAGGCTTCCAGTATTTTTGTCTGAAAGACGCAGTTTATAATTGTCTGAATGGCATATAAAACAATTTGTTTTCAAAAACAAAAACCCCTGAGTGGTGAAAAGGCTGCTCCTTTAAACATTAAACATTTAGCATATACATATTGTTTCAGAGTTCAAAAATAGTGCAAGAGACAGTTAGACAAAATCACTCGTCTTATCTTAAAAGAAACCGCACAAGTTAAGCACAAGCAGCACATGGCTGTCATTTCATAATTTATTTTAATTTAGATCTTTGTTTCTGCAAAAGTAAGAAGACAGCTCCAAGCAACACAGTAGAAAAATATTTAGAAATCCTTGGACACCATGTGTTGTATTTAAGAACATGTTTTGGCTGAAAGACCTTGTTGGATGTTGATTTTTAATTGTTCTAAAATGTCACTGAATAAAAACTCAACTTTGTAGGATTCTTTAATAAACATTTTTCCCCAACCAAAATGAGAACAAAATGAATTGTGATTATTTGCCTCTTAATTTTTTTCTGATATATACTGTACTTTTCTGCTACTTCCATTTCTATTCAGCACATCTTCAAGGTTTAAAACAATAAGAAACATCTACTGGGGTGTGTCATTTTCAGTTGTTTCCAAACATGATTTTTGTCAGGAACGGGAAAATAATCTGCCAAGTATTTAAATATTTACATTGAGATTTAGTTTTTTTTTTTCTTTTTTTGCTGACGTCAGCCTATTTCAACCTTTTAACAGCTTAAGAAAACATCATGTTAATGGAGTTGTTGTGTAGTGTTAGTATCTGTATTAAACGCTCTGCAAGTCCTTTTATAGTAGTTTCAATCTTGTCTTGCTGTGCTTTGACTTTTGTTAGTGGGAATGTCCTTTAGTTTACATTTGGCAAACAGATTGTGCCTTTAAAATATTTACAGAACAATTATTCATCTAGAAACAGCTGTAAGTTCCTTACCAGTTTTCCTGCTTTGAATATATTCATGTCTCTCCATCACCTGATATCTGGGCTGCCTCCACGTGTTTCTCTTTCCTCCTTAAAGCTTTTCTTTCAATCTCAAATCAGTTCTTTACTTTCTCTTTGTTTTTCTTTCAACAGCATTACATCCTGCAATTCTTCCTCACTTCTGTCTCCTCTCTCCTGATTCCTTCACTCAGTCTGGAAATGTAAAAGTCCTTCTTCCTTTATAAAATCTAACAGAGCATGAAGCAGATCTTTAACTTGTATGGTGTTCATTACAGAACTTGTGGACAAACAACAAACAGTGGTAATACATCAGCAGTCCAGCTTATGAGCTATCAAAACTATCAAGCTAACGTTACATTAACATTACTCTAAAGTAAAGCAGCAACATAATCTGGGCGGTTGAAACATTGTAATTAACATAACATATTAATTTGTGAGGTTTAGAGGTGATGATAGGTGGATTTTGTTAAATGTGGACAGAGCTAGGCTAGCTGCTACCTCATTTCCAGTCTTTATATTAAGCTAAGCTAACCAGCTGCTTGCAGTAGCTTTATATTCAGTGTACAGACGTGAGAGTGGTATCAATCTTCTCAGCAAGAAAGCAAATATGTTCAAATATTTCCAAAATATCAAACTATTGCTTTAAGGTAATAGTTTTCCCGTTTGTGCCAGTTTAGAGCAACAGAAAATGAACTTTACTGGTAACTGAGCACATAAATCACAGCTTTTACTGGAGACTGATACAATAAAGATAGCAAAGGCAGATGTTTACGACCACGTTTGAACAGTTAAGCGTCACACAGCATGAGTCACTCTGTGTACATGTTAGAGAGGAAACGATACATCTCTTCATGCACGAGTGTAGGACTGTGTATGTGAAGTGTTTATGAATAACTGGAGCTGAGTATGTTTAAGCTCCATATGGTAACCATAGCTGGTCCATCTCATTGCCGCCACAACACACATCCAGAGAAAGACAAATGACAGCTGTATTTTCTTTGTGGGTCTAATTATTTCCGAGGGACCACTTAGCTTGTCACATTATGAAGGGACGTCACGAGGAACGTCACCTACACCCACATACTTCCAAAAACAGACACTGAAATCACACACAACGATTTTTGTCCCCTTTCGCCAGGCTTTCTCTCTGTAACTTAATCTTGCTTACACACACAGCGATGGAGCAGTCAGGGTAAGCGGAGGCCTTGTATATAAAAGTGTCCATTTAGTGTATTCCGTATTAAAACAAAGTGTTTATTGAACTTTCACACTTTCCTATCTTGGAGTTTCCCTCTACCGATGACTTCAGCCCTTCTGCTGGAGACAGCTAGCGCCTAGAAAGAAGCAGCATGCAACCACAAACACATATACACACTGTGGTCCAGTACCTTCCTGTGTGGGGTGATGTGTTGTGTCATAGCCATGGGGAAGCTGTGAGCTCCTTTCAGCTGAGTCTTCTCCCAAAGAGAAGCCAGTCTCTGGACACACTCGTCTCTGGAGCAAAGAGGGACACTGGACTTACTCTGGTCGAGAGGGAGAGAAGATAAAAGAACAGGGAAACAAAGAAAATTAACACAAAACAGAGATATGGTTGGGTTATGGCCAAGGAAGGAGAAAACAAAGTTGGACAACAAAGCTAGCATTGTTTGCAGTTTTACATTTGAACAGATGCATGTACTTTTTTGCATTCCAGGATAGTCCTCAACTGTAAAGATCTTTGGATATTCCCAAATATAACAAGGGGAATTTCAGAATCAGAAACATATTTCATGTGCAATGTCATATGACTACAGTAAACACAATTCAAGTAGCTTCTAAATATGTCAGCACCACATTCAAACTGAGCTTCTGGAAGATAAAACTGTCATTTTATATCATTATTTCTTAAAATTGGATGGATGGATGTTTTGAGTATTTTAATGAGTTCAGGATGCTCATAGATGCTTGTACAATTACATGTGATGTGATTTACAGGTGAATATTTGGCGCACCTGTAGATGCAGCAGCATGATGTGTATCCAAACATGAGGCTGTCGACTGGTCAGGTTGAAACAGGACTTGGCGTACAGGCAGTAGTGGCCCTTCAGAGGACAGGAGAACGACAGCTTAGCCACACAGCCTCGATTAGAATCTGTTTCACAGAGAGCAAAAGTGGGCAAAATCATTAATATTTAGCAGATGCTTAAAAGTTGCACAGCTTGAGTTGTGTTTCTCTCCGTCTCCTGCACATATGGACTTGTGTAACCTCGGGAACATATTTACACAGTGATTCATGGTATGCAAGGACACTGCTTCTTGTAATCATCAGAAAACATCTTCTCTCCCCACTAACACCACCCCTCATGAACTTACACCTCTCAGCCACAGAGAAGGAGTGTAACAGTTTCCAAAGGGTGATAACAAATAAAAACAATGGAGGTTTGTTTTTGGAGTGCCTCATTAACGTATTTCATTTTTATTTTGTGCCATGCACACAAAATTGAACAAAATTGAACGAGAAAGTCCTTTTAGCTGTAGAAGCTTGTAAAAAAAAGATTTATTCAGAACAGTTGGGTCTGATTAAACTGGTTAAGAGAAGTTTTTCATTTCTTTTCATCAGGCACTCACCATGAATTATAAAAACTCAACAGCTGTGTTGGAAAGTTGACTGACAAAGTGAAACTACTATGACTCAGGTAACTGAAGATGTTCAAAGTGATTCATAGCCAAACTCGGCATTAATTTTTTATTCTGCAAAGACAATCTTACATGTCAGAGAATGCTTCAATAGGTCTTCACCTACATCATCTGTTTAGCATATGGAGGCACTGCAGTAGGTCAATAAAACACTAAACACATCATCATTTTCCTTGTTGAGCACTGATAAATCTGTGGGATAAATTCAATTCAGATGCATTAAAAAGCACAAAACCAAGGTTTGTATGTTTGTGTGTGCAGGAGAGACTGAGAGAGAGAAATGTTTAAAACTACCCATACAACCTACAATGTGTGTGTGTGTGTGTTAATATATTCCATCACTCGTTAGCACGTGTGAGTTTGTTTCTATCCGACAGTCGGTGAAGCTGCATATATTTTTTTTGTGTGTCGATGTTTAGATTGAGTATACATGTACATGTGCACTCTTCTATGTAATCCTCGTCTCCTGAGATGGAAGGTCGACAGCCCATGTGTAGGTCAGCCAGCAGCATGATGACATCATCCAGCTGAGACCACCTGTGACATCATATCCTAAGTGCCTTGGGGTTGATTCTCATTAAGAGGCTTAATACTAAGAGAGCAAATGCAAAGTATTAATTATGGGATGAGGAATGGAGAGTGTGTGTGTGTGAGTGTGAGTGGGTGTGTGTGTTTTTAACAGTTGTTTTTTCAGATGAATTTACATTCATTTTCAGATTTAATCAATTACACAGAGACCAAAGGAGGAGTTTGTTATTTTTTGTCTTGTTTCCTGTTTTAAGTGTGTGCATATATATGTGTGTGTATGCGTGTGTGTGTGTCCGCAGTATGACTCCTGGCTGCCTCTTAGTTAAAATGACATTAAGGGCAAAGGCGGACCAATAACATCCCCTCCTGTCAATCAAAATATCATCACCTCTCGTGCACACGAGTCATTTCATGTCTGACTCTGGTGGTGTGTGTGTGAGTTCTGTCTGTTCTTAATATGTTCAAAAGATATGTGATGATATGTGGTTTCATCCCCACTTTGGTGGGGCTCACTGCTGCAGATGGCTCATACAAAGGAATACAGAAAGGAATGTACTGTCCAGTTGTATATTTATGTAAGCGCGTGTGTGTGTTTTAGAGTGTGTGTTGAATTTGTGCGAGTGCATGTCTTTGCATACCGTTCAGGTGCGTCAGAGCCTACGGGTTCTTGTTGCACAGCTCAACATATTTTATGTCTAAACAATCATATTTCAGTATGTTTTATTTGAATGTAGGTGGAACTCAGTTGAATGATTTAAAAAAATTCAGAATTATTATTTCCGGATGGGTTGGACCAAGGTAAGAAATCAGATTTAACATGGAAAGGGTTGCTAAAAGATGCCAATGAAGGCTTAATTCAAGTGAAGCGAATCAAATTGAAAAATGGGAAATACACAAAAATCATTATAAATGAATGAAAATAAAATATCAAATCCCTGAATATGAGAGGAAGGATAAATGGATTACTAAATTTTAGAAACTGGATTAGATTAGGCTGAAGATGGAAACACAGAGGTTGGAAAAAAGAAGAGGTTTTTCATTTCATCCTATTTTCGCATGAACTGCTTGACCCCTGGTTTCCAGTCAACATGCACTGAAAGAACTACCAACGCATGTGCACACACACACATAAACACACACACACACACACAAACACACACGCACACACAACTGCACCCATTCATACATGTACTCCATGCGTACAACATAGCCACACATTCATCTGTTTCTACTTAGACCTGCCTCTGTTGTATAAATGAAACTGAATACAATGACCCTACCCACCTTAAAACCATTCTCTGCCTCTAACCCACCATTCATTTTTCCATTAACAAATTAGCTCTATTACATTTACACACTACATTTACTTACAGCACTGTAATATTTTTAAATTTTACATTTGTTCACCTCTGATTGAGAACAACAACTTTGTCTGCAGCTAAACTATGACCTCGTTTACAGCCTTTATAAATAAAAGTCAAATCTGAAAAAAATTGTCAGATCAATTCAACATGTTGTTTTTTTGAATCTATATTGCAAAGATTACATAACAACCAAAAGTTTGTCAATGATGGGTTGCATATTCTGTTAATTCATTAATTAGTGTGTGTCTCTGGCTTTTAATGTAAAATCAAAGACACTCTCTAAAACCCCTTTTGGACAGGATTAATAGTCTGTTTGGAGGTGAGTAATAAAATATTTGCAGTGCTCCTTGGTAACTAAACTGCTGTTGATGTGGATAGACGAGTTTTAGCCAGGGGGTGGTTCATAACAGACAGAGATAGTCCACAAAACAATCATGTGACCCTTGTCACCAGCTGGGCTGATGATACTCAGTAACAAGTAACACAGTTCCTCGCACACAAAAATTCAGACATAAATTATAGAATATAAAGTGTCTGGAGGACCAAATAAAGCATGTATTTGGGATTTAGTTTGAGGGAGAAAAATCACACACACATACGTAGGCCCTCTGGATGGGATTAAAGTCACTGAACAGCACATGCAATATTAAAATCAAACTAAAATGGTAAATGGACTTTTTACCTTAACAGTCAAAGTGCTTTACAATTTTTACCTCTCAATCACTCATTCACACAAACACACTCACATGCCAATGGCGGGGGAGCTGCTACGCAAGGCTATGACCTGACCATCAGCAGCAACTTGTGGCCCAGTGTTCTGCTCAAGGATACTTTGACACATGGACAGCAAGAGCCAGGGATCGAGCTGCCAACCCTGCAGTGGACAACCCGCTCTACCTCCTGAGCCACAGCCTCCCCAAGTACTCCCCCCAGAGAAATAAGTCCATGTCTGACTGGGGCTTAGGAGATACTAATCAACATCCACTGACTGCTGTGCAAGGCTGCATCTGGATGAGTGTGTGTTTGTGTGTGAGATAAAGGGTTAAAGTGGACAAGAGAGAAGAGAAGAGGAGTTGTATTCATACCACACCATTAATCAACTCCAGCCACCACATCTGATTGCAATCTCATTCAAGTTCAGCAGGTTACACAAACCCTCCCTCTAACTCTCTCTGTGTAATGTACCTTCCTTCACTGTATAAACACAAACATGATAATAAGCTAAATACTGGTAACATTGTCCCAACACTATTGGACTAAGCCATTTGTCATGTTCACATTACCTTCTATCATGCACTGCTCTGGCATGGGGATCTGCTGCACCATGTCTTTACAGAACTCTCTGATCGTCTCCATATTGTCTCTTAAATGGACAAAGAGTCTGTCAGCGTCCCCCTGTGCCTCCTTCTCTCCATCCTTCTCTCTGTTGTGACCTTTCTCAGCTTCTTTGACCCCTCTGTCCAGTGCAGTGGTGATGGGCATGGGTACATCACAGGTCAAATTCTTCTCAGGAAGCGTGACTTCCTGGTGCTCTGAATGCTGGTGAGGCAAAGTGCTGGAGAAGACATTGTCTGGACTTAGCTCCAGTCCCTCCCCGTCCTCCCCGGTGTCTGAGTTGATGGATCGTGAGCGCACAGCGTGAAGAGCCAGGCTCTTTGACCTAAGAGAGACCACAAAATAAAATGGTTAGGAGTCCTCTAAAATTGCAGATATGAATCATTTAAATTCTATCTGCTTCCCCTACATCAACATTTGCGTGTTTTTGACACATTTCTGCATATTTTACAGGGTCTGGTTTGGCTCCAGGGTTCTGCAAAAACCACTGAAGCAAAACCTGCAAGGGAACATTGTTGACAGTGATTTTGTAAAAACTAAGAGAAAAACATAACACAGCAAAATGTCTGCATGTCAGTGCATGGCAGGACAATTGTGGGCAGGAGTATGTGCCAAAGATACTGATCTGTTGTAATCAGTGTTTACGTTTGCTTGAACACATCTTGTGTCGCTTATGTCTTTAACCTTTAAAAATGTTAATGTTGTGAATAACGCTAAAAGGATTCCGCTCTCGAGTTCCAGCATTTATCAAATATGTCATACACGCTGGATATTAATTTGTTTTTGGGACAAACATAAGTTCTGCAACAGACTATCGTGCAGTTTTGTAACAGAAACATCTGCAACAGGAAGTGATGCTCTTGGTCTAGAATGTGCAGTGAATTGGCTCCTCTGTGTATTGGCTTTTATATAAAACTATGACTATAAGGTCAAAGTACAGATTTCCAGTTTCAAAGGTGTTTGAGGATAGGTTGAATAGGATGAATTTAGATCCAAGTATTTATAATCTTGCCAAAATCTGCTCCTATTTCCCAGGAAAAATACCTGTGGAAACCTGCTATTCCTGACATGTGCCTGCGTGTATCTCTGTGCACCAAGTGTGCTCATGTACGGGAAACTGTTATGTGTAATGAACAAAGATGCCTTCTCCACACCACATCAACACTACCATGCAACTGTTGTAGCTATAGTCAGACCTTGAAATGCCATTATTACAGTAATGTAACAGGATCAACTTTTTATATGCAAGTGGTTCCATACTTTTCATGCTAAAATAGCAGCCCGCTGTTCAACTATATGGCAAAATTGTTTTTAGAATAAGTATGAACAAAACGGAGAGCAACACCTGTGAATGAAGACTATGCACACAATCCGACAATCAGACAACAGCATTGAGCATTGTGTGCATACTATATATACATGTACGTCTGATGTTATATTTCAACCTCCATTAACAACGCTCCCATTCCTCATTGAAGCACAGAAACAGCATGTTGAAATGAATGCACTGGACGGATCAGACACCTCTGAATCAAGAAAATGTAGCACCATTCTATGATTAATTATCCGCAGTTCTGTGTTTAAAATCAAACTCAATTCATGGCAAAAAATCTTGGGAATCCTGGGAAAAGAGTGATATACTCCTTCAAACTTAGTTTTGGCGTATTCACATTCATATTGTGTGAGCAGTGCAGGAGTCAGATTTTTTAATACATAGTGCACCAGTTTTAGAACATGCTGCAATGATCCTGAAGATACAGACAAGACAATTATTACACTGTTCATCTGATATGGATGAAATCATCCTCAAATTAAAGAGAGTGGGCACTTTAACCTCATATTCATTATTTCATTTCAAATCCAGTGTGGTGGTGTTCAGAGACAGCATTGAACTACAACCACAACAACAGTGTAAACACTGTATCTGGTATGACTGAGCCTTTCAGTTTTGTGCTCTTTATATCAATATAAAACTGTTTTTCTATTTTTCTATGTTTTCTTCTTTCCTTATTTTTGGCTCCAGGTGTCACTTGTTGGTTAGAAATGAATGTCCTTCAGGGGTCTTATAATCCTAGCAGATTTGAGCAGATACTCAGCAGA
The DNA here is from genome assembly GCF_914725855.1 of Thunnus albacares. Classification (NCBI taxonomy): domain Eukaryota; kingdom Metazoa; phylum Chordata; class Actinopteri; order Scombriformes; family Scombridae; genus Thunnus; species Thunnus albacares. The sequence continues at coordinate 23,691,554 of NC_058111.1, read as the reverse complement.
ACCATGCCATGTTGCAAACTGACCAACCTGTTGAATCTCATCTCACGTCGCTCCTCCCTGACAGCTTGGCTCAGGCTGTAGCGCCGCTGGGGGGCGAGAGAGTCTTCCTCCACCTCCACCACTCCCCCCTCCTCAACCATTTTCTCCTCAAAGGCCTGGATCTTCACCTGCAGTCGCTGCTCTGACCCTCCTCCTCCTCCCACTCCTCCCCCTCCTCCTCCCCCTTGAAGAGATGCACAAGGAGACGGCGGGCACTCCCCATCGACCCTGTAACACACACACACACAAACACACACAAACACAGGGCCAAGGGTTGAAATTCGTGCGGTGGGCACGTGAGATGAAGCTGGATAGACTCATTTGGATGGATTTCAGTTGCCGTGCACATGCCCTCCCTCCCCTTCTGGCTTGCTTTTTGATAATTCTCGCTTTCTCATGATGACTGGCTCTATTTCTGTGTTGGTCACCCCCTGTGTCCCCCTCTCCTCTTCAAAAACTGGCCAAATCTCACCTTCTCCCCCTCTCTGTCTTTGTTTTCTGTGCCTCTCACTGTGGTGCCGGTCTCCTCTCTTCTGTTCTCTAACCAAACTAATTATTCCCTCCCTCCCTCCATCTCTCTCTGTCTTTCTCTCCCTGTTTCTTCTTCCACAAGTGGCCTTTATAACTTCATCAAACATTCTACTCGTTTGCCGAAAGAGCCCCCTTATTTTTTGTCTTTCTTCTGTCTTCACCCACTGCTCTTTCACTAATAAACCACTCTGCTTCTCTCAATACATCGTTCCCTCTATCTCTCTTCCAGAAGACCCCAAGCAAAGCCTGGAAGCCGCCAATCCTGCACACAATGTTCTTATTTCAGAGAGAGCTGTGCGTGTCATTCCCACACTGCAGCCAGATGAATCCCAGTCAACTTATGTGCATAAACATCCAAACACACACACACACAGACCCATGCTGACCTCACGTGTAAGCACATATGTGCATGCATGCTTTCATTTTGAAACACTTTGAGACATTTAATAATTTTAGATGTTTACACTTAGGTGAATAGGTCTAGCCTGAATGACAACTAAATTAGACCAATATGCCCGCACACACACCGAATCCGCAATGGCTCATTTGTTACTGCTTGATACATTGGCCTACCAAGCCTTGAGAGGAGAGTGTGTATTTAAAGATCGAGCAGATTTGTTTCCTGAGAGTGATGAGTGGCTCATAAGCCATTTTCGATTACGCAAGGCAGATTCTTCAAACCCTGTGAGCCATTCTGGTGCCTCAATTTAGATGAGAGACTAAACGATCTAATCCCACTCCACTTTATCTGCAAGTACTCAACGTCATCACTTTCTTGGCTACTGCAACCTTCCAGAGAGAGATTGGTGACAGGTCTGGCATATCTCAGTGCACTGTTAGTCTTGCACTCCCAAAAGTTCTCCAGGGTATCATCCGAAATACATTCAGTTTCCATACAGCGCTGCTCAGCAGACTCAGAAAAAAAGTTATTTTTATGCCATTGCTGGACTGCCCAATACTATTGGAGCAATCCACTATACCCCTGTGCGCCTCAAGGCACCATCTCCAAATCCGTTCCCCTTCCTCAATAGAAAATAATTCATTCAATCAAGGTCTAAATAATATGTGGTGCACAGAATCACATCTTGAACGTGGTGGCCTGCTAGCTGGGGGGTGTGCACGATTCTTTTGTGCTGCACAACAGTTCTGTGGGTATGCCGTTGGATCGAGGTGCTGCTAGAGATGGGTGGCTTATTGGTAAGTGTTATAATGTGACAGAATTTTCATAAGACTGCGTTATTACCTTTCAAAATAAATCCAACTTTTAAGTTAGGTGATGGGGGTTACCCGCTACTACCGTGACTTGTGACACCACTTACCAACCCTCAGACCCAGCAGGAGGTGGCCTATAACCAGAAACTGATGCGCATTTGTTCAGTGGCGGAGCACACTATTGGTGAACTATATGACCTAGGCCTATAGGCTACTCAAAGCAGAAAAATTGTAGTGGCATTTATTTGATAAATGGTTTTTATTTCTTGGTTTTTAAAGTTTCATTTATTTCTTTGAGAGTGTCATTATCTTGTGAAAAAGTGGATGAAATATGCCGAAGAGTCTTTAATATCTTCTCTTGATTTTGTAGGACCGACTCCGAGATGATCTCTGTTCGGGTGGGTCATCTTGATGGTTTAGGAGCACTCTGAGAGGTGGATGGTGCGCTGAAGGCAGATGCATCTAAAAAATAAAATAAAGATCGTTAATACATATGTATTTTGTGTCATTTATTCATATACCAATGATTGAAAATGGTCATTTGGCTTAAAACAAAATGGGTATATGTTAGGCTAAAGATTTGGTAAAAAGGTAAAAAGTGTTTTCTAAAAATACGTAATGTGGAATCAAATGAAGCAACCATGATTTCTTCAAAGGAAACAAATTTCCTTTGAAGATTAAAAGTTTGGATTGAGGCTTACCATTGTCTTCAGATCCTGCTAGTTGATCCTGGGGTATGCTGTCTGGTGCTGACGGGGTGTTTCCTGGCTGTGGTAGGTCACTGTCCACTGGAATATCAGACTGCACACCCGAAAGAAAAACCTCTCCAATGATGGCTCCAATGCACTCATCCATGTCCGTTGTTTTGACAGTTTCCTGGCCTCCTCCCGTGGCTGTAATAGTACGCCTGGCAGCAGACAGTCGCTTTTTGGCGTCCATTTTCAGATCAAACCAAAGAGCTCTTTCTTCTGCACATACAGCATTAATTGCACTGGTGATCTCTTGCCATACTTTGCACTTTTCTGGTCCGATGACCCCATTGGTCACACTTGAAAATAAGTAATATTTTTTTTCTTAGCAAAACTTCATAAAGTAAAGTTTTTATCTCTGCATAAAAAAGTGTTTTCTTTTTGCTGCCTTTAGGTGGCGTTTTTCTTTCCTTTTTTTCTTTCTTTCGTTTCTTTTTTTTGTCTGAATTTAACCTTATCTGTCAAATTGCAGTGGCTTGTTGGTTTGCGTTTTGCACACGGCACTTAAGTCTGCTGCCCTTATATAGATTTATTGGGGCGTTTCCTTATGCTAATTGGAAATTACCTGGAACGTGCATCCAATTTAAGATCAAACACAGTTCTTCAACATACATGGGTAAGAACAGACTTGGCTGTCACTGCACATTTCATGAATCCCACATAGGACTTTCTTATTTTCCTCTTGTTGCTTTGTGCAAGAACAAATATGAGAGAAAAATAAGAAAACATTCATGCATGAGGCCCAGTTGTGTATTCTCTTGGCTTTGTGCAAGTTTCAAAACTTAAATACTCTCTGTGACATACAGATAAACAAGCCACTTAATTAGACAAATATCCTGTGTTTCAAAGAGGAATCAGTATTGAAATTATTTTATTAATGATTTTACTATCAATTTTTGTGAAGCTAAAGTTCTTCACAATTTATTTTACCCATGATCAACCCTTAATTTAACTTTAATTTTAATTCAATTTGCATTTTAATTGATTAATCTGTATTGAAAAATACAAATTATCATGAATCTCTGGTGGTCTGGAACTACTTGTTGCAGTAGTTGTTTTGCAATTTGTGTACAAAGCATGAGGTACAAGTTCTAAATGAAAATGTATTCTGGATTCCTATCACTGGTATCAGATCCACACGTAACATAAAAGTAGCATTTTTGTTTTTCAGGACACATTTTCACTTGATCCAGTGTCTCATTCATTTGTGTGCTATTCTTCAAATCTAGATCCATACACATAAACATACAGTGGTCAGTAATTGTGAGCACCCATAGGAAAATCATACTATAAGGTGACCCTATCCTAATAGAGGAAAGAAGATGATGAGAAGTAGAGTTTTATCTTTCAGTTATGTCCAACTTTGGTGTTTCATACATGATTTATTGATATTATGTTGGGTGCGATATTCTCACGCCGGCCATTTGGCTTTTAATTGTGCTGCTTCTAGACTTTCCACATGTTATCGGACTGAATGGATCAAATTCTGACAAGGGTTGTGTGATGTTCAAAAGAATTTATCCACCACAACAGTAGGTTACAGCCAGTGGTGCACTGGCCATCGGGCATACTGGGACAAATCCTGGTGGGCAGGAGGACCGTCAAAACATATCTGTTTTTACCTGCCCTCTCTGTGTGCCTGTCATTTGGGGTATGCATGAGAACGTGTTACATGCCTGCATCAGGCAATCACAGCCGAGCGCCCACCGCACTCCAGCTTTAACCAGTAACACATCCTGTCCATTAACTGCAGAACAAGATCCACCAGTGATGCCAATCAGTGGACACCTGTGGTGACGGTGCCCATTCAAGCCTGTCTCAAAAGTACTTTATGTGTTGAGTGCATTTTCGTCACTTGTTCAAACAGCTTCAAATGAACCAATCCAAGCATGTGTGTGTGTACGTGTGCATCTAGCTTTATGTATGTTTGGTGTCACCTGATTGGAATTTTTCTTGTGCTTAATATTTGCTTTTGTATTGATTTTACTTGGTTGTGGTAGTGTATGATTATCGATTCATGGGTGGTGGTTCAGTGGTTGTTTGGACTGCTAAATCGACCACCTAACATTATATAATGACATAATGACCTTTGCGCGATTTGTAGGATTTAAATGCATAATATTTTGTTTCCGGCCCCCACGAAAAAGTAAATTTGCCTATGCTGTTAAATACTGTGAAGGCGGCGCAAGAGTGCATGCCTACTTACAGTATATATTGTATCTTAGTTTGACTTTGTGAATATGTGTGTGTATATATGGATATTTTGGACATGTGTGCACTGAAAAAAGACAATAAAAATAAGAGGATAAAAAAAGCCTAGTGTTTCCCCCATAATAGTACAGGCATAGTGGGCCACCAGGCCAACGAGAACCCCGTCAGACCACAAAAATATTTTTTAATGCCAAAAATAACACTTCATTTGGAAATCAATAGCTTTTGGGAGCCTCTGTGCAGCGCTGTTCCGAAATGTGAGTTAACCCCAGCCCACCACCCCCACTCCCACCCCCAGCCAGGCCAAAGCAGTCAAGTATGCATTAGTATAACCTGCAGTGTGTGGCGGTATTCTCCTCCAGTCGTCTCCCCAGCAGTCTGGCTATAGCAGTGAACGAGTTGCTCATCCTGTAGATGTCTTTACCACAGCCTCCCAGTAAAGACGGGTAACGGTCAGTCAGAGCTCGGATCTCTAGCAGTAGGGTGTGGTGAAAACTGTGCTCCATGCTGCTAAGAAGGGACACCAGGTAGACCAAAGAGCTGTGCGCATGAGTCTAGAGAAAAGAGACAAAATTTGGAGTAAAGATGTTAAAATGATATCATCTGTTGTTCCATGCTGCTCCTGGCACAAGACTCATATACAAAGAAAAATAAAAGACTGACTTGGACCAGAATGACAGAAATAATAAGAAAAAAAAGATTAAGATTGCTAACAAGTTGTTTTTATTGTGCAAAAACACCCAGTTTAACAGTATTTCTAGTGTTGTGGACTGTTTCTAAGGTGTGTTATAGGCAGAGTTGATAGGATTGTTTCACTACATGTGTTTTAGTGAAGAAAGGGTGCATTTTATCTAATTCGACACACATTCGTTTTACACTTCCAGGCAGTTAGTGGGGTTTTGATGTAGAACTTTCTTTGTTTCTAAATCATGATAAACAATAATAAATACAAACACATGCAGTTGGCTCTCAGCAAACTCAGGAAATATAAACTTCTTTTTTTTCTCAAATGGCATTATTTTCTCACTGGCCTTTGTAACAACACACACACACATTTCATCGTTCTCGGCCTGCTCTTTGTATAAACTGTATCCAGCATATACACAACCTGCTCACCTTTGACACAGAATAATACTTAAGAAGGTTTATGCCCTCTGTTATGTATATTTGTTCTATTCTCACAGTGGGAAACTCTTATATGTGTGGGCCCCTTATTAGTTTCTGTTATACTGTATGCAATGACATAACCTCTCTAAGACCGAGCTCCTTGTCATCCCAGCCAATCCCTCTATACAACAACAGATCAGTATCCAGCTCGAATCAACCCAGCTCATGCCTACAAAGTCTGTGCGAAACTTGAGTGTCATGACTGATAACCAACTAACCTTTACGTAAACCTTTCTCGTGGCCTCAATTGCTCCGTCGTGTTGATTTGCCCTACACAATATCAGGAAGATCAGACCCTACCTGTCTGAGTATGCAGCACAACTCCTAGCACAGGCTCTTGTAATATTATGCATTGACTACTGCAACTCCTTACTGGCAGGCCTCCCTGCATGTACGTCCTCTGCAGATGATCAAGAATGTGGAAGCACAACTGGTCTTCAACCAGCCCAAAACAGTACATGTCACCCCATTGTTCATATCTCTCCACTGGCTCCCAGTTGCTGCCCACATCAAATTCAAAACCCTGACACTCCCACTCTTACATAACAGCAACTAAAACAGCTCCCACCTATCTGATCTCCCTCATTCAGGTCTACAGTCCCTCCTGCTCACTACGCTCTGCCAATGAAAGGCGCCTGGTACCACCACCACAACAAGGCCCTAAGTTGCTAGCTGGACTCTTCTCTTGTGTAGTTCCCTGGTGGTGGAACGAGTTACCAAACTCTGTTTGATCCGCAGAGTCCCTCTCAATCTCAATCAAGAAAAGATGACCCAGCTCTTTTGCAAACACATCTGGACTCGATGGACTTACTTGCACTGTTCTGTCCTGACTAGAACCCTGTTTGTGTTAATTCAGCTCTCAGATGTACACTGCTTTGGATAAAAGCGTCTGCTAAATGAAATTGTAAATTGTGTAATTGTAACCAGTCAACACGGGAATCATTGTGATAACAGATGAACAAAAGTGACAGCATACAGTTGCAGCTCTCTTGCAGTGTTTCAGGGCAGAACCAAATCCAACTAAACCCCCATCTGAGGACAAAAACAAAAACAAGGTTTTAAAAAAAAGTCTCTAAGCTTGTAAAAACTTTACACTACATGGACTGAAAAAAGTGAGAGACTGAGAGATTGATGGAGGGACAGAAAGACAGACAGAGCCAACCTATGCTTACAGAACTCAAGCACACCTTGTAACGAGGAGAGAAGAATGCAGTCTCTGCACAGTTTGGGCACGTTTCACAAGCACTCTGTAGGATACTAAATTTATATGTGGATGCTAAAACTACCCGTAGAACTTGACTTTATACTGTTACAACATGCCATGTAGGTATTTAAGAGTTTCTGAGGTCCAACACAAGAATGAAAGAGGAGTGTGCCTGGAGCGAAAGCTGCAGGTACAAAGACTTTACAAGTCATGTGTGCTACCTTTGCACCACAGTTCACGCTTTTCTTGTTGAGATGATTTTACTTTTTAAAGACCTGCTAAAATACTTCCAAACATTACAACAAGAGCATAATTTACAATTTGCAAGCCAGACATTTGACAGTAACACTATTAAAAGCCTTCCAGGTCATATGAAGTTTTTTTTAATCATCAAACATTACAGATCATGTTTAATTGTCTGGAAAAAGCACTTGGTCTTGATTCGATGTCCTAAAACACATCGCTGGTTGTAACCAAATAATAATGTAAAATCCCAGAGAAGAGGACAACAACAGGAAGTTTTGAAAAACTTGAAGAAAAAGAAGTACGAACTGCTGTATTTAATTATGAGTTTTTATGTTCTCCAAAACATTACAGCAGAGGAATAGATATTCCTCCAAAGTTCTTTCTACCTTGTGTGAATATGCAAATACACAAACACATAAACACATCCTCTGAATGAAACACAACTTGGCTCATTCATTTCCATCACTCCAGTATTATAATTCCAACAACAATGCAAGGCCATTCTCCAGCAGTAGCTTGTGTATGTGTGCATGATTTTGTACCAGAGATATCTGATCACTATTTAACTTCATTTAAATATTGAGTGATTCAGAGTTTACAAGAAAAAGACAGAAAATATTTCAACGGTCCAGTGACCTGCCAAATCCTTTCTCAGCTCACTAACTTGTTTTTTTTTTCTTCCTTTCCTTGTTTGCTTGGTCGCTTAGTTTCCGCTGATTGTCCATCAGCACACTGATCTCTCTGTTTTGGAACTGCAGTCTGGCAAACAACCACCAACTTTCTCCCTTACAAGCCCCATGGAGATGCTGCTGTGTTAACGTGTGCCTTCTTTCCCAGAGTGCCTAATTATTTGTGACAACAAGTATATATATCAAGGGAGAGATGATTTAAACAGAGCAACTGTGAGCAATTTGATGAAATTAATTTATCTGCAACAGAAGTGATATTCCCTTAGTTCCCTTATGACACTTCCCTCAACTTTATTTAAACATATCTATTGATTAACATATCTATTAATTATTGGGAAGAGAAGAAATTACATCCAAGTATGTCAATTATTTCAGTGAATTCATGTAGCATTACCACTCTGCCAATCTACATATTTTGTAAAAAAAGAAAAAAAAGAATAAGTGGCTTTCCTTCACGGATGTTCCTGCTCACCACCAGTGGCTTTACACTTTTTAAAATGGACTGGATGCCATATTTTGTCTCTATACAAGTAGTTCCCAGCATTTTTGGCTTGTGATCTTTTAAAAACAAAGCAAAGATAACTTGTGATTGCTTGTCAAAGTTCAGTATTTTTATGAGCAATGGGCAAAGAATGATTATTTTGAATGAATTTTGTAGGCCTGAAGAAGTAAAACTACCCAGGATCTCACAAGAAAATACCAAATATAAGAGAAATGCTTAATTTTATTTTGCCAATATGAAGTCAGCACACAATCAGTGCAGGACTTAAAGGACCAGTGTGTAGGATTTAGTGGTGTCTAGCAGTGAGGCTGCAGATTGCAGCCGACTGAATACCCCTCCCCTCACCCTCCCCTTCCAAGCTTGTAGGAGAACCTACAGTGGCCGCAAAACTCACGCAAAATGTGAAAGGCCCTCTCTAGAGCCAGTTTTTGGTTTGTCTGTTCTGGGCTACTGTAGAAACATGGCAGTGCAACATGGCGGGAAGAGGATCTGCTCCCCCTGTAGATATAAAGGGCTCATTCTAAGAGAACGAAAACACAACAATTCTTATTTTCAGGTAATTATACACTAATTAAAACATATTTATGAATATTATATTCAATATCTGCCAAGTCAGTTCCACTAGATGCCACTAAATTCTACAAACTGGTCCTTTAAAATCCTTATTTTGGCTTGTAAAATTATTGTTTTATGGAAACTATCATTTAAGCCAAGTGACCATATGGTTTAATGTGACTCAGTACTCCATATCAACCTCAATAAAAAAAAGTTGAGTTCTTTGTTTTAATTGAGGATAATACTTTAGAGGTTTGTGTGCTCTATTTTGAGGCAGTATACACTGTGGTATCATGATTGTGAAAGGTGTTTCTGATATTTTGTCCACCTCATTACCAGATGACCAAAGAGCTGAATGCCTCTCTGTGTCTGTTTTGACAGCTAATAAAAATTATTTTAGCTTCCGAGAAGCAGGAGTTTCTGCACAACTGTTGGACTGGAGAACATTACAAAGTTCAGGGGTTTGTATTTTTCTGGCCACTGAGAGAACTTAGATGAACATGGTGATACTGTATATTCTGATCTAACTCACAATAAGTCCAGAAACACAATATAGACTAACTCCCTTCTGGAGGTAAAGGAAGCCAGAGAGTGTTGTGCAATCCAGTTACAATCAAGTACAAATGCAGTGAGAAAGTGTGTGTGTGTGCGTATGTATGTGTGTGGGTGTGTGTGTGCGGGGGGGCACAAACACAAACCCACAGGAGGCACTCTCCACTGCCATCACCAGGAGGCCTCTGCAGAGGCATTTCCCAGAAAAACATGGGTTATTTTCCAAATGGTTCCAATGTGAAGAAAGACAGGACACTGAGGTCCGACCAACTGTGCACGCGTGCATGTGTGTATGTGTGTGTGCTGAAGCTGGGTTGGCAGGTTTTTCGACAAGAAGATTGAGGAGGAAGGGAGATTTTGGAGGAGAGGTTGCCCTGGAGTAATAGAAAATTTTATTATGGTTTCCAGCTCCATGATCTGCGTGTTCGTGTGTCTATTTATCAGTGTGTGTGTGTGCATGAGTGAAGGGGGCGGCGCTTCATCTACAGACAGTCATGCTGTATTTTCCCCTTTTGCTAATTTCCCCAAATTGTCGTTAAACTGCCTTAAATGGACCCAGGGGTAAAGAGAGAGTGGGAGCCTTCATTCTTTCCTGCTGTCACCCTCATCACTCCACACACACACATTACACACTGACAGTAATGTGTGACTTCATCCTACCTATTATTACACACTGTTGCATTGACAATTCTTTACTACTTACTTAGTCTGCACAACAGAAGTTGATGCAGCTATCTCTATGGGCAGACCTTACACCATACACATATCTCAGGCATGCTAATCCGATGGACGTGTGGTTGTGTAGAATATGTCCAGTCTACTCTCTGGTGTATGTCTTACATCATCCTCTTGCCTTGACTTCAAGTCTTGTTGTCCTTGTAGGTTTGCAAGCATTTACTGTGTTGTTATGTAACACAGATCATAGCATTTTTAAAGCCTGGCCAACAGAAGGATCTACTCTGAACCACTTTCAGATGGCAAAGAAAGATAATATAAAGAAAAGACTTATAAGTGTTAATTTAAACTTTCAGATGAACAAGAGTCTACAGACTTTTTCTCTACACTAGTTCTTTTTTTGCACAAGGTATCTGGTGTTGGGTTTGACATTCCCATACTGGCCAGATGAATGTATACTGCTCATGCTCTATGGGCAGAGCATCTTCATTAAAGACTTTCACCAGCTGAGTCTGCTAACTTCTGGTTAGTTCTCTGCTAACTTAAATAGGGATAAAATAATTTAATTGTGTGGCTCTTCTAGACTTTCCAAATGTTATTGGATTGAATGGATCAAATTCCAATAATGAAATGAGTCATTTGGCATGGGTTGTGTGACGCTCAAAACAATTAATCCACCGTTTTACAGCCGCAACAGTAGCAAACGGAGTAGGATATGGCGGAGCCTGTGACATAAGCACATGTTGACAGTGTTTTTTAATTACTCTCACTGCCAGAAGGGGGAGACAAAAATACCACACACCAGCTTTAAATTTTGCACTGTTTTACATTTCAATCTTATATCGTGTTTTAAACTTTTTTGCTTGTATCTCTTTGCACAATGGGGGTAGGGGCACAGCAGGAAAACATTTCACTGCTACTGTGCTGATAATGTGTATGTGACAAATTAAACTTGAAACTTGAAACTACAGCCACACTAGCAGCTCAGTGAGCAGTACGATTTATCGTTAGGAGGAAATTAACGTCTGTACCAAATTTCATGTCAGTCCATCCAATGAATGTTCAGACTTTCACTTAAAACCACAAACATCAAATTTGTGGTGGCACAAGAGGAAAAGTCAGGACATTACCAAAATCACATCATCTGGGAAACATGGATATCTGTTCCCAATGTCATGGCAATCTATCCAATAATTATATGTCAGTCTGGACCAAAGTGGTGGGTCGACCAGTCAACCATTGCCACTCTAATGCCAGGTTCAGACTACACAATATTTTTGCCTGACTGTGTCAAATTAGGTGATTATAGAGTCATAAATTCTTGCCATAACTTGGCCAAGAGATATGAAAGACTTCACCTTGGTACCTGACCAATAATAGCTTGCTGTCTTTCATGACTTGCATGATGTAATCAGTTGGAGGTGCCATGGAATGCCATTTTCTAATTCTTTAAGGAACGAGAATGTAAACAAACAATGGCGTCCAAAGCAGTGTGTATGATACTGGCTGTCTGGTTGCCATAGCACCACAAACTTTACCTCTGTGTCACAGTTCCATCTAGTAGCATGAGCAGCAACAACAACATCACGAGGCGTCCCAGATGCAGCATTGGTTGTTTTCCACTATGATGCATTACACTGAATAAAATAATCAATGCCCATTTTTGGTCCTGACGCCCTACATCTGTCGGGTCGGGCTATGTTATATAGTCTGAACCTGGCATTAGAGCCATGCTGCTAGCGAGGCTAAAAATGGATGTAGCTCAACTCAGTTTTTTCTTCTTCTCAAAAAGAGCCAGGCAGCTGATAAGACAAGACTTAATGACTGACCTTCCACTGCATGCATGTGTGTTTCAGACTACAGCACTCCCTCCTTCTCTTGCCCGTCAGTCAGCAGTAATGTGACCTTGCAGTCTGCTCCAGTTGCTGGGCTTATTAACCTGCAATCAGCAGCTGAAGTGTATTAACAGAGGGCTCCAATCACAGTCAAATAATGACTGAAACACCACTTTTTACTTCAAACAAGGTGCCATTAGGGGAGAATGAGCGGCCAAGTCCGCAGGGCGGCCGACTGTTTAACCCAAGGTTTGGCCAAAAAGAGGCTCATGGGACATTTTTAGCCTTATTTGGATTATTTGAAGGTTGATAGATTTGAATTGTTCCACAGCATGTAGAATATTGAGAAACAAATTCTTTTACTGCATCAAACTAGTGCCAGTAAATACTTGTATACAATACCAGGTAGGACGTTCTGTCACACATGATGCACTTCAGTTTTTCAGAGATTGTTCCTTATTTGAAGAACATATTTTTCTCTGTAAAACACCTGATTTTCCTTTTCTCACCTTATGTAGAACAAAATACTTTCCTGAAGTTAATGTCCCCCTTAAGTGTGTTACAGTTCCTTAACTCTTCCTTCACAAATTTTTTTTCTCTCCTTCAACCGGGACAACAGTTTCTCACTTCGCAGAGCCCTCAGAGGAGTCAGCACGTATTTGTTTTAGACAGACGCTCCCAATGAACACTGCTGTGTTAGACAGCAGTCAAAACCTCCGGATCCGCCTGGCCTGTCCGGTGTTTGAGTGTTTGTTTTATACTTGGCAGGACAACAGAGAACAAGTCATGTGAGAGTGCAGCCTTCCTCCCTACTCATTAAAATAATCACTCCTGTCTGTTTTAGCGCATGTGTGTGTGGATCCCCACTGCCAGACAGACTTAGAAGTAGATTAAAATGTTTTACTTTGCTATTTTTGCATGAATTTAACCACTGGCAGGTTTTTGCAGTTCGTGTTTAATTTCTACAAACAGACAATACACCGACAACATACATTTATAGATAGCCAACAACGTGCACAAACTGTGTGTACTTTTGTGTGTCAACTCTGAAGCTAAGAGTTGGACTGATTTCAAGGAACTCCACTTATTTCCCCAGCCTTTCTCTTTTTCCCTTTATCTCTTTATGCTCCTTAATTGGTGCATGGGACTAATTGCAAGTTTTCCTTTAAGTCAAACCATTTTTGACCTGCACAAATGTGTCAATTCGCTAGAATGAACTTATGTCTCTTTGCATTCATTCCTGTCTATCCACTGACTTTGTATGCAAACATGCCGCCTAGTAAATCTGAAGTGTTACTGAAACGTCTACATGTCCACTTTCTGTATCAAGTGCAAATCAGCGCTGCAAAAGAGTGTAAAGTAACCATGTTCATTTGTGTGTGTTTGTACCTCACTGATGATGCCCACAGCACCATGGATTTTGGCCACATGACCCAGGAGAGCAGGGCATTGTTGTCCCACAATCCTCAGCGCTGGCAGAAAGCTGACCAGTGATGAAGGGCTGGCTTGTGACACGTCCACGAGTGCACCCAGCAGGGCCTCAGTCAGGGATTGGTCTCCAAGGTAACTAACCAACGCAGGCACCTGAGGGCTCAACATCTGCACGGAAGATAAAAATAAAGCTTTATTTATAATTATTTTTAATTATAACAGCATTTCTGTCACTGTTTGGGCACAAACAGAGGGCTGATGTGATTTTAATGAGGGCTGGAGGTGAGAAGAGTGACCTTGGAGCGAGTTGATCAGTACGGTGACTAATAATAAACAAAAGTCTGACTGTAGGACTGTCTGGACAAACTCTTTGAATGAACAGTTTCTCCTCATTATCTGGACTGGTCACACTGGACTGCACTGGACTTGGATCAGACTAACAATGCCCGCCATTGCTGAACCTCCTGCTGCTTCTTTATGAGTCAGTTGCTCTGATTAATCATGTTAATATCAAACATCATCTGTTCTTTGACTCGTTCCAGTTTGTCATTTTTAATCTTTCCAAAAATGCGTCACTTACAGTACGTGAACAACAGTTAGCAGATTAGTTGGACATTGCTGTGATGAATGCATCTACAATCACAGTAGAAATATTTAGTGTGTCTGTGTGGGGGGTTGGAGATTAGAATAACTCCAGATGGCGGGTTCTGTTTCTCCAGGACGTGAGAGTATTCATGTTTAACCAACATGTGCTTTGTTTGCTGGTATGTGGTACTTTCCCCTCAAGTTGAGCATCAGCAGCCCTGCTCCAAAATATGCAGGATTAAGGGAATTCCTACTGAGATATGTGTAGTCCACATGCACTGCTCCATTTCCTCACTTTTAACTACATTCCAGTGTTTTTTCCCTGCATTTCGATACGAGCTCATTACTGGATATAGCATCGTTGAACGGTAAAAAGTTTGATTAAGCTTGATTCATGGGAAAAAATGTTACAAAAAGGCCACACACATACTGCACTGTGAGGCAAAGCCAAGTCAAAAATACCGTACATTTACGCCATTGCCACAGAAACTAATTTCTGATTGTGTGGGATAGTGCATTATTTTCAGATAACCCCACCGTTCAGATATACAGTAACTACTTAATTAGTGTTTTAAATAATACTAGATAATATAGCTAGAAGGCTGCTTATTTCAGCTAACAGCTAATCTACAGGTCCTTGTAACATTTTCATTTACTGGGTGTGATGCTGCATCATATGACAACACAATATTTACACTGACAGTGCTATAAATGGGATGATCCACGTTGGCCCATGCAGTTATGAAAAATAACACAGTCGGCAGATGTTGAAGAAACTTTATCCAAAGCTCATTGTGCTTTATTCCTGACATAAAACTGCACAAACACTCACAAGTGGATGTTGCTCAGCAACCATTTGAACAAGTCTGATCAGGTGTTGTTGCTCTGGAGACTCAAGCTGCGACATCATTGCAGTCAGGTTGCCTAGGTGACGGTGGATGGTATCTGGTTGTCTCAGGTAGACTGAAGGCAACACTCGCAACAGCATGTGGTTACCTGTAGAGAGAGAGAAACGGACAGAGATGGTGTCTGTTTTCTCATAAATAAGACATTAGAAGGGAAATTTTGGAAATTTACACACAAAATTCCAGTCCTTCCTGAATGTTTAATCAATTAACTAAGAAATTAATCATCAGATGATGAGATTAATTGTTAGTTGCAGTCTTAACATAATAAAATACACTGAATTTTCCATATTTGTGTCTCTGATCTTGTGTAATTCCAACTTTATATAATTGTTATCAGTAGCTACTTCCTTCCAAGGACTGTATATCATTATTTTTCATATGTATTATTGACTTCATGCTTTTTTGACCATAATGTCATGGCAATGAAACTTCATTGAACTTAAGTGAATTAACTTGACAAGGGAAACCTTTGTGTGCCATCCAAATACAAACACATGTCAAACCATACTGTTGTGCCAATCTGTTTCGGACATATTACAATTACCAACTTGTACTTGCTGATAAATGTGAAAATCAAGATGGCAGAGCCACCATAACAATGCTTATGAGTGTGTTATAACAGGACAGTAGCTGGTTCAAATACCATACTCCAGCTATAAAAATAAACACTTTTCACACCACCAGAAACTATAGTTTTGCAAATGTTTTAACTTGGTGTAAAGTCACGTGTTCCTGAAAAAAGCACGTGCTCATAGTCACCTTTCTCTGAATGAAAAAACTGACTGACTGTGGTCTGGCTCAACATCATGAATATGTGCACAAATATTTCTCTGAAAATACTTTCCAATTATGATACATCATCTGTGTTTTGGAATAATACTTTCTCCATTTGTTGTCAATATTCCTTCATTCATGCTGATACAGGAAAAAGGAAAGTCAGTGCAGGCACATTACTGGGCATAAAGGCATTTGTAAATCAGCAAGCAGCCCAACAAAACCCACGGCATTACCCAACAGCCTTTGACTCACGTATGAAACATCTTTAAATGATTCACATCACTGAACAAAGACCCTTGTTTTCAGATGGTAGGTTCATTATTGGTGACATTTCAAGATTTCAAACAATGGCTTTTGTGTCCTACAATGAACCAAAAGCCGGACAACAAGGGATATTGTAAGTGTGATGTTTAAACACAGAAAGATTTTAGAGCTAATTAAGCAAGTAGTATAAAATAAAGGATGATTCCACAGATGCCGCAGGGTTTCAACAATGGGGCAAATTATAAGTGGTGTTGATGTTTGGGGGTTTACTCTAATAATCTTTTATTGAATTTACAGTGTCTGCAGGACAGATGGGAACCCCGAGGGTGAAGAAAGAAAGACAGTGTAACATGGGCAGAAAGATGGAAGAATAGATCGACATTTGATGGTGGAAGGAATGAATGCAGGAAGGACAAATCCCATTTAAGCAATACTAAAATATGAACACAGTAAAGACAAGAAAAGCTGTCTTGAACCCAAAAGAATTGAGTAGAGATTTCTGGCACAACATTGCCTACTTTTAAGTTGCATGGAGAAGGGAAATAGTCTCATAGGTCATGTATCATGCATATTTCCAGGTCTATATTTATATTCTGGTGCTCTACTAGTATATCTTTGCATGATTTACAGTTCTAAAAAATCCTTATTTACCTTATATTGAACCTTTAAGCAGCCCCTCAGTTCAGGGGCAGGGAACATTTTTACATACGTTCACCTCAAATTTTAAACTAAACAGTATAAAAATAACAGAAAATCACAAAAAGCATAATTTGTCCCCTTTAAAAGGTAAAAACTCAAGCAATACCATAACGAACAACATTATTGTGAGACCAACACCAAGAGGAAGGTAATTTCTCCAGTACTCCCTGTACTGTGAAATTACTCATAATTATTCATGTCAACTAAATCAATACTGCATAAAAATTGTTAATATAAATATCAGAATTGTCATTCCTTCAACACCTTGAAACTAAATTACAGCATTCATCATAAACATCTGGTTCATATGTCAAACAGCTAGTAATTGGAAATGGTTTATTTATCTGAACTACAGTATAAGCAGTGCATTTTTGTCACATTCAATTAAATCTCACAGCAAGAACCTGAATAAATGGTTTCACACAGCTGTAAATCACCTTAACCACAGGTTATGTGCTCTGCAGGCTTAATGTTATAACAGACTGATAAAGAGAGAGGACTGACTGTTCAGTATGTGCAGAGACAGAGGACGGGTGCACATAAATATTCAGGAGATGGATCAGATGCTCTTGTTATGCCTCCTTCTCTTACCTTTACTCATAGATTATACTGTATAACATTACACACACACACACACCCTTCTCTACGGTTACGACACAAATCATCATAAAAAGACAGATATAGTGCATGTACAGAAAGAGAGAGCTGCTAATAACAGAAAAGCTGATGTTGTAGCATTTACAGGACTGTTCAGAGGAATGTTAAAAGGCAGGAGGAGACGAAAGTCTGAACAGGAGCACACTGAGGAGGATTTATAGAGCTTACCTGGTCGAGTACACTCAGCCCTTATACTGTACCCTCAGGCACACACACACACACACACACACACACACATCATAGGCAGCATGTGTGAGACAACCTACTGTATACTCTTTTTGTTACTGATTAAATATACTTTTTAAAAAATTTCCTTAGCATGAAACCACCTTATTTGTGTGTGTGTGTGTGTGTGTGTAGTATCTGACCTTTATACCCTCATTCCAGCACACACCCAACCCACCATCATGACTTACAAATCTCAGTAAAATATCCTGTAATGACCTTTAGTTCTTTTGCACACAAAGGCAACATTTTTAGGCTCCTCAGACATTTTTCCAAGAAGGAAAAAACAGAATCTGCATACTGGCAAACTATTGTTAACATTGTGTGAAGAGGCAGAAGACAGGACATGTGGACTTTCTTTTGGGTGCATGGGTTTATGAAGTGTCACATTATAATCCCAAGGTGGGTTACAAAAAAAAAAAAAACGAAAAACAAATTTTCACAAAGCTATTGGATTTCTTTCTATGTCATTGCCATATTACAATATCAGTGCAAGATACTTCCGTAAAGCCCACAAAGCACACTGAACAGGCTGAGTCATGGGAAAAATGCTTTTCAAATGATTTGTCTTTGCTGTAGACATGGTGGTAACAAAAGCATTAAAACCCACAGCAATGACAAAACCATGAATTGAAGGTATTACTGCCAACACTGGAAACAATGCATTTAAACCAGCTTTTTGAAATCTGAATAATGTGTAAATCATTTTAATGAAATTTACACACAAGCAAAGACATTGTTGCCCCAAACGTCAGTAAGAGAGGGCCCCAAGTGAATCAAGATATCTTTAAACTGAAATAAGCAGATGAAACATAAGAGACTGAAGAAAACACAGACCACTACTATTACTTAAATCAAAACGGCATTCAGACATTAGCTCTGTCAGCCTTCTCACTCATTTGAATGGCAGCAGTGTTGACGCAGTGGGAGTGTCATCGCAGAGGGCTCGGCAAAACACCACGGCGGGGCAACCTCAACCTTTGCCACAACGCGATGTCATGCAGCAAGGTGCTGCGTTGGCCAATCACAGACATGCAAGCACACATTCCTGATGAGTTAGGCAGTGGTGCTTTGTGCTAAATGCTAATGTCAGTATGCTAACATGCTCACAATGGCAATGCTAACAATATGATGATGTTTAGCAGGTATAATGTTTACCATGTTCACTATCTTAGTTTAGCGTGTTGGCTAATATTTGCTAATTAGCACTAAACAGGAAGTACAGCTGAGGCTAGTTAGTGTTGCAGGTATTTGTACTGTAGTATTGGATGCTAGATGAAAAGTTAAAGGATCATCACCAAAGTTACTGCAGTTCCTTCGGAGAGGGACATGAATGTCTTTACTCAATTTCATCGCAATCCATCCAATAGCTGTTATATTTCACTTAAAACCACAAATGTCAACCTTAGGATTCATCTTCTTTGTGCATCGTGACTTTGTACATGTCGGTACAAAATTTAATATCAATATATTCTTTAGTTGTTGATATATTTCAGTCTGGACATAACTTCTGGTTCCCAACATAAACTTTTACACCTTAAACTCTTATGCAAGGGAGGTTGTACAAGCCAAAAATGCAGAGATCAGCACAAATGACATCCATAGGGATCCTTGTGGACAGCTTTATGACTTAAATGTGTTTTCCGTAGCAACACTCACGTAAATGTATGATTGTCCCGAAAGTCGTATATCATGCAGCTCGAATAACCTCAGGTGGATGAGGGCGGGGAGAAACTGTCAAATCAAAATGTAAGAGACAAGAGACAAACCTCTCCCCAAAAGCCCATATCTTTGGTATTCTGCACATTTTTGTGGCATGAGTGAATCCCCCCTGCAACACAGTAAAAGTAATTTAAAGCATTCAGGCCTGTATGAAACATGGCTTCCCAGCTCTCTGGAAGAGATCCAGTAACCACAGTGCAAAGAAAGATATGTAAGGATTTTCATCACATGCACATATGACTCAAAATGTTTCATGCTTATAAACATTTTATATCTAAATCATAAAATATGTTCTATAACAGCAGGCCAGATGCATCCCAGCACAATTTATAGTACTATACACACACATACAGTATAGTGTCTTTTCTGCAAAGTTTAGACTCAAAGACCATCATCCCCTTTCACCTAGATAACTTCACCCCTCCAGACTCTCTCTGTCTGTGTGTGACAAAATGTTCTTTCTTACTTGAACTACCTCATTATCCTATACGGTTTCCACAGGATACACGACTCCTGGGTGATGCTGACAGACTATGATGAGTCCCAAACAGACACATTACTCAGCAGCTCATGCCCGGACTGCTGAGTCAGTAGAAAGGAAGCATGGTCGACACATCTAAACGCTTGGTATCATATAATCCCTTGGTGTAAAGGCATTTCAATGACTCACACTTAAACAACAAAGTATGTCATTACTCATGCACATTTTAAGGTGGCTTTCAACATGTAAAACTACTTGGTTAACGTGCAACGTTGACAGTTGAGATGAAATGTAAACCCCATTCTCCTATGTCAAAATCAAGAATTTGGCTCAAATCAAATACTTTGTAAATCCGCCCTGACCTCCTCAATAAAACTTGTCTCTGCACTTTAATGTCACACTACTTTCTGCTTTGGCACTGCAAAAGTTTTTAAGATGTTTAAAGAAATGTCTGATGCAGATATTATTCTCCAAAAAAACACTGCTTGTCCCTGGAGATGGAGCCTTTTCAGGTTGAGGATCTGATAAACACATTTGTTGACAAATAAAGGAAGAAGTGTTTCCACTTATCTCAATCTTTGCTTTAACAAAGCAGAGTTTAAATAGTTACAGCTGAATAGAGACCCTGAACAAAATGATCAGTTTTGTTCAGTGGTTTGATGCTCTAAAACACTGGTGGAGGAACAAAATAATTCCACAAAAACAAACTAAAATGAACAAAATACTGTATTTTGTAACAGTAAATCCCCCTCACCAACAGTTAATAGATCCTATTAGATTAGCAGAATGTCACAAAAATATTCATGTCATCTTGACAGAAGGACCATCTTTGATGTAGATGATTGGCTGCATTTTATCTGTGTATGCTGTGTTTTAAGCATAGACTGTAAAAAATATGGATGTAGCCACCGTGACGTCACCCATTGGTTTCTGAAGAGCAGTTTTGAAGCTCAAAGTGGGCGGCTCCGGCCGTCACCATCTTGGCAGTGCCTGACTTTGCCTCACTTCTGGCTAATCCAAAATGGGAAAAGAGGTGGCACTGAGGCAGGCTGAATGAAGCCTGGTTGCTGAAAGAAGCCACCTAGCAGGTAGCCGCGTCAGTCAAAGTAGCCGCGTCCTAACGGCTTAATAACATTTAAATGGGCAAATTATAAAAAAATTCATCCCACATACAGTTGTCATGAAAGGGGAAATTAGCTACAGAGACAAAACCACTTTTTTACCAGGCTGTAAACATGTTTATTTCTGCTGTAAAGTTGGGCATTTTAGCATGGGGGTCTATGGGGATTGACTCGCTTCTGAAGCCAGCCTCAAGTGGTCATTCAAGGAACTGCAGGAACTGTTTTTGGCACTTCCGCATTGGCTTTATTTTCCAGCCCTGGGGGTTTCCGCTTGGTTTAAAGTGAGAAAATGAGGGTAATACCATAAATGTAACATTCCCAGCAGACTCTCCTGAACTTCTTTTAACTCTTTGCTTTTCATGCAATCAGTCATGAATCAGTCTTTTATTGCAATGCAAAATTCTTCCTGTGGTGCCAGGGAAACCATTCACAGTATTTATCTCAAAGTAAAAACACGGGCTATATGATTTTATGGTGATAACAGACAATGGAGCCAATTTATTTCCCTGATGAATCATGAATACATAGTGTCCTAGAGAATGACTACACATTTGTTACACAATTTGTTCAACCTGCACGTTTTAAAAAAAAAACACTTTCATGGGAAAATGAAATTTTATCATTATTACTTCAGGATAAGACTTACACGATACACAAAACACAAGACTCACACATCGAAGTGATGTGCTTACAGGTCTGTCAGCAGAACATGTATGATGTGTTTCCAGCTGGTTTAATGCCCACAGGTGGTAGCCATACGGGAAAACTTGGAAGCATCTACACCATTCATGGTAATGTGGCATGCACTGCAACAAATCAGCTTTTGGGGTTTTAATCAAGTCAAGTCAATTTTATTTAAATCACAACAGAAGTTATCTCACGGCACTTTTCACATAGGTCAGGTCTAGACCGTACTCTTTAATTTACAGAGACCCAACATTCCCCCATGAGCAAGCCCTTGGCGGCAGTGGCAAGGAAAAAGTCCCCTTTAATGGGAAGAAACCTCAAGCAGAACCAGTATCTAGGTGGGCGGCCATCTGCCTCGACCGGGTGAGTTGAGAGGGAGAGGCAAGAGAGAGACACAGAGAAGCACATGAAATGACATTATGTCCTTCTTAGTTTTAGTTTCTTATAATCCAGATACAGGTAATCCACACAGGACATGCATTATGGCAGAGTTGACTAATGACACCACCACTCTCTTTTAAAGCCTCTTTAACTTCTATTTTTTTTAACATACACTGAATTTAGTCCTTTCTTGTCACCTAAAAATGCCTCCTAACAATTTTTAATAACAAATGTAGCTTTAAGTCTAGTTTAACATTTTCATTTACAAACATAAATGTGTTAAAAGTCTCTCACGATCCTCAGATTTCCATCTCTCATTTTTTAAAGTCAAACAGTGACCAAACCAGGCAGAAATTGAGAAAATGTTGCTTCTCCTCAGGTGACAATATTTTTCACTGATTTTTGCCAAAATTCCTGGGATAATGGCTCACTTGCTATTTGATCTGCAGGCTTCAATGTGGTACCGATTGAAAGATTAGAATCCGTGCAAGCAGGTTTTCACTGCTTGTTTCTGTGGGTTGAGTTATGAGACACATGCCTGTCCTCTTTTGCTCTCTAGTCCATGTTTTCACAGCTTTTAAAAATGTGGATCGCGCACAGAATGGCTGGGCAGTGTGTGTATGTACTGTGTGAGTTCTTCCAGGACCCTACTCTCTGTGCGTGGATAACTTAGTTATCCAGATTAGACTGTTGACAATTTGACATGAGTCTGGATTTCTTTTAGTTCTTCGAATCTGGCAACGAGTCCTTAAACCCAAATCCAATATGAGCTCATTTTCAGATACAAATGTCTCACTTTCTCAGATTTATAATGAAAGAATGTTGATTTAATGGTGATTTTAGATGAGAACACGTAGCTTATTGATAATTCACTATAATCTATCGGTGTAAATATCTCAATTTAATCATTATAATCAAGAGTTACTTATACTTATACATGATAAAATATAGCAACTAAATGAAAGTTTGTTCATGAAAAATGAGTCAATCCAAATATTGTTTGAGATATTTTGAGCAAAAAGATGACTAAAAGATTCTGACTGTTAAAAGACCAATGGAGCCAGAATATATGTCATTTAATGACATTTCAATGGGAATCTGTCATGTGAACACTAAAACCTATTGAATGATGACTTATTCAGTGATGAACTGCAGAACTCACTTTGCTGAAACATGTTTATGCAGTTAAAGCTGCTTTTTGAGGTTTCATTTTTATTTTTGAGATGTTTTGATATGGTTTCATTTTCATTGCAACATCGCTCACAGTCTAACCACATTCACTGGTAATATCTGCTTGTTCATTGGTGATGACAGTGTGGAAACAGTAGAAACACTGTTTAGCACAATGAAGTACAGAATAACAGCGGTAACAATAGGAACACATATAAAATGAGACTTATGTCCATGAATCTATTGCCTCAGTGCATGCTGGGACAGTTCCCAACAGACCTATCTCGTCTAACAGCAATCACATGATCAGCACTCAGCCAATAATATAAATGCTGAAGATGGTTTCAACTCTCTACTCCTCTTCCAGGATTAACAAATCAGTCCTCAAACTGCCTTCAAATAAACAAATTATCTGGATGAGAATTAACAGGATTAATTTAGCCTAATAACAGCATGTTATCCTGAATTAGTTAAACCACATTTGAAGAACAGGGCCCAAGTAATGAATCTTACTGTTGACAGTAGGAATAAACATGTTGATTGAGGTGAATTTATGTTGCTAAACTAAAGATTATTTCAATTAATCTGTGGATTATTTACTCAGTTAATCTATTAGTCGTTTGGTCTTTAAAATATCAGAAAATGGTGAAAAATGACGATCACTGTTTCCCAAAGCCCAAGTTGCAACCAATAAGGTCTTATGAGATCTGACCGACAGTCCACAATCAAAAGATATTTAGTTTACTATCATAGAAAACTAAAGAAACCAGAGAATTGGAGCATTTTTTCTTTAAAAAATGACTCAAAACGATTCATAGATTATCAAAATACTTGTCAATTCATTTTCTGTCAATGGATGAATCGACTAGTCATTGTGGCTCTAATCATATGTCAACCAAACTCTATCTATTCCTTTAATGATTTTTTTTCTTTCAGACATTCAGGTGACCTTTGACAACAGCAGTGTAGAAAAGCAAATGTAAAATCCTTCTGGCAAAAAGTCGAGCCAATATTGTGTTCTACCATAGAGGCAGAAGACAGATATTTATTGTGATGAAAAAATGTGGATCTGTAGAGCAGTTTTGCTACTTTGACCCTTCTCTCACACAGCTTCCTTTCTCTGTATGAATGAAGAAAACTGCTCCATCCAGATAACAAGTGAACAAGTGTGTGTTTCAGTAGGTATTTGAGAGTGAGTAAACAGACACAATGAGAAAGAGGCACACAGGCCAGCAAAAAAGATAGAGGGAGGGGTATATGAGTGGGAGAGGGGGCAAATCCTAAAATCCCATGAGGAAGTCATTATTTCCATCCCCTTGAAAACACACACACAAACACAAAAGCACACTCACGTACACACAAGATAATATACAGTTCACACTCACATCATACAGATGCACATACAGAATGAACACACACATGTTGAGGCTGACAAATAAATAAATAAACATGGTGAACGGAGAACAATAAACCCTTTTAGAAACCCCTGATGTCTGGGCTCCATTCAAACGTCCCTGGACCCACACACACACACACACACACACACACACACACACACACACACACACACACACACACACAAACCAACCATCTCTGCATGGGGCAGAAATCAGGAAAGTTTATCTTCCCTGCTTCCACCCCCTTCCATTACCTTTTCCCTCTTCTCTCTCTTTCTCTCTCTCTGTGAGTCGCAGGAGCTACAGTTATATCTGATTACGACATGCAGGCTACCTCCAACGACGCATTACTCACCGCCTCGCTCGCAAGCCGGGGCACTGCTCTTCCATCTCTATACTTGTGAGAGCCAAATGTTTTCACAAGGACAGACATTTTAAGATGTTTCCTAACATTTCTTCATTTACTCAAAGAACATTTTCTGATGTGTTTGAATGTACAATTTTGTGTAATAATGGGGTTTAACAGAGTTTTACTGTTAAATGTAAGAAATCAGGATCAAAGACAGTTTGGGGTTAGAGCAGTTTAGGGTTAAGAATAATTCTGTTTTATTATGACTCAGATCTTATTTTTGTAGTTTTAGCTATGGGTAATGATAACATTGTAGTCCCTAATGTACAGTAATTTCTGAAATGTGGAAAAGTGGGAACATTGCTAGTCCAACAGAGCAAGAAATACGAGCAGTGAAACAATCACGCAGGATTTGAACAAAGTCCCAGTTGAACCAAACTCATTTGGGAAAGGAGACAAAAGTGAACGGAAAAATTACCCAAAATGTTAGTTTTAAAATATGAATATATATTTTATTGACCAGCTAACTAGTTTCAACTTTGACGTAATGAACTCCTGAGCAATAAATGGTGATAACCAATATTTCAGGTGTGCATACTTTCAGTTTTACCTGCAAATAAAGTGATTTAGATAATCGGACTTAATTGTTGGTTTGTGTACAACCTGACTGATTTTCTGACTGCTTGTGTCAGATTTTCTATAGTGATGTTGACCTCCTTCCTGACCGATTACTTTGGTTTGTATATTGTTGTCATAACTGATAAAGACGATGGTCAAAGTGGGATCCCCATCGTGGCTGTGGTGTCCCCATTTTGGGTCTTGTCGTCATTTCTCTTTTCCACTATCTAGCTCTCTAATTAAAGGCACAAGATGCTCCCAAAAATGACGGCCATAAGATTCAATTTGTAGTAAACTGGAATTATCCTTTAAGAATAGGCGTCAACGAATGAGGAGAAGAGAAGAGTTTATAGATAACTACAGTAAAATCAATGAGAAGTTCTTATAAATACTGTATAGTAATACAAATGTGTGTGTGTGTCTGTGGGAGAGAGTTTGTGTGAGTCACTCTGGTTGTACTCTACACTGCCAGGCTTCCTGCCAAAGGATTGCTCAGCATTTAACGAGAGAATGGGATAGAGAGAGAGAGAGAGAGAGAGAGAGAGAGAGAGAGAGAGAGAGAGAGAGGGAGAGGGGGAGAGTCATTAGGGAGGAGGGACCAATACTGTATGAGGGAGTGAGGGGTTGAAAAAGAGAGTGGTGGACCTGCAGCGCTGTAGACAGTGAGACAGACAGATAAAAGCAGCACAGACAAATAAAACACACAACCTGACTGAAGCCTTCTCTCACATGTACACACGCACACATAGGTAAAGACAAGCAGGTAGACAGAGGAGCGGACCTTAAACTCACCAGAAAACACTCATTCATCCTCACAAACATACATACATTTCTCTCACTCTTTCACACGCTCACACACTCAGTCGGCAGCACCAGCAGCAGCATGTTTCGGTGGAGGCTCCCCCAGGCAGTGTGTGTGCTGTCGGTGTGTGTGTGTCTGGCTCTCGCCTATGAGGATGATATCGAGGTCAACTATGCTGACACCTACTACAATGAAATCACAGAGGGAGAGACGCCAGAACGTAAGTGTTAAATCGTATGTGTGTGTGTGTTGTAACATAAGGCTTATATGACTGAGATATATGACCACAGTTGTAATTTAATTAAATTCAGCGTGAAATCAATTTCTTCAGTGTTGATGCTTGCTTTAGTGTGAGAAGTAAGATCAGGACATTAGATTAAATGTCCTTAGATGGTCACTGTCATACAGTGAAAATCGACATCTGACATGCTGGCAATGATCTCACGTCACACGTATACTGTAAAAGCAGAGACTTTAAAATGAAGAAAGTAGGAGAGATGGAAGAGAAACAGAAGTAAAAGGAATAAACCCAAAGCTGTTGCAGTTACAGTCCAATAATACAGCAGAGAAACAGAGAGGAAAAGACATTTGAAGGGTTGGTGGTTTGGTTTAGTGAATTTAATTACATTTATCTACTAATTAAGAGATTCATTTGTATGATATCAGTGATAATGTTGCTGCTTTTTGATTGAGAGAGTCACGGCTGTTAGTTGTCTTGTTCTCTTAGAGTAAATTTTGTCTTTGTGGTGCTGAAAAATCCGCTTGAAATACAGAGATAGACAGAAAGAAGTACCAGAGCCTGTACTGTATACAGACTGCTGGCAGAGGCAGAGTTTGTGTATGAGACCAGCAGCATCAAAGAATATGCTGAGCCAGAAAAGCAAAGGGCTTTTTTTCAGCTGCCAACCAGGACCAACACATATTACAGCATGAATGACTGGTCACCAATCACAGAAACGCTGTATCATTATGACATTCTTCTCTCAGCTGTTTTGGAAAGCATCGCTATTTCTTTGTGAGGTATAATACAGAGTGAATGTTTGAGAGAGACAAGAATGCGTGTGTGAAAGAGTGGGTGAGTGCATGAGTGTGTGTGTGTGTGTGTGTGTGTCTCACAGATTACATTTTGCATTTGTTTGTTGTTTTAAACCCGGCAGGAGGTATAATTGCAGCACCAACAGTTAACATGTTGCTCTGGGCAGTGCAGCCTGCAATGTGATTAAAGCTGATTGAAGAAGGCAACTACGAGAGTGGCTTGAAAAAATAACAATACAATCACGCACATATTACAGCACTGTAGTAAAAAAGAGGTAGTGAAAACATGCCAGTTTGTTTATGCCTGCCAAAAGCATGAGATAGTGGGAGCAAGAAGGGCAGAAAGAAATAAACACACACAAAAAAAACCCATAATTGGCTTCCTGGATAAAAGAGAAAAAGTAAGTCACGTGAGTTAAGTACAGTGAGTGTGCAGGTATGTGAGGAAGGGCAGAGGTCAAAGCCTGGAGGAAGACACAGCTCATTGCTTCTGACCTGCTCCATTCTCTGAATCTCAGAGAGGAATTTGAATTAATGAGGGCAACATGAGAGAGGTCATTTTAAGGAGAATAACAGGCTAAAAACATATGGCAGATATATAAAACTTAAATAATATTAATTTGTATATGTACTACTTGGATGGTGTCTTATAACCCTGAAGGGTGGTTTCGTCTTTTTCAAAAGACATAAAAACTCATTCATTCATTCACTGAAGAACAGTAGATACATTTTAACCAATTAAACTTAGACAGGCAGTCAGACTCTAAAAAATGAGTACCATTTAATGTGTACAGTAGTACAGTAATCCAATTAAAATGAGAGGAGCAGTAGCAGAACTTACTTTGGAGTATCAGGTCCACAGTACTCCACAGGGTCAAAGAAAAGAGATAAAAATAATAATTTCCTTCTCATTTTTTACACTTCACTCACAGAGCCATCAAAATAATTTATAAACTTCTGTCTGACCTAAGTTTTTTTTAATTTAGTAAGTCACTCCACAGTAACCTCCAAGCCGAGGGAGCATGATTACCCTTCTGCTTAATTTACTTTGAACCTCGGGGACAGGCAGCCAAAACAAAACCTGCAGTCCTGTGATAATACCTCACCAGAATACTTTTGCAGGTATAAACAGAGTTTGAGAGGCTTAAAAGTTAATCAAAACAGTGTGACAGCTATTCTCACTCCCGGATTGTTTTGATCTGTGGTCCTCCCCCATGTTTCTCTTTATTCCTGTTATCTCTCACCAGGTCTTCCCTTTCCTTTTCCTTACCTCTTTCTCCTTGTTCACACAGAAAGCCGGATGATCTCGCAGGAAAAGCAGCAGCCACAGCTTTTGATCTAAGAGTCGATTGTCCTATTTCATTCTCACGTTCTTATCTCTGTCCTGACAAGTTGACTTCCTCTTTTGTATCACCTTTGCTCTTCATTTTACCTGCCGCTCAACCAAATATCTCCATTTTATCTTGACTTGACTGAAAAAAAACACAGAATTTTCTGTCTTTTTTCTTTAAATTATGACCTTAAAGTTGCTCTCACAGTTGAAGAACTCATAGTATGTTCAACTCTGCACATCTGACGTTCACTTCTCCATCGATCTTCTGTAGTAAGGGCAGAATATAAAGGTGTTTTTCTCTCTCTCTCTCTCTCTCTTTCCACCATCCCTGTCTCCAGCCACACCGAGCGTAGCCCCTTGCAGTTCTCCAGACCTGACCAAATGGGACAAAATCTTCTCGATGCTGGAGAACAGTCAGATGAGGGAGACCATGCTGCTTCAGTATGCCGATGACATCGTCAAGGTGGAGATGGGGTCGCTGCGTGGCGAAATGCTGAGGTTGGTTGGACTGAATGAATGAGCAGTCATAGTGATGATGGTCTGTTTTTATGATAGTTGCGCTCCCCGTCAACTTAAGCATACTTAAGACCAGTACACTGAATTCATCCAGTTCATTTTAATGTCCGTGTTTTTTATAATGTAAATGGAAATATGAGATTGATTTCAGGCTAAATTCTAGTGTTACAGAATCTTGTTTATAGGGTTAAATTAATAAGATTCTTCAGATCCTCCAGCAGATCATTTACATTGGTTCTTTTGGTCAGGTTTGTAGCCCAGTACGGTGGCTCCTGTGGGGTTGCGGTGGAGACAGCAGGAAGAAGGATGGCCCTGCAGGTGGAGGCCCGTCTCAGAGAAACCCTGGAGCGCCTCAAACAGGGAGATCAGGCTGCTGCTGCTGCTGCTGCTGCTGCTGCTGCCGCCAGTGGGAATTCTGTCGGGAATTCAAACCACCTGGAGGCGATGCTACAGCAGCTTCTCTCTGCAGCACGAACGCAAGCGTCCCGACTTGCCAAGCTGGAGACCAGCTGCTTAACCAGCCCAGGAGCCGGGATGGGGATGAGTTCAAAAACAGGATTCCAGCTTCCAGAGGGTGGACGGGCTGGGCACCGGGAGCAGGAGGTCACATCACGAGAGGTGGCTCTGGAAGGGGTGCTGGCTGCGCTGCAAGAGACAAGAGTGGAGCTCCAGGAGGTGCTGAGGTCATCGAGGC
This sequence comes from Thunnus albacares, assembly GCF_914725855.1. Classification (NCBI taxonomy): domain Eukaryota; kingdom Metazoa; phylum Chordata; class Actinopteri; order Scombriformes; family Scombridae; genus Thunnus; species Thunnus albacares. The sequence goes on along the minus strand of NC_058111.1, from coordinate 23,661,535 downwards.
AAAGATACCTACCTGCAGGTAAGATATCCAACTTCTCATCTTTCTCTCACCTCAGCAGTCTCTGTGTCATCCTGTGTCTGTTTCTTTGTATTTGTCTTGACTTCTCTCAAGAGTGCCACCCAAACAACCTTCCACCCTCAGTTTTTTCCTGCGTTGACACATTCAGGTCATGCTTCAAGTAGAAGAATGAGACGCCCCCTGTCAGGCCTTCTGAACATTCAACGACTAATAATGCAGCTTGCGTTTGTCCTAAATACCTTTTCCACCTATTCTTTCTTTCTCCGGGCGTGTTATTCTCCTCAAGTAACAACCTATCCTTTTCCCTTCACTTACTAACATGATTCTCTGTTGATATGGCCAAGTCAAACTTTGGAGAAGACATGCTAGTGGGCAGGTATGGGGTCGGATGTACAATGCTTTGTTTAAAATTTATTATTAACACATTTTGGTGAGTCATCACTCAATAAAAAAGACTCTAGGTTAAAGTCTCAGCTCAGGGGGACTGGAAATTCATCCATCAAACTAAACATTTGCCTTCCCTTCAGCTATTTGCATTAACAGATATTTAAACATAAAGATAAGGATAATACACAAACACAGTCTTTGGACAGAACTCCTACTGGACTGACGGAAATTATTCTCAGATCTATTTCAAGAACAGCTACTACCCTGGTATACAGTCCAATCCTGAAAAAGCAACTGACTAATAATATTGTAAGTTATGTGAGTCAGCATGAGTAAGACAACTTGGAACAGGTTTTGTTCCAAGTAATTTCATTGAGACAACTTCCTATGAACTGATTAATCAAGTTAAAACAAAAAAAAAAAAAAAGAAACATTATAGGTTATATCACTCATTTCTGCAACCCCAGCATGCACACACACACATGCACAGACACCTTTATAGGCCATACATGTAAATCTAGCCTACATACTGACCAGAGGGAGGTGTAATCATTAGCCAGTCACCACAAAAACCACACCAAAGCACCCTGGAAAAGCAGAACCAGATGGGAACTATCATGAGCACACACACTTGGCATGTTCAAAATGCCTTTTTTCACCATTATTTTCTGAGTGGCAGAAACCTGAGACAAATGTAACATCAATATTTGGAATCTCCAGTTTTAGTAGGGAAGGAGTGTGTCTGCTAACGGGAGGGCAGCTGAGAAGAGAGAGAGAGGAAGAGAGGGAAAGCAGACCGAGCCAGAGAGTTGAGTGGAGAAAAAAAAAAACACTTTAAAGACAATGAATGAATCTGTAAAGTGAATGACGCATTTTGGGACGATAAGCTTTCCACATTTTAACTTAAATGTTTGAAATGTTTGCATACACACAAACACTCAAGTTCATACCTCCAACAGAGCTCTTCTGCACAAAATGCATTTACTGTACTTTGTATTGAGTAATGGAGGTTAAATGGCCCATAAAGGCTTCACTCAGAGTTTAAAAGGGACTGATTGTGAGTGAGTATTTTCAATGTGTAAAAACAGGGAAGAACAAGAAAAGGAGTGAAATCCAATGAATCAGATGACCCAAGAGGGAAGTGTGTTTGTGTGTTGGTGGGGCAGGAAAGAAACTCTCCATGATTCATGATCTCATATAAACTGAGGCACAACTGTCTCTCATTCAACCCGACTTATATATCCAATGCTGCCACCAGATGCACCTTTTCAAAAAAGCTTTCAGTGTGGCCACATTGAGGAGAGTGCATCATGTGGCTTGAGAAGCATCTGTAGAGCTTAATGTTTACAATTTTCCAATCTATGTTGTACAGCCCCAGTTAATGGATAGTGTATCTCTCTTATACAGCAACAAACTCTGAGTCTCATCCTCAACCCTTATTTCATGCGGAGATACCCAGGGTTCAATATCAGGCCCAATTTCTTTTTATTGTTATGTTGTTAGCATCCAACTTTATCTCCCCTTTTAAATAAACAAACATAACAAAACCTTCTGCTGAATGATAATAATGTTGAAATAATTATATGTAGAAAATGTAGGAGTGATGTTTTATCTAGCACTTACGTTTGATAAACAAGTAAATACAAAACCCAGTTTCAATCAACTTAAATCATTTTTGACTCCTGTAAGTCTTTACGCTGGCACCACCAAGACATCTTAATCTATTCTTGCTGGTTAAAGTTAAAACTGATTTGTTGTTACTGATTGAGTGCATGTTTTTTTTTTTTTACTTTCAGCTTCATGCATTTTATTCTCTTTGTCACTGTTTCAGTAACATTCTTTGAATCAACTGTGCTGTGTTAAAGATGCTATAGTTATCAAAGTTGATTTCACATCTGCATAAAGGCATATTATTATTATTATTACCTCAGAATATGATCAATATATCTGAAAAGAACTGTTAAGTTGTAGGAGTTAAGGACATACTTTAAACTATTTTATATTATTATTAGGACATCCAGCAACTGTTTAAGATGGGTACACTTGAAATAATTTCTATCCTGTTGTCAGTGACCTGCACATTTTAGTTGTCATTTCTCAGACAAACTAAGTTGCATGAGATGATTCTTATTTAGTGACAATGACCTCTACTACTTCTTGTTGCATAGGTTGTGAGATGGCGCTTCTCTTCCCCATGCGTTCCCGTCGCATCTACACTTCTGTCATACCAGACGTCCCTCTTTCACTGTCTTCCTTCACCGTCTGCCTGTGGGTGAAGCCCACCACCATCTCCAATAAAACCGTGCTGTTCACCTATGGCAACCGTCGGAACCCATATGAGATCCAGCTGCTGCTCGGCCAAACCTCGGTCCTGTTGACCATTGGAGGAGAGGCTCACCTGGTGGAGGCACGGGGTGTGGTGAACCCGTCAAGGGCATCGGAATGGATCCACCTGTGTGGAGCTTGGTCCTCCAAGCAGGGCCTGGCATCCCTGTGGGCAGGTGGGAAAAAGGTGGCCTCCACACCCGGAGTGGCTGAGGGACACGTCTTACCCGACGGAGGCTCGCTCCAGCTGGGGCAAGAAAGGAACGGCTGTTGCCCTCTGTCTCCAAGCAGCGGGAACGTGGTGCCAGGGTTTGAGGCAGGGTTCGATCCCAAGCTGGCATTCGCAGGAAAGATGACAGGAGTGAACATGTGGGACAAGATGCTGTCAGAGGAAGAGATCTCCCAGCTGGCTTTGCAGGAGGGCCAGGGCTGCGAGCAGAGGGGGAACATAGTGGCATGGGGCGTGACAGAGATGGTGCCACATGGAGGTGCTCAGTTCATCAACTAACAGACTCATCAGCATCATCATAGTCATCGTCATCGTGAACATCAGCAACATCGTAATAAGCTTTCATGCCAAAACTGAGGAAACAACTGCTTGCTTTTTCATTATCATCTTTGTCCCCATAGTTTGATGTTTTAACGATTATGTTGCTATCAAGATTGTCTCGTTCCTCATCATCTTCATCACTTTCATTACCATGAACTGAAATGCTGCAATGAACTCTCCTGAAAGTGTCACATTTGATTGAGAGTAAGCCAATGCTATGAGAGACTGAAGTTTATTTTTCTAACATAACCTTTTGAACTGAGGCCATAACAAACACGCACTGCACTCTGTGACACGCACACTCCAACACTGACGTACATTCAGCTTAGTAAACTTGCATTGTAGCAGGAAATGTGATGCAGAAAGCAGCATTTACCAAAGACTTAATTAAAGTGCAAGAAAGACAAAGAGTCTATTGTTAAAGTGAACGTGGTTCTGAGCCAGTAAACAGGAGTAATCACCGGACAGCCATGCAGGAGAAGAAAATAAGAGGTCACAGACAGTTAAGAGATTATCTTGTAATTGTAGAGTGATGTATTTTTTTAGAGTAACAATGCCTTTTCCCCCTCTTTCTATCTAGATTTGTACAGAAACAGCGAGTGTAGGTAATCTATTTTCAATGCAAAACCTGTTTCGCCATAAAGTATTAGCTTTCCTACCTTTGCGGTCTTGTAGGTATAATTATTAGAAATTGAAGACTAGACAGCTATCCCTGTTACAGCTGAAAGCAGAGGTACCATACTAATGTTAGAAATGTTAGAAACGTTTTGTAATGTGATGTGCAGCGCAACATATGATCTATCAAACACTTGTGAGACTGAAAACTGCTGTACTTGCTTCCTTTCAAGCATGGCCAACTAGTAACTGTAGAAATAGCTTCAAAGAAAGTTGTAGAAATGATTTTAGCAACTTAGTGTTTTATTATTATTATTACTAATTTCTTAAATTTGTGAACGCTTTTAAAGCTTTTTTAAGACCAAACTTATAATCATCGACATGTTTACATTCATATGAGTTATATAATTTTATTTCTGCTTTGTTAGTTTTTCTGTAGTTTGCATTTAAAAGTAGGGTAATATATGTTTGTCTCCTTTTTTGATACTGCATTAAGCAATAAGAGTATAATTGTTATATTTGTTATTTGAGATTGACATTGTTTTTATGAATCTGATAAAAAAAAAACTGAGGACAATGTTTACACAGTCTAATCTTTTATGAATTGAGCTGTCTTGTATTATACTGTACATTGCTTTTGTTGTTCTTGTTAATGATGTTAACAGGTGAAAATGAATGTATTTTGTACATAAATATATTTTACATAACATGGTTGGATGAATGGAGAGTGATGTATGAATAAAGATTTCAAGTTAGAATATATTCCCTTGTTGGATAATCAGTGTTTTAATTTCTTTCATTTTCAAAATCTTATTAAGACAATCTCTCACTTTGTGGCTAAAAGTGAGGTGAACTCCTGCTCACAGACTTTCAACAAGAATAGTATTGTCTCTTTTTATGCATGTCTTATTTCTTTGTAGTACGTCTTCTTTTCTATGTCTTTGTCACTCAGCTTTGTTTTTGCTGAGTGTTTTGGAAGAGTTTGGTATTTTTTTCTTTTGCTTTTAAAGCAGAAATAATACTTACAAATGAAAAGTTAAATTCATAAGCAATAAAATGAACCTTTTCTCATTCCAATACACTTGGGGGGGTTTACTGCTACAGCCTTGGTCACTAATGTTAGCTAATACTAGCAAACTGTAGACATTACTGTGCACTGTATCAACAGTATAACAATATACCTTAACTGTCATTTATGGTCACTCACAGAAAAGCACATATAGAAGTGGAGAATCATAATGTATGCAGATGCGGGTGCGACACAATTACGAAATTATCATCAGATAATTCTTAGTGACATGTGAGAGATAAAAATCACTGCAAATCATTAAAATGTTCCAAATGATCCCCTTTATCTTTCCATGAAACAATTCTACCCCAGGTTGACAACGCACCTGTCCAAGGGCTCACTGAATGGTTTAATAAGTATGAAAATAATGTGAATGATATGCTCATGGTCACGGGATCTCAACCCAATTGAACATATATTGGAAATTTTGAGCCGACATCATGATGAAAACATCGAATGAGGAGGAATGGTGTTCATCTACGTCAAGGAGCGCTGATGCTGTTCTGGAGGCTCATGGTGGAACAACTGTACGTTGCTTTTTCCTTTAAAGTGAATTATTTTCATGTTTCACCCATCTGTAGACACAATAATAATTCAAGGTATACAATATAAAGACTCCCTTATGCACTATATTTTACATCATTGTGATCAAAATAGTCTGACAATGAGAAGACGAATGAGTGAAATGCAAGTTGTTTGCTGCTAACATATGTTTATAGTTTATTGTGGCACATTCAGGCCCATTTGTGATATATCATAGGTTTCTCCTGCAGCTACAACCGCTGTGACGTGTTACGGAATAGAAACGTCATCTTTCACCCCTCCAACTTTCCTCATTTTGCCTTCTCTAAACCTTACAAGAAAGAATACAGTAACTACATATGTTTCGCAGCGGGGGAGCCAAAAAAGAGGTATAACATTGACAGATGACTCATTCCAAATTTTACTGTTACCTTAAGATATCAGGTTTTACTTAGAAAAGGAAGGAACTCTTGGCTCTAAAGCCCTGTATGGGGCCACAGCAATGCCATATGTGTCTGTGTGCAGGTACAGCTGTGAGTGTGTGTGTGTGTGTGTGTGTGACATTTAAAAAATGGCTGAGCCCTGTTGTGGCTTACTGTAGCAGGCTGTAAAACTTTCACATAAAACCTGCTGGCTTCCTTTAACTAGTAAACACACACACATCCGTCATGAACCTCACTGTGCAGTTCAGGCTTTAGTATCAGACACACATACTTGTTTAACCAACGCATCACACCCTCCATCGTCACCCTCACCCAAACCCCCATTACATCAGCTCACTTCCTGAACAGATTGCTGCTGGGAGAGACGGAGAGGTCATCTGTTATTGCTTCCATGAGCTGCATGTGTATGCACACGTTTCTGGATGCTTACGTGTGTTTGCAGTCTTGTGTTTATGTTGTGCTGTGTTTATGTTGAGGTTCCAACGGGAAGAAGAGAGCTGTTAGAGGGTCCAGGATTGTTAAAACGCAACATGAGGGTGAAACGTTCAGAGCGAAGTGGATGAGCCACAGCAGTGAGTTGCAGTAGGGGGTAAAAAATTTGAAACTGCCATAGCTGCATTAAAAACTACCCAAGGAAACATAAATCTGAACTTTTTATAATAAAGCCCTCAAGCCTTGTTCCCTTTCATCCTCGCTCCACTCTCAGTGTGTGTGTGCGCATGTGTGTGTGTGTGTGTGTCATATTCCAGTTTTAATAAGGCCCACCATCAGTTCATCACCTCCTGTCAAGCTGGATCACAGCCACTGGGAGCTTTAGTGCATATTTGCAAACAACTTTCTTTCTATCCAATCTTTTCCTCCTCTTTCTTCTTTTTCTCATTCTTCTCATTTTTCCACGCACAGAAACAGGGACCAGTTTTCTTTATGACTGTGTGTATCAATGTGTTTGATTACAGTGTAATGTGATATTATGTGATAACTTGAGTGTCGTAAATGTATTGGAAAGTCAAAGTTTTGAAACAAAATATTATGACTAAATCTCAGCTGACCATTCAGCAACTTGATGGGAGTGTGTGGACTAAAAAGTGTGAAATATTCAAATAAAATGTATTAATATTACACACTGTTTACAACCAGTGTGGGACTTCTTTGTTAGCTTCTCTACTTTATCAAATGAACTGACTTTGACTTTGGCGTAACACTCAGTTGCATGACGAGTCAGTCAAAGTAACACCAAGAAAACACTGGACAGCTAAACACAGTATAATAATATTAACCTAAATATTAACTATAAATATATAACTTTATTTAAAAGAAAAGTCAATTCTGGAAAAAGGTGGGTGTATATCTGAGATAAGGTAATGCCTCAGAAACCAACAAACAAACAAAAAAAAAACCTGCAATAAGTTCTGCAACAGTAAAACATGTATCTGAAGCGTGGAGTTGGCTTCAATTTACACCATCCTGCCCTTGGTTTAGAGTCACAAAATCCAAAAAAGGTGAATCCTTGGCACTATGGTGAAACAAACAATATCAGTAACCACCGGAGATGACTATAATAGCTAGTCAATTAGATACAAATGCCCCCAAACATAATCCTTTTTTAGATTAAATATCTTGCAAATGGAGCAGAATTAGCTACTTTGATGTGATGAGAAATCTAATGTCTTTGTATTTCTGGAGAAAAACCGGGGAGTTCAGCATATTGCAGCCATTACAGGAAATGTTTCTCAACACACTTTTCCATTGAACTTTCAACACAAGACCCAAATGAAAAATTAGTCTGACGTTCATTGGACTGATATAGCTACTCTAATTAGAAAAATACTTGATTCCGGTTTTCCTGTTGGCAGGGACAAGATGTTATCTCTATTTTCACCCACGTTTTTCGGAAACAAAGGTGTAAGGTGTCTTTCAACTATTTGACACTCTAAGCCCAAAACCTGGCGAAACTTCAGTTGCAAACCGAACCAGACAGCAGAGAGCTAAGCTGTTTCATGTGCTGAGCTGCTGGCAGAAAATGTGCTCGGTGGGAGCATCACCACGGTGGGCGCCTCACTCTGGTGCAGTGTGAGGTGATTAGTATCACGTGCTAGTGTGTGATTCATGTGTGTGTGTGTGTGAGGTGTTAGTTCAACATGTTGCCAAAAGTACAGATTGATTCACGGAGAAAAACACCTGCACATGTAAATACACACTGAGCCACGCAAAAAGCATGTTCACTATGTGAAAAAGAAGAAGTAAACTGTTTTCTGTGCTCTAATAAGTGAAGCCCCACTGTTTGTGTGTGTGTGTTCATGCACATGTGTGTAAAAGCCTGGGGGGTAAACAGATCTCCATCAGGCTGTGCTAACTTCAGCTCTTTAGGGAACTACTAATGAGCATGAACAGTGTATGTGTTGAAAAAAAGTCTTAAAAGGGCAGAAAAAAGGTTTCAGGGAATATCTTTCTTTAACCATTGTCCAGGGGTCAGCTGGGTTTCCATCTTTGACCTTAACTGTTAAGAAGGGAAACTGACAACGATGCAGATCAATGCCTTAGGATAATTTCATCTTTCACGCCTGGAGGATTTTTCAAGCATTTTTGTATCACAGTTCTGATTTTAGAAGCACTTCCTCACACAACGTAGCTGCATTCTTATTATTTTGTCAGTGGAAAAACACATTTGTTTTACTTGAGTTGTCGCGGGGCTCAATGAACAAATGATCTGTTAACTATGTGCATTACGAAATCTGTGTTTGTGACATATGTGGGAAAGTTACATCAGTTCATGAATACAATAGCACATGTGTAGACGAGGTGCAAAAGCAATTAACCTGTTTTATATGTTTTGATCAAGTAGTAAAGAAGAGAAAAAAATGAACTGCAAAAACGAACTGCACAAAACCAAACAGCTATTGTCATTTTATCGCCACAATATCTTACATATTCATTTCCACACTGCATCAAAGTGCTAACAGGCAAATGATTTGTAACAGCTGCTATTTACCGTCATTATAATCCTCAAGGAGCTGGCAATTATTATGACAGTATTCACTACGGCTCATGAGAGGATAAGACTGTGGTTTGCTACTACAACTAGTGATTACAACAGCAATCAATTTTTCCACTCCAGTAAAACAGTTAATTTCATTGTTACCGGTCTGAAGCTGACCCTCAAAGTAAGAGCATAAAAGTATTATTTCTATAGGCCAAACCAACACACCCACCATCAACAACTATATAAAAACAATAGTGCCTATGACGGACTTGTTTCCTGTTGATGTTCATTCCTATGCAGAGCTTCCCTTTTTTCTGCGCCGTTCTTTCTCTTTATAGATTGTACTCCACAAAAGGCACAAGCCCCCACACACATTTCCCTAAGTGTCTAAGAAGATCTGTATCTATCTGGGGCAGCAAAACTGAGAAAGATGAGAGAAAAGGAGTGGGGAGGAATTGCAAAGAATTTGATTTAAAAGGGTAAAGCTTGCTAAGAACACATGGGAACCTAATTCATATCGAACAAAAGTCAGTCAAAGCGTAGTTAGAAGGTTTGCACATCTTACTCTACTTGTCACTTCCCCCTTTTTAACAGCAATATCAAGTGCAGTATGGATTACAGTGGTTATGCTGTTTATGCAGATGTGTTTGTGTGCATGTATGTTAATATGTATGCAAAGCATGCATAAATATTAAAATATTCATCATTTTCTATGTGTGTACGAGCATGTATATGTTTCCTACCTCCCAGCACACTGAGTGTTATGGCCTCTGTGTGTTCAGCCAGCAGATCAGCCTTGGCTATAGCAGCCAGGGAGAGATAACTGGACATGTTCCTGCTCAGCTCCTTATTCCCTCTCTGCAGGAACCGCACCGCTACCGGGACGGCCAGCACCATGACCGAAGGACAACTGTAGTTCTGAGAGGATAAAAGTGAGAGAGACACATCAGTCTTTATATATTCAGGGAAAGACATTTTCACAGTAAGTAATTCTTTGCATTTTAAGGAGCAAGCAAAATGATCAGCAGTGATGCAAAGTATATTTTTAATGTGATTAAATGAGCAAAAACATTAAAAAGTACTGGTATGATCCTTTAAGCTGACTAACCATATTTTAGCATTCCCAAAAGGAAGAAACTGGGAAATGCAACTCATATGCACAGACAAAGGCTGTTTCGCAAATCGAGGATGACTACAATACAGAACAGGAGGACACTGAGCGGCTCACATTGACAGAAACAGGAATTTGTTTGATGGGGATCCAGGTCTCTCCAATCCTGCATGTGTCCATAGAGAGAAGAGACAGCAAAGGGGGCTCGCTTTTACAGTGCTGGCCTTTATTTCTCATTATCTACCCATTTAATAGATTTTTAGTCATTTCAGACAAACAGCCATGAGTAACTCAAGCAATACGAGTGACAGATTAAAACAGGCTAAGACCAACTTAAAACGCTCCATGTGATGCAAATACAGAGAGGAAGGGAAGGAGGGAGTGTTGTATTTGTGTTTGGGGATGCAGCCCCATGCAGAAGTTTGTCATTTGTCATTTACAGACGTGTGTGGGAGGAAGGGGATCTGAAATGCACTAGCACCCTCAGCAGGAGAGTCGGAGGTCTGCTTGAACTTGAACATTGCCGATCCATCTCACCCAGACCACACACACACATACGCGCTGTCAAATATGATACTCTGTTTCATCAGCTTTTAGTCTGCAGCTTTGGTGTTCATATTTTGACTTTACTCTTATACTGAACATCTTATTGGTAGTGAAGTCAATGGAACTGCCATGCCTCTTTTCTGCCACATGATGTCAGTGCAGACAACACTTCCACAAAAAGGTTTTCCCAGTAATCAATCAATTTAATATATCTAATCACCATCTGATGAAATAAAAAAACAAAAACTGCAGAATCTACAGTACCTGTGGCACAACCTAATGTGTTATTAATGGAGTTTTGAGCTAACTGTCTTATTGCTTATGAAGTTATATGACGAGGTACACACTGTACTCACTCTGCATTTGAATGGTAAAGTGGTAAACACAACATATACTGTAGAGTCAATGCTGCCTGCAGTGGGTGTGAGGTGAGAGTCAGTAGGGAGACCCCTAGCATGTTCCTCATGTATGAATGTATAGATTTATTTACTACAGAGAGACAGTTTAATGTCAGGCTCCGCTCGGATCAAGCAACTCATACACACAAGGATGGATGGATGTGTTTTGCCGACAAGCAGCGTGCAAACAATATCCCTCTGTACACGGTTTGTTCCCTACATCTCTCCTCTCTCCTCTCTGGGGGAGCGTCAGCGGAAGGGTGAGAGGAGTGTTTGTACATCTGTAGATTCGAAATGACAGGAAGTCAAAGCCAGAATAGAGGAGATAAGAGATGAAGATAGTCGGGAGGGAAAGGAAGGTAAGAAAGAAAGAGACAGGAAAACGGGTGGAATGAAAGCAAGATAAAAAGAGATTGAGAGAGACAGAAAGGGAAGAGAGAGAAGTGATCCCCTGATAACTGCTGGAGTTAGGACATCAGAGCCAGGAGCTGCTGTCAGAGCTTTTCGTCTTACCTCTCCGTGTGTGTGTCTCTGTGTGTGTGTGTGTGTGTGTGTGTGTGTGTGTGTGTGTGTGTGTGTGTGTGTGCCTTTCCTAAAGAATCAGTCTCATTACGGTGGTATTACGCACATTCCCATTCCCACAGGAAATAGGCAAAAGGAGAGAGAGAAGGTGGAGGAGAGAGATTCCTCCTGCTTTTAAGCCTTTCAGCTGTTTATGTCTGACAAGGAAAGATTAGATTTAGATTTTAAAGACCTTTGGCAGTGATTACATAAAATATAGTTGCTCTTAAAGCAGAAATCCACCTTTGGATATGTTGCAAGATGTATCATTAACTTATGATACTCAATGATGAAAGATTATAATTTGTACTTGTGTACCAACTTTCCCTCAATGTTTTTTATCTACTTTAACTTCAGAATACCCAGAATACCTTTCAACCTGATGTTTAATGTTGACATGATAAAGAGATGAAACATTTCAACTTATAACTGCTAACTGTAACCTTTATCTGCAGCATTAAGAAAAGATACAAGCAAACAATAAAAAAGACCCTGGAAAACAAAGTGCATAACTAGTGTTTATGTGTTGGTTTAGATCTGGGGGTATTCCATCGCTGAATTGAAAAAGCTCAGTTTGAATGAACGTTGACATTCACTTGAGGCTCAAGCCGCTCCATTAACACAATTTAGCCATGTCTTATCAAAGTTAACTCAAACCGGGCTTGAACAATCTTGCACGGAGTACATAAGCAGCCCTGAACAGTCGATTGTCAAAAGAAGATACTATGTCTCAAAAAGAAGTGAAAACTAGAGCGGTGATCTTCTCAAACCTGCTGATGGAACTATATGAAGAATATAAAGGAGTCATCACCAAAAACGACAATACCGCCACAATTAATAAGGCAAGGGAGGTGGCTAGTCAAAAAATTACTGACAGATTAAATGCGTAGCCTACTTATTGTTTTAAGTTTATTTGTTAATAAATGATCATTTTGTGGCTATATTATCAGTAGGCTAGATATTATCAGATGTTTGTTTAAAATGATGGTGAAGGCTAATTTAGGAGAACTGACATAACTACAATGCATGTACTGTTAATTAGCCTAATTTGGTGAGGTGTTTCAAGCCTTTCTGACCTAGTAACCCTTGGCCTACTTTCATTCTTCTCTGTTACATCTCAACAGGATCTATCTCAATAGCCAAAAAAAAGAGCGTGGCAACAAGTGAAAATTAAGTGTAAAACATTTTCCAGAGTGGTAAGTAGCCTATAATGAAATGTGAAATTTATTTGTTGAAATAGTTGCTCATTTGTAAATATGCACCATTTTAGCCATCAAAAAAGACAGATGCCACTGCAACTGGTGGGGGACCTCCACCTGAGGACCTCACACCCACAGAGGAGCTAGCATTGAGCTACAACCGGGGGCGCCCACTATTAGAGGGAATAGAGGGGGGGGGGCTTCATCAGACATCATTCCCAAAGGTGCTTGGGAGCAATATGTACAAGGTATTGTCTATTACTTTTCCTCAACAGGTATCAGTCTCTCAACGGTAAAAACTAATGGTAGGCCTATATCTTTCAGTGAGTGGAGACACTATATGTCTGCTTGATCCCCCAACTCAAGATGCCCTAGGCTTTCCTGACCCATGTGTGAGTAGTCCTTATTTTGTAAAAACACTATGCATCTTATGCAATCCTTTCTTCTTTTGCTTTAACAACTGCAGTGTTCTTCTAGAGCCTTTGATGAGGAGATTATTTATATTTTGGATGTGTCTGCATTCTTCAAATTATGTAAAACCACACACCCTGCTGCAGGACATGACCGGAACAACAAGAACTTCAGCAAGGAATGAAGTAAGTAATTATTCATATTGCTATTACCAACTACATAATCAGCTACTCTTTGACACAATTTCTCTTTCACAGGATGTCTGTTCGATATACAAGCGTCAACTGCTTATTGACACTGAAAGTCAGAAACTGGACATCAAGTATAGTTAAAAATTAAGAAGTTGCAGTTGGGGATAAAGAAACTGGAAAAGGATGTAAGAACAGATTTAAACACAGCAGAAGGTCATGGTACAGGACATTATATAATGTATTTTTGTCTTCACAGCTTGAACAGAATGAATAAACGAATAAATAACTTCAAAACAACTTTGGCAAACTTTCTTCTATTAAATTATAAATGCTTAGCTTTTAAATAAATGTAAATTCATGCTTGGTCACATTGTGAGTAAAAGGTCGGAACTTCTGTTTCCAAACACGGACCTGACAAAAGTGATGAGAGCACGAAAAGGCACTTGACAGATCCATCTTTTGGGATTCTGTTTCCGCTTGTTGGAAATTCTTTGACACACAGCTAAATTAAGCTTGACAGTTAGCCCACTATGGAGCAAGCTAGTTCTGCGGTATAAATTGCCCTGGTTACTGAGCTGGGAATCATATAAGCCACAGTAATAGAACACAACTCTCACTTAAATTAGCAAGACTTACTGAAATAAACCACAATTTTCCTTTATCTGCCTTGCTGGAATACCCCCTAAAGGATAAATCTGAGGGGTTGCAAGATAATTAATGGGACAGAAAAGAAGAAAAATAATATTTTGCAATTCAATTTCAAATTTTTATTTCATAACTTACTCAAATCGATGCTTTATTGCTGATATACTGATTCGTTTTATCTCAAGGCCTCTAACAGTTTTACAGATTAAATAAACTCAAGAGGTTTTAGAGGAGAATGTTACTCTTTGGTTGAAATACTCACAACTCATCCATTTCTAACAATTTTTTGATTAATTGAATTACACAGACCCAATTGATATTTAGTAAATCTGGGTTTTTGGGGCCCTTGACAGTTGCGCTTTGCACGGCTGGTAATCCAGCCATGCAACTCATAAACATATTTAACCTGTGACAAGATTTCATTTAAAGAAAAATGTTTTTTCATTGACATCAACAAACCAATGACATGTTGCTGGAAAGTGCAAACACCATGTGAGTGGTGTCAACAGGTACAGTATGTGTAAAGGTATGTACTGTACGGTATGTACAGTTTGTGCTTCAGGCAAGACAAAAAGAGAAGTATTTTTTTCTGGAGCACACCACTAAAAACAATGCCTTGTGCGTGACTTATTGTTGTGTTCATGTAGTGTGTGTGTGTGTGTGTGTGTGTGTGTGTGTGTGTGTGTGTGTGTGTGTGTACCTGCAGGATACAGCTGGTGATGTCAGAGGCTATCTTGGCGTGCGGTGTGTCCTCTGTGTTTTCACCTTGCGGGGTGAGGTTATGTTCCAGACACGACTCCCACAGCCCCACCAGCGCCGTGCTGTGTCTCTCGATGGAGCCCGTCTCCCTTATGGCCGTGGTGATGCGTGTTATGCAAATCTCCACCACTGCCTGGTCATTGTCGTTGGTCAAATAGTCCTGACAGTAAGGATACAATGATAAATTAAGGACAAAAACATGAATAATGGATAAGCTCATAAATAATGAATTAAACTGACATTTGCCCTGCAGTATTTTGAATGAATTTAATCTATGTGTGTGCTGGTTAGGCCTGTCACATCATCTCTACTGACCGGAGAGCAGGAGATGGCCTTGATCTGGTCCAGAGCCTGAGATAGGCAGTCTTCGATCTCTGCATCCTCCAGAGAAAACAGATCTCCTGCTCTGGACAGATCCCTCTGGCCCAGGACTTGGCTGAACAGCTGGTGCATCCTGGTCCTAACTGAGGACTCCTTTTAGACCAGTTTGGAACTGGTGTGGCCCAGTTTAAGATCCCTTAATGGAGAATGAGTATATCCACGCCATAATGATCCAGGAAAATCTTAAATTACAGCAAGCTTTTTACCTTTAAAGTGTCCTTTGCATCATGATCTCAAGAGGGTAGAAAGCAAAAAATTCAAAAATGACATCAAGTTAAAATAGATGCATGATGATTGATTTTTAAGGTTATTTTAGTCATTCTGGGTCCTGTGAATCCACATCTAAGTGGTAAAACAACTTAAAATCCAGGGAGAAATACTGAACATTAATAATATATCAGGATACATTAAATGTATGAATTTCTGTTTTTAAAATCCTCGTCACTGCTGTCCAGGATCAGGTATGTTAAACCAGTTTGGCCCGATGTTTTTCTGGGTCTGCCTGAGGCCTGTTACCATGGAGACAAGGCATATTCTGGAGAAGGCAGTCCTGTCACAGCAGAGTCCTGAAGGAGAGAGGGGAGAAAGAGAGGAGGAAGATTGAATTAACTAAACAGAGCTGTAAATTGTGGGATATTCATTTTGTATACAAAATAACATTTTGTCAAGAAATAGACGGAGCAGCTGAAACTGATTATATCACTTCTGAGCCAGTAAGAGAGGCTGTGGAGGTTTAATGTGGGATTTTAACAAGTTATTTTCTGTCTCAAGACAACGAAAACACAGACAGAAGTAGATGCAAGTCAATATTCTATGACTGACAGTATATAGTCTTTGTACAGTTCCATATAGGCTTCATGTGAAAATTACATTCAAAAACATTGTTTGACGTATCGTAAAATATCTGCCCAAACACATCTGCTCTACACAATAATGCTCCAGAACAGAAAAGATCCACTTATTAAAGGGGCATATTTGTTATAAAAAACTGTCTCAGCTAACATTTACAACTAAAACTATAACATATTGCTCAACAAAATAGTCCCAAATATCAATCCTTCATGCAAACACTATGGGCTTGTGCTGGCATCACTGACGCACAAGTTCTGAGGTTCTACTTTACAAACTGTTGTACTTTTCAAACTTTGTCAAAGGTTTTAAAAATATTGATTAACAGCCTTTAACAGCAGTCTTTGGTGTTATAATTTTAATATGGTTGAGAGTATAACATGATGAGATTTGTCACTCTGACGGCATGAAGAATGATTTTGCTTAAATGAAAGGCCACATAGGCGGTCGCCTAGGGCACCAAATGAGTGGGAAGTGGGTTTTTTGGAAATACATAGTCTACAAGTTCTCGTTTCTTAATGTTATTCCTGCCTGTTGCCCCATTAACTTGCATGGATTTTCATCTGATTTGATTTTCCAAAGCCTTACTATTCAGTCTGTTTTCACACGACAGCCACCAAACTTCATGTGCTACCTCAGGCAATACCACCAAACACTCACTGACTGGCACCTTGACCTGCACTTGCCTTTTTGTCTGGAGGACTGGGAGGATTATGTCTGGGCTGGAGGTACCATTGTGGCAATCGATTTTAGTGCAAATTCACATCAAGTTCTTGGACTGGAGGTTGCACTTTTTTGGGGGCTCCAATCTAAATCTTTTGGGGCTTCAATTTAAAATCTTGTCTAGGGCACCAACATAGTCAGAGCCGGTCCTTCAACAGTGTGGGGAAAAACACTCTTTTACTGTACTTCTACCTACTCTATTCCTCTCTTTTCAGATCTTTTTCTCTCCTCCAGTTTTCTGTCCTCTTTCTACAGGTGCAACAAGTGTAAGTTAATATGTGATACAACTACATGACTTCTTGGTAATATGTGACATATCTGCTACAAAATCATACATACAAAATTCACACACACACACACACACACACACACACACACACACACAATTGCATGCATGTACTCTGGGAATGTGTGACTACAGTTTCCTGGTCACAGAGGTGTTTAAACTGTGCAGCCTCAGTGATATTTTGGATGACATCATAGTGTACTATAAGTCCAGTGCATATTCTGTAATATGGGTTTGAATCCAATAAATATGCCAAAACAGTAATTAAATTAATAGTCTTCAAAATGTTAAACTGTCTGAACTACTGAATATATTTACAAATGTATAATTTGTTATATTCTATTTATACTTTTCAGTAATTATTACTGCAATAGTAATTAAAAAATAAATCTAATGGTTCACTGAAAATGCTCAGTTTTCTGCCATAATATGAATGAATGGAGTTAGAGTTGAGGAAACCCAAATGTAGGATGTTAACCATTTACTCGACATTATCGCTGTTTCTGTGAAGCTCAATTAAACGTTAAAACATTAACACTACGAGGGGCACCGGAAGGTTGGAGGGAAGTTTTATAAACACACACACGCACGCACGCACACGCACACACACAAACACACACACACACACACACACACAATTGTGTTTCCACATTACATTGACTTACATTTATTTCTTGGAAACTTATCCTAACCTTAATCATAAACAACACTTGCCTTACTCTAACTTTAACCTAACCATAACATAACCCTAAATTAACCTTAACTTTAAACCAAGTCTTCACCCTAAAATTAATGATTTACATGAAGGGGACTTGCTTTTTGTCCCCATAAGGAAGGCAAGTCCCCACAACATGAATGTGTAAACAGATTTACATCCTTACAACATGAGGAATAGCTGGTACACACACACACACACACACACACACATAGAAACAAACATACATGCAGAGATTATCTATACTTGCTTCCGCTGGCTTCACACGTCTCTCCTCCCACATAAAAAGATTACCACAAATTACTGTTTCCTGTGATGTTATCGACATATTCTGCAAGTGGCAAACACACACATACTTCCTTTAAAGCAGCCACCCAGCCTGTCTGCTGCCTGTGATCATGGTGACGCTGCTCAGTGCTGAACTCTGCATCCCTTCGGAGGCTGAGCAGCTAATCGTATGTATCTGTGTCATTGTCTGCCGTTCTGCACCCGAGTCTCCCTCCACAATCAGACATTATCTCATCCTCACACCATTTCTCTGAAAGCCACATTGGAGCGAGCCCAAACTAGACCAAAGGCAGGCACAAAGCTGAGCACTTGGGAGACCGTTATCTCTCCTGCCAAGCCGGTGACGGCCATGGAAACCCGCCTATTGCCAGGATACCACATCAGGAATTCTTATTGGTCCAAGCCAGGCCTCTGGGTCCAAAACAACAAAACATCCATAAAGGAAGAGCAAAGAGATTTATCTGTCACACACAGGCAGACACACATACACCTATTGTCTTAGTTGTGCAGAGCAACAATCTGGTTGAAAGTCTGTATGTGTGTGTGTGGGAAGAGTATCAGTCACCAATTACCTGCAACGTGTTTGGTACGAATATTTCTGTATTAATACTTGAATTATGTGACACAACAGTAAAAAAAGAAAAAGTTATTGCATGCCTTTTTGTGTTTAGACATAATTTAACATTTAATAAGTTTGGTTTTGTGCTTGTTGAATGGAAAAACATCAATACTTGGGTATCATGTCTGCACTAATACTGAGACATTTCAAACAATACCCAGCCCTAAACTAGTATTAAGCAAAAAACAGAAAAAATTCAGCAAGCAAGGGATAAAAATAAAAAATTCAGAGAAGAAAACAAGAAATAAGAAATAAGAGAGGAGAAAAGTAGTAAAAAAGAGACTGAGGATCAGAAGGTAGGAGATAAAGAGGCAGGGAGAGAGATGGAGAGGATCAGAAAGAGACGGTCGAAGAGGAAGAGGAATGAGATTTGGACGGACACACATTCTCAGAGTGACAGAGAGAGGCGGCGAGCAACAGAAAGAGAGAAAGTGAGAGGTGGATCATGTTTCGGTGTGTCCTGAATTCCCTGTGTAACTTGCAGACGACTCGCATACTGAGCTTCCATTATTCTACCTGAATGCCTCACCAACACTCACATGCACAAACACACACAGAGTATATACAGTGTGGTGTATGCACTCCGTTGTCTCTCTCTTCACTGATGAACTACTGTGCTTATGTACTGTATCCTTTCCTGCTCTTACTATCGATATGCCACAACCTCCCGACTGAGTGCCTGAGTGTGTGTGTGAGTACGTGTGTGTGTTTCTGTGTGTGTGTGTGTGTGTGTGTGTGTGTATGTGTGTGTGTGTGTGTATGTGTGTGTGTATGAGAGTAAAAGCAGAGGAAAAAATGGGCCTGAGGAATTTCAGTTCTTAAACAATCAGCTAGTTACTATTAATCACCCGGATACGGCTCAGCAAGCTCAGGAATGCAGCCTTTAAACACACACACACACACACACACAAACACACACATACATACACACACACACACACACACAAATGTGGTGATACATATTTTGACATATCAGCTTTACAGTTCACAGGGTTCTGTGACTTCTACTTTTCAAATTTGCTGAGGTGTTGTCAGTCATTTTTCTGCAAATTCTGACAAATTTTCTTCCAGTGAAATAAAATGTAAAGCTCCGGCAGGCTGCAGGAGAGCTGTGAGCTGTGAGTGGGGCACTGGGTGAGGGGTGACAGGGGGTGTGTGCAAGGGGGCTGGTGTGTGATGGTTAGAGGCTATGTGAGGACAATGTGACCGAAGGGCCTCTCTCTCTGTCTCTCTCTCTCAGTGCAGTGAAGACAGTAGTGGCTGAGGAGAGAGAGAGAGAGAGAGAGAGAGAAAACACTGGCTCTTTTGTACGACCTATAAGACAGACCACCCGTCCCTCCCTCCTTCCCTCGCCCGTCTCCCTCTCTCTCTCTCTCTCTGCTCAGTCAGCCCTATCCTTCTGTGTAACGTGCACCTGCTTGGCCTGCAAGACATCTCACACACACACACACACACACACACACACACACAAATACCTTAGAAAGGAGCTGGGTGAAAGAGAGAGACAGGAGGGAACTACAAAAGAAAAAAAAAGCTCTGCATTCCACTGTTTTCTCTATGTATGAAAGTATGATTTAAGAAGCAGCGTGTGCAAGAAATATACTTTCTCTTTTCCTTTTTTCTTTCTGCAACACTTACTCAAGAAGTTCCTCTTTTCTTTCTTTCTTTCTCTCTTTCTTTTAGTCCTTATTTATGCACATAATTATTATGTGGATTTGAGAGTGGGGGTAAAAGAAGAAGGAAAAGGGGGGGGAGGGGGGGGGGTTGTCGGCATAGAGGCAGCCTGAACTCTGTTGGAAAGCTGCTTTTCAAAAAACTGTTTGAAGCTCCTCCTCACACACCATTAAGACAAAGATAAATATGTCAAACTTGCCATCTTTCCGCTGTCAGAAATCCCTGTGAAAACATGTCTACTGATTATGGGTGGGACAAAAAAAAAAAAATCAATATTGCAACATGTTGTGATATTTCCACTTGCGACACGTTATCGATACACTGGTGCAAAGTATCAATACATTTTTTTAAACATTGGACTGCTCAGAATAGATTCAGCTGCTATGGCTTACTACTACGAGAGTGCCACTTCTCTCCGCCTCCTTATGAAGGCGCTGAACAGACTGGTGACAGTCAGATTGACGGCAATTGTAGGTGACAACAAAGAAGAAACGCAAGAAAAATAACCAACCATGAGCAGCTACTGTCAGACTGGGAACACAAAGAATCTGCCGGAGCTTTGACAGTCACTAAAAGCACATTCATGGCCCTTTGTAAAAGTTTCTGTGTGGTACCTGTGTTGTAGGCACAAACTGAGGTCTTTGTTGTGATATATCGTTACCGTGGGAAGAATATCATGATAGTATCATATTGTGAGTTCATCTGTGATTCCCTCCCCTACTACTGATATATATTTGCTTATGTTGGGGCAACGGGGTTTGGTGCAGTATGTGTTTGGCTCTTCTGTCAGTCTAAAGATGGTGTGATAACTTTTTTATTGCATTAAATCAGTACTTTGTTCATTTTTGATAATATGTGAACAAGAAGCATGTGTTTAAAAATGTCATTAAAATAAGCTTTGTTCATGAGAACAGGGGATCCAGTGATACTTACTGGAGAGTGTTAACTTAATTTGCAGAGCAAAAGTCAAACATTTATGGCATTTGTTGCTGGTTGTTGGGAAAGTTGGTATCCTGAGAGGTGCAGCCAGCTTGGTTAATAAAAAGTGAGCCTGTGTGTGCAGTATGACTCAAGGAGATTCTAATATTGTGTGGCTGCAATGCTCTTTTTTTTCCAAACGAACATAAAACTTGCATTTCCATATGAAGTGCACACAAATATCAATTCTTGAGAGTTTTGGGGGTATTTTGCATTAACAAAATGTTGCAATAACTGAAAATGTCACCTGATGATGAGCTACAGTATGAAAAGTCAGTGAATCACCAAAGTTATTCCAATTCATTTCTGAGGAGATTAACTGAATGTTTGCTCCGAGTACTTGCATTAAATTATTATAAAGTACTCAAGTACTCCAAAAAATTCTAATTTAAGAATAGGGTCTGAAATGAACGCCCAAGCCTTTCTGCACTGCACAGACTGTAGAGATTAGCCTACATGAAGAAAAAACATATCCACAAACATTAAGATGTTGCAATCATTTCAATAATTCAATAATTTGGTCAGTAAAAAAGTGGCTAGTTTATTTTTTCATCTGCAGCCATCTTTGTCCTTATAGCTAAATAGTTAATTTTGTAGGCTATAGGTCTGTAATAATATCTATTACTATCTTATGCTTGATGAGGTGATGCAAGATTGCCTGTTATCTGTCTCCGCTGCTTTCTCCTTGTGCTTAATACGCAAATGGTTAATCATCATACTAGTTGTTCTATGATCCACAAGTTTAACGTTACATAGCTTGCACTGCACATTCATTTTGTTTATTTAAATACTGATGTCCAAATCGAGTACTCAAGTACTCATGCCCATCTCTACATCTCTAGTTAACATGGTTAAAAAGTGCTCATGACTATTACTTTTACTTTTTAAACAGCCAGCTGTCTTTTGATGGCGTTGGAACTGAACCTCCTCCATCCTAATCTCCTTTAAAAAAACCTGTTCAGCAACCTTTAGTCCATGTTTATGTCTAAAAATATGAAACTGTATCTTCACTTGATCTTGATTTCTTTCATTCCGTGTCTGCTCACCTACTCCGATACCCCCGACCACATCACCCCCGTACTTCAAAACCTCCACTGCCTCCCCCGTCCCCCAGCGAATCCACTTCAAACTCCTGCTCATCACCTATAAACCCCTCCACAACCTGGCTCCCCCCTACCTAAATGAGTTCCTTCACCGACACACCCGCACCCTCCGGTCTGCTGATACCACCCTCCTGCCCCCCCCCCATCAGTACTAAGCACCAGACTTGGGGGGGGACAGGGCCCTCTCTATTGCCGCTCCAACCCTCTGGAACTCTCTCCCTCCAAACATCAGAGACTCTTCCTCACTCTCCACTTTCAAGCAATCCTGCAAAACACAGCTCTTCAAAACTGCTTATAATCTCTAACAAACTTTCCTTCTTCCCTCTAATACGTTCACTTTACTCCTGGACATTATTTCTTTTTGTGTTGTTGTTTCCTTTGTAAAGCGTCCTTGAGTATCCTGAAAAGTGCTATATAAGTCTGATGTATTATAAAAATGAGAATCTGTATCTTCACTTGATCTTGACTTCTTTTATTCCATATCCCAAGAAATACCCTCCATATTAATGGTATGATTAAAAGCTGGTTAAGTTGGTACTTATTCCCTATAACTGGGCCAATCAGTTATATAACTGGTGCCATGAATTTCATGAATAAGTAAGTTGAATAAGTCACAAAGAAGAGGCTCCCTCAAGACTTCTTTGGAAATAGGTCCACACTGCCGCAGAGAACTCAGTTTAAGACTTCTTTAAAGATAGACCCCCGAGCTTTAACATAGGAACATACTGTAGGAGTGTATTGTATTATATATGTGTGTGTGTGGGGGACAAAAGGGAAAGTTCTCCATTATTTATGCCCTGCAGTTATGCAGCTGTGCAGCAACGATTGGGAATTACAGTATGACAGGAGCTGTAGAAGAAAAGCTACTGTAAAACACACTGAAGCTACTGAGAGATAAAGAGAGGCAGAATGGGAAATATGAAGAGACACAGAGAGAAAACAGAGACTGAGACTGAGCGGAAAGCACTGGGAAGAATCTCTCTCTTTCTCTCTTGAGAGTGAACACTATGGACACGATAAGAAAAAGCAAAGCATCATCATATCGGCAAATGAAGAAAGAGCAGATAAGATATGAATAGCAAGGAGATAAGTTAAAAATGAAACACAGAGAATGACACCTGCTCTGTATGTGTGGTCTTTTATCCTCTAAAATGTATCAACTTTGACTCAGTTCAAATACTGTCTATGCACCTACACTGTAACTGTAGTGCTGAAACAATTAGTTGATTAATCCATTAGTATTTTAGTCATCATTTGCGTCATTTTTACTGCAAAAAATGCTCAGTATTCTCTGGTTCAAACTTCCATCTCAAATGTGTTGTTTGTGATCGTGGTGTTGTTGAATTTCAGTTTGTATTGCACCCTTTGTGCAGTGACATGAGGAATTATTATTTTGAAAAGATTCAATCAAAGAATTCAATTTGTATTTGTTTTGGCAAGATTTATAGAAAGTGCATGGCAGCCGAGACAAAGAACACTTTATCCATCATAAGAGGACATTTCTGTCATGTAAACTGAACGTTTTGAAATGCATTCCTCTTGAATTTGTGGAACTGTACATTATGATTTGTCGTGTGGCCATCCTGGTTATCGTCTGGTGTCTTGTAAGCCCTTATGGGCTGAGCACCAGAAAAGATGCAGGACACTCAAATAAACAAATCAATCAATCAAGCAATCAAAATGTGCAGATTATTTCTCTTTTGTCATTTTGTATCTCTGTAAATTGAATCTCTTTGGGTTTTGGATTCTTGTTTGGACAAAGCAAGCAATTTGTGGATGTCACCTTGGAGCCATGGAAACTAAGAGGCACATTTTTATAAATTACATACTTAATGGATTAATCAAAAAATAATAATGAAGTCAACTGATGATGAAAATTAGTTGCTGTTTCTATGATATTACTACACCTTCTGCTACAACTAAGGTTCCACAATAAGATGATCGGACATAATCTCTAATGGATAAGAGTTACTTGTCTCGCTCTGTAATACTTCAACTCCCTTTTGTTTTTGAACTTCAACCCAGATTGGGAGAAAAATATCTCTTGGGAGCCACTGTGCTGGATTCTGTTATCCAAATTTTCCATTTTGTGTTCATATTTGAGGATGTAAGTGTGTGTGTGTGTGTGTGTGTGTGAGTCTCTGGAGGCCAACTGTGTCAAATGGCAGTGAATCCAGCCTTAAGTGTGGAAAAGGGGGGGAGTTCTCCTTTGCTCTCACATTTGGCTCCTCTGTGCTGTGAGACTCATAACTGCTGAGAGGATTTCCATAGCAGAGAGGAAAAGTGCTAGTGGAATAGTGCATTACCGCCACACTGAGCCGACCTAACATTCACACACATTTTCTAAACCATTCATTATTCATTACTCACTGCCTTCCGCAGCCCAAAACTCAGAGTCTTGCACTGAGAGCTGAACGGAAGCACGTTCTGGTTTCATCAAGCGGGTCTGACCCAGGAGGATTTCAGGCTCGTAGGAATAAATTCAGTGAACAAAATATTAGGAAGTCATTCTTAATGGTGAGCTTCTTTCAAATACCCATAATTTATTTTTTAATATGTTTCTAAGTTTAGAAATCTTTTCACGACCTGCATCCTCCACACTATACAGTCATGCTTCCTGAGAGAGTATTTAATGGATTGAATATGTTAAATCAGCAATGAATTACAGCTTGAACTTGTTGGGTGTGTATCACGGAAAAATCACGGACCTAATCTGAATCTGAAGTGTTTTCTAAAAATAAACCCATCTTCTTTTTCTTGGTAGTAAAAAAAAAACCCACCTCAAACAAGGAAATACTAGGAAATAGGAGATACAAGGAAATAGGAGTTTACCTATCCTTTAATTGAAAGACTGAGTGTGCCTTTATTTTATGATCTAACATGTTTTTATTTGTGAAACTGACTCACAGGATAACTCAAAATAAAACCAGCAGTCCAGTGATTAATGGCAGAAATGGGAATATAAATACCTGAATGTACTGCAGGCTGCACTTTAAATGATGTTAATGAGGGTTTTATATATAAAGTGAACTCCTCTGTCCACAATGTCGCTGAAAGGAGAACCTAATATGTCTGTTAATATAAATAACACAGGAAGGTAGGAAGGACATTAGCGATAATGTCCTTCCTGGGGACATAAACATCTGTCTCTCTCAAAAGTCTGTGACCTTGAGGAGTCCTCCCCCCTGTCTGTTTTCTCTCTTACACACACACACACACACGAATGTAAACTTAAGTCATCTTTGGGGACATTACATAGACTTACATTCATATCCTGGAGACTTACCCTCACCCTAAACTTAACCATTCACCCAAAAATCAGCTTTTTCCCAATAGGGGACATGGCTTTTGTCCCCAACTGGACAAGCCGTCCCCAATTTCAGACTGGTCTTAAGTCTGAAATTTGTCCCCGAAAGTAGGCTAAGTCTCTCTCTCTCTCTCTCTCTCTCTCTCTCTCTCTCTCTCTCTCTCTCTCTCTCTCTCACACACACACACACACACACACACACACACAGGTGGTGCAACAGTAGATTTGAACTTGGAAAGGGCATTAAGAGAAGAAATGCACAGACTAAATGTGAGTAATGCGACTGAACTTGCCTTTCAAGCTCTCAGAGCACATTCCTCTGTATTTAGGCTGCACCGAAACACCGGGAGAGAGAGAGAGAGACAGACAGAGACAGAAAGAGAGACGACATGGAGGTGAAGCAGGTGTAAATAAATAGTCTAGGTTACCAAAATGCTTACAGAACAACATAAAAACTATTACTATATAGTCATGTGTGCCTGTTACACACTTTAACTCTACATTTATTTCCCATAAGGTCAATATAGCCTGCGATGTGCAAAGACCCTGCTTGTGTAAATAACAAGTTATTAAACCTATTACGTTCAACGTTTATTGGCAGCAGCCCTCTAAAACTGTGCGCTCTCCATATTTGTTTACATTTCCTTAGTAAAATGTATTTATTGCACGATACAGACTGTATGTGGCACCTCGGCGCTTTGACCACCGATGCCACCTCATCCAGTCAACTTTGCCGACATCAAGGAATGTGGGTGGCATTCATGCATTTCCTCCGGCAACGCGTTCCTGTCTCTAATGACAGACTGCCATGCAATAAGAAAACCAAAACCTGAATCAATTCCAAACACCCACAGCGTCGGACAGCTTACCCGCTCCGTGCAGGACGAGGACGCACGGACACTGAATGTGGAGCTTCGTACAGTACCTCCAAACCTCGGTCCAAAGCGACACATAGCCATACAAATTATCCCTGCACAGCTTCATACAGCTTCAAGTTCCCCCACAGAGCAAGCCTTTTATATTCATCCTCCACGACCACCATTGAAAAGTGCGCCATCGTGCGGCCGGTGCGAGCGCGCAGCGCAACAGGTGGATGGAGGGAGGGACAGGTTGGTAGGATGCTGCCTTCATGTACTCTCGGAAATCAAGGAAGCACTGTACCAGAATGGCATTTGTAACTCAACTGGGCCTTTCGCAGTGGGTTATATAGCCTACAGAGTACCACTTCACTGTCACATTTTTGTTGTAAATACCCTTGTTACATAAACTTTAACTATCCAAGTCAGTTTGAATTCACTGTCCTCTGAATTGCTTTGTACAGTTTGCATAAAAGCCCCACATCTCATGGGTGATGCATTTATCATCATGTTTTCATATTGCATTCAGATAGTACTGTGTTTCTATTTTTGTTCTGTGTGAATTTAAGTGACACATAGTTTTATTGACAACAAATTGATTCACAAGTTGCGCAATTCTGTAACTCTCCCACGGCAGCACAAAGTTAATGTCAACTGACAGCAAAAACATTATACGGGATCAACTTTGTTCTTTTTTCAACACGAAAAAAAAAACACTAAAAATTATGATTTTACCATATAGAAGTTTATAAGAGGCACTTGAAGGCAGCGTGGTAACAGAGGGGATGGAGAGAGGTATGGTAAATGAGGCCTAATGACTTCATGGCTGCATTTCAGACCAAAGAGTTTTATCCCTAATCCCTCTCCCAAGTCTATTAAATACAAGTCTATTTATATAGGGTGCAGACAAAAAGATCATTGGCCTTAATACAGTTATCACCTATTGATCGGGCCAAAAATGCACTGTATGTCACTGACATATTACCATTATTGTTATTATCGATGATGATGATGATGATGATGATGATGATGATTATCATTATTATTAGTGGTAGCAATAGCAGCAGTAGTAGTAGGCCTATATTAGTAGTAGTATTTGTTGTTGCTGTAGTAGCAGCAGTAGTTAGTGGTTGTTATAGTTGTAGTGGTGGTATATTTCTTACATACAAAAAAACCCCAACAAACAAACAAAAAAAAACATCTAACATAAATATATGTATTTGAGGTGAGAGGAGAGGTTTTCACTGTTGACTGTAACATAACTTATCAAAAAGCTGATTGGCAATGATTTATTTATCTATTTATGTATTTTTATCTCCCACAAAATGACACTGATGGTCATCAGGTCATGTGATCAGTAGGTGGGGGTATTTCACCAGACATCAGCAAGCGGAAATGAAGCTGTACAGTATCCGGTACACGACGGCTTTTGCCTTCAAATTAAAGCGCAGAATTTACTGTCTAATAAAACTTCTATTGAGATGATTTAGTTGAACTTTAAATCAGTTCTGTAAAATAGATATACCTAAAAATAATACTCTGTCATGGTGCCAGGCATTTATTGAAGAAAAGGTGAAATGCCTGGTTGTGTCTTTTCTACCTGCCCATGCTAATATTATTATTATACTGAAACACAGTACTTAGTACATACTTTAATACATACTCTGGTTGTAAATACTTTAAGTTACTTCAGAATAACTCTATGTTCATTTTCCTTATCTGTTCAGTAATGAGCATCGAAACATAGAAATATTTTTGTCTGTAAAGTTATAATTTTGAAAATCCTTACAGGATGTTGCGATCTGATTCGTGGCGTCTTGCCGCTTAGGGACCACTAGTGATGGACGGTATCACCGGAGCTAATGTGTAATGTTCTCCCGAGGTTTATATTTCTTAGAGAAACGTGTGAGGATGCGGGGGAAGTTAACGCTGACCTACATACAGTCTGCAGTCTGCACCGAGTCCGTTTTGTCAGGTGAGACCACCGAGAGCTAATCTGTTATCCATCTTTGTATGCTAGCATCTCCTCAAATCGGTGCAAAGGTGCCCAAACAATGACAATGGAAATTAGACTGTAAATCATTGTGGAGTAAATAGTGAGCTTATATACAAGAACTACTGACTGGGGTCCCCGGGGACCCCAGAAGAAGTAACTGCTGTGAGAAACAATCATCATTGTAAAATGTTAACTTATTACTTCTCAAAACATTATTAGTTATCCAAGTAATTAATGTCATCTGAAAAAAAAACAGATTACAATTATTTTAGGAAAGTTACAGTTCATTTGCATATTGTGTAAAATGAACACATGTACTTTTCTTTAATGCAAACTGCAGCTTTTACCCCGTGTGCAATCTTTCTACAAAGCGTTCAAAAAGACTGACAGGGTGCTCCTACCCCCCTGATAGTGTGCGATACTTTAAATTGCGACCCATAGCAAACATGAACTCAATAAATAGTTCCATCTATTAAAACTGCATAGGCATACAACTACATACATTGGTATTTTTAAAAAGCACCAATTAAAACAGAAACAGAAAACAATGACAAGAAGTCATAAGGAATAAACTGATTTACAAAGTCACAAAAATTGGAATGACAGAATTAAGCACCTGTGAGACATGACACAGAGTATATCTCTGGGGTCTGCAGGGACCCCAGTCGGTAGGATTAAGGTTATGGATACATCACAATTATGGAATTATTTCCCAAAATATACAGACCTAATTTACTAATTTGGGATGAACTGTAGGGCAGTTGTAACACTTTTGAATTGTTCAGCTCCTGCACTGGGTTGCACCAGTTATGTGTAAGTTCTCTTCTAAGTTAGGATGTAAAATCAACACTAGAGGTTTAGTAACTACTAGTTAGTTTGTAACTAAATCAGCTACAAAAATTGGTTGCACCACAATTACTTGGGGCATAACCTAACTAGTTTGGATGTAAAGTCATAACTAAGGCAAGTAGCCAATCAACGATCAAAGATAGAGTTCCATCGTCATGGTTACCATGTGAACTAGCTTTCCGGCTGGCATGAGCCACTTAGCATCGTAGTTAACTATATTGATATTGAAATATATCCATAAATTAGGTCTTTACTGGATTACTGTGTTGCAAAATGGCATGCAATTAAAGGACCAGTGTGTAGGATTTAGTGACATCTAGTGGCAAGGTTGCAGATTGCAACCAACTGAATACCCCTCCCCCTCCCCCTCCAAGCATGTATGAGAACCCACAGTGGCTGCAAAACTCGCGAAAAATGTGAAAGGCCCTCTCTAGTGCTAGAGTTTGGTTTGTCCATTCTGGGCTACTGTAAAAACATGGCGGTGCAACGTGGCGGGCTCCGTATAAGAGGACCCGCTCCTTATGTAGATATAAAGGGCTCATTCCAAGGTAATTAAAACACAACAATTCTTATTTTCAGGTGATTATACACTAATTAAAACATACTTATGAATATTATATTCCATTTCTGCCAAGTCTGTTCTTCTAGATGCCACTATATTCTACACACTGCACCTTTAATGAAAAAACGATGTGTGGCAGTAAAACCGCTGTTTTACCATTAGGGAGTGTAATTCTGTGGCATTTTATGATTTACACCGACTTTCAGGGCATGTGTAAGTATTTAGTTATTGCTTAGAGTTATGTTGTAAATTATCTCTGTGGTGCAACCACTTTACACACACAAGTGGTGCAACAAGCTGCTGATATTGTTCTGACATCTCTTTCAGACTCATCAAATGTCAGAACAAGTCTTCACACATCTGTTTTATGAGGTAGGCAGGTGTGTCAGACCTGTTTCTTTCAACGCTCACATTTGTTGCTGGACTAAACACAAGTCTACTTACAATTTGGACGCATACCTATAGCAGCAGCAGCAGCAGCAGGAGGATATATCCTGCAGCTGAAGGGCAGACACACCGGCGGACGGAGCCAGTCTCTCCCCCATGGCTACAGCACGCTTCCCCGGGAAGACTGTGGAAGTGTTGACCACTAACTGGACTGCTCCCACGCTGGGCCGGCCGCTGTGTGTTAACGGGACGCCATGGATCCTCTACCTTCTGGAGGAGTGTGTGGATAATGTGTGGGAGTACTGCAGCGTGGTGATAGGACTCGTATCCATGTTCTGTTTCTTGCTGTCCACTTTGCCGTGAGTAATAATGATGTAATGTGATGTTTACCATCCTAATGAAGTGTTGGATTTTGAAGTGAAAATCAGTTTTTATTTTATTTTATCCAAGTGTATGTGTGAGTATGTTGACTCTGTCGTCTGTCTGTCTGTCTGTCTGTCTGTCTGTCTGTCTGTCTGTCTGTCTATCTCTCTAGTCAGGTCTACGAGGCCTATCGGAACGGTAAAGTGGAGGAGGCCATGTCCTTTGGCTTTCTCTTTTTCCTCTTCAGTGGAGACCTGACCAGCTTTGCAGGCTGCTACCTCACCAGTCAGCTGCCTATTCAGGTGAACACACAGACACCTACACGCACAAGGTGTTGAGCTCCGGTGGCCTTGCATTATGTGAATGTCTCCTAGTGTAGTTAGTGTCTTTCAGATTACCATCGTACAGTGATGTTTACTTTGGCTGACAGTAATTTCCTGTCTCATCTCTACATTGGTGAGATATTAGATTACAGGCGAGCTAAGTTCAGGACTTCTTGCTGCAGGCTTTTTGACATGGTGTTTGTTTGTGCTACTAATTCTGTGTTTGAAAATATGTCTGCAACTAACAATTATTTTCATTATTGATTAATCTGTTGATTATTTTCTCAATTAATCGATTAGTTCTTTGGTCTGTAAAATGCCAAAAAATGGTGAAAAATTTTGATTACTGTCTCCCAGAGCCCAACATGCAACCTAAAATGTCTTGTTTAGTTCCGACCAACAGTCCATAATCCAGATATATTCAGTTTAATATCATAAAGGACTTAAAGGTATACTATGCAGGATTTGTGGGTTGGTGTTTGTAAACACAGCATTCAAAGTTGGCCCCTCCTCCCCGCCTCAACTAGCGAGAGAGAGAGAGAGAGAGAGCAGCTGTGGTCAAGCAAGCTAGAGAGAGAATGAAGAGAGTGAGCAGTGCTGGCGAGAACAAAGCCATGAAACAGATAAATAAAAAGTTATTTTCTGATTGTATCACCGCGGTTACATTCTAAAGCACAAATAAACACGCCCACACAAGCGGGAAGGTGCTGCATTTTGTGTGAATGCAGAGCTTCATCTTGTCCACTGTGGCCTCTCTGCTCTGTGTGTGTAGCTCAGCACCGCCGTCGGTCAAACAGACAAACAGACCTGCAGCTCTTCCAACCATGACACAGAGAAAGAGAGCAGAGCGGAGCAGAGGAGAGAGACGGAGACAGTGATGTAACCTGGTCGCTACGCTACGAGTCCTGACCTCACACCTGTATGCTGTTATTAGCTGGGGGCTACACACTCACTTGCCAAAGGCTGATGCACAGAAGTGTCACGAGCACAGCAAAACAATAAGAAAATTGGAAACAGCAGAGTAGCAGAAGAAGAAGCAGAGCCTCTGTGGATACATACACCACCACACATTTCTATTGGGTCATAAACGATGATTGAGAGGGATTACTTTTGTATGAGTCTATATATTGTTTTTTTAGGAAAATCTTGCATAGCATACCTTTTAAGAAACCAGAAAACATTTGAAGCTGCCATTGCAGCATCTTTTCTTAAAAAATTGCTCAAAACAGTTAATCAGTTATGAAAATAGTTGCTGTTTCATTTTCTGTCGATCGACTAAAGTTGTTGATTGATTAACTGACTAATTGTCGCGACTCTAAATTCAAATAAAAACCTCATATTGCTTATTTCTTTGCCTTCTTAGCCCTACAGTATCACTACAGACGAACCTAATGTCTACAGCATGAACTCATACACTCAGCTGTCACACAAATGTTCTGAGTTAGTTGCAAACTCAAATTTTCCAAAACAATTTGAATTTCTTTCTCCCTGTCCCCCTCTCAGATAGTCACAGTGGTGTTCTACATCTTCACAGACCTGATTCTCATCTCCCAGTTTCTCTACTATAAGATCAAGAACAGCTCCAGCAGAAGTAAGCCCTGATTTATCTCTTCCCTTGAGCTCAAATGGAATGTCGAATGACGTCTGTGATTTGTGAGTCAACCATGAATGAAAATCAAAGCTATGAAGAAGGAGGTATTTCCTGCTGTTGACTCAATGACTGTTTATTTTGATTTGCATGACATCAAAAAGTGAAACTGACATAGCCAGCTTTACAAGTTGAGGAATGTAAGGCTGCAACTAATGATTATTTTCATTATTGATTAATCTGTTGATTACTTTTAATTAACTGATTAGTTGTTTGGTCCATAATATGCCAGACAATGGTGAAAAATGTTTATCATTGCCCAAGATGACACCTCAAATGTCTTATTTTGTCCCGATCAACAGTCCACAACTGAAAGATGTCACAGAGGAGTAAAGAAAACAAAGAAATATTCACATCTGAGAAGCTGGAATCAGAGAATTTTGACTTTTTTTCTTAAAAAATGATGATTAATCGATTATTAAAATAGTTAGTGATTAATTTAATAGTTGGCAACTAATTGATTAATCTAATAATCATTGCAGCTATAGAGGTATGTGGAATAATGTGTTGCATGAGACATCAGGCATTTACACTAAGGGTAGGAGTGTCAAATGAAGCTAATGCAAATAGTTGGATTTCCTTTGTTTGTGTTTTCACTGTCAGTTCTTTGTGTTGTGTTTGTGTGTGTGTCCTCTAGAGAGTCCCGTGTTGAAGTGGCTGTGCTTCATGTGGTGCGGCGCTGCAACATTAGTCCTCCTTGCTTTACCCAAACTCATCATAGACAATAGTACAACCTCAGATACTCAGGTAGGTAGATTCTGTGTATATGTAGGGCATATATTTCAGTGTTCAGAAATCAAATGTAGTGTTTTTTTCACTTCTGATAGGAGGTTGTGATTGTACTTGTATTGGCCCAACATTATGTCCCTTGGCACCTCTCTCCCCCTCTCTTTCCCAGGGTCCAGCTACCTCCAAATCAGTGGAAATTACTGGCTATATATGTGGATACCTGGCATCTATCTTCTACCTCTCCTCTCGTTTCCCCCAGCTCTATAAAAACGTAAGTGACAATTTCTTGGTGTGACTGAGATGTGGAGTTAGTTATTTAGTCATTTTTCGCTGTACCATGGTTTGCGTGTGAGCAGTGCCATCCTGAGAGTAGAGCTTGGACAACTTTTTCAGGCTCTTATCAGAGGGGGTCGACAGAAAACTGCACTTATTATGTGTCAGTTAGTCATAAAGAGGGACCGTGTGTGTTTGTGTGTCAAAATGAGAACCAGGCATTGAAGACAATGGTGCTGTTGTTGTGAGGGAACATCCTGGCTCAACTGCACTTATTAATCACCAGAGGGGATCGTCTCAGTAGGCTTCCAGTGCCAGAGAAACTTCTGGGCACACACACACACTCACTAACTTGTGTAAGTCATTTAAGTCGCATTTGCCCAATGGGAATTCCTGCATGTTCAAACTTGTTGATCTTTTCATCATTTCTGGTTCCAGTTATTTATCCAGTTTGGTATCTTATTACACCTTAACGGTTCTGTTGCAAACACTTGCTGGTTGCCTGGTATTGGTTGGGTTCATCTCAGTATAAAAAATCTGCAGGGCATTCATTGTGTTGCCAAGCAATATTTCAGCATTTCACACTTTTTTGGAGACAGGTTGAACTCTGTAGACAAAACAGAATATAAAAGATTTAAAATAAACCAATTGGCTGACATATTTTATGCAAAAGATGAATGTAATAGACCTACTTATTTAAGGAATAAGGCTGTAAATGTATTTTTGTATTTCTCATCAACAATTCCCCCAAAAAGACGAACTGAATACACAGGCTGATATATCTGACACCTCTATGGAGTAAATGTGACTCCTTGTTGTGTCTAACGTCATTAAAAACACATGAAAGAGCCATAGCATTGAGTTGGGTGACATACAATGTGCATTACAGTGAACAAGGCCAGTGTAAGGAGCTAAATCAGGCTTTGGCTACAAAGACAAACAGTACTTGTCAGTAGAATGAATTCATTGTTGGTCTCTTCAGTGGATTTGTTGATAGGGATAAAACAACACCAGCCTTATCCTTTAATCTAGTCACGGTTATTTGTATCTGTTTGGAGTCCACGGAGAGCAAATTCATTGTTGTGAATGGAACAGCTTGCGGTTAACGTATAATATCTGACCTTTTCCTTCTTCACCGACTGTGGGTTTTCACGTGTATACGCTAGGAGGGAAAGTTCCAGTAATAACGCAGTGCTAAAGTAAATAAGAAGTGATGAGCGTTGACAACATGAATAATGCTGAGCTGCTGTTTGTACAATAAGCTCTTTATGTAAACTCTATCCATTCTAGTTCCAGCGACAGTCTACAGAGGGCACCTCCTACCTGTTGTTTGCCCTGGCCATGATGGGCAATGGGACGTATGGGTTAAGCGTCATAGTGGTCCTTCCTGCGCTGAGGGACTCCAAACAGACCTTCATCATCAAACATCTGGCCTGGCTCATCGGCAGCCTGGGAGTCCTCATACTCGACTTCTTTGTATCCTTTAAATCACATGTTCAGACTCAAGTCAACTGTAGAAGTGTGAGTGTAGTTTATCTGTCACATCTGCTGATAATAATGGCATGTTAAAACTTTGATCTGTAAGGAGGTTATTGGAACATCATGGCTGTGTTGAATGCAGGTTCACATCCTAAACTCTTATAGTAGAAATGCTGATCCTCATACAAACACTATATTTAAAGTCAACAGTCAACGTGCCATTTGAGTTTGTTAATGCCGTTAAATAACCTTAAACTTACTGTACACAAAACATGAACATAAATAAATCATATTAGCACAATGCAACTTAATGCAGTAGATTCATTGGATATGTTTGTTGGAGGCCAACATATATAGTATTTCCATTTACCACTACAATTTGTTGTTCTTGTCTTTGTATGGTTATATACACTCACTGTGTACTTTATTAGGTACACCTGTGCAATCTAATGCAATCCAATACAACAGTTATGCCATAAGTTCTTCATCAACGAGGCTTGTACATTTTCAGTTTCTGTTGACATTGTCAGAAAGGTGATAATTCTACTTTATGTTTATTATTGAGGTCATAGTGGGTGGTGGTGTGCTGGAGTGCATTATATTGAAAGGTGTTCCTGATATTTTGCCCCCCTCATGTATGTTATTGGGGTGGATATTTTTGAATTAAATAACAACTCATTTGAGCTTGCATTTCCACCAACATGTACTTAACAGAAGTAATGTGTAATTTATTACCTGTCTAAAAATGTTTTGTTATTGCTTTGGAGAAAAGAAGGGCTACAGTAAATAGCTGCATTAATAAATGTGTATCTATTTGATTGAGTAGCCTTACCGATGAAGAGTAATACTTACTTTTTCAGGCTAGAGAATGTTTTTGAAAAGGCATCAGTACTCGCCTGTGGAGAAGATAACTTGTTGAATTCTGTTTGTATCTCTATGAGCCTTAACCTTGTCAGGTGACTGCCCAGTTCATCATATACAGGAAGAACAACTCTGCTAAAAGCAGAGCACTACACACTGTCCCAGAGGTGGAACCTCTTCTGTGTGAGGAAGAGGAGCTCTCAGTGTTGTAGGAGACATGAGTGACACCAGCGTGGACCAGGAGTGGATTAATCAGTCTGCAGTTTGATTTAGATATTTCTGCAGGTTTTCAGTGATCATTGGTGTAGTCTTGTAATAACTTTAAAAAAAAAAACAGAACCAGAACCAGCAGGTACTGTATTTCCAGTGTGTCTTTGTAGTCTGATTCTCTGCTGTTAACAGGACAAACAGCATGATCAGCTCTTTTGTGGTTGACTGTGGTAATAAAGCAAACGCCACAGAGAAAATCAGGTCAAGACATTTTAACACTGGAGATTAATTTAAATTAAGAACCAATTTTGTAGCATTTTTTGTCTGTTTGAGTCAGCATCACTGAATTATTTTATTTTTTTTGGGGGTGGGGCGTTATGAGTACTAGGGCTGTAATCAAAATCTTGGTTGACTGAAATCGTACATAATCTTCAACTAATCGATTAGTTGAAGATCATGTAACGGGACAGAGTGCACAGTAAACTCACATTTCTCCGTTTTGCATCTTCAGGTTAGGCTAACCTATTGGAGCTAACCCCATTTACTTTTGCAGCACTTGGGAAACAACAGACATGACTTTTTAGCATTTACTAAATGTTACACTGGAGTCTGTACTGTACATTTATTGCAAGACTGACAACTTACCGCCAACCTTTTCCTCTGCCCCACTCACATCCACCGTCACTTTCCCACTCGCTACGCAAACTTACTAAGCACTGCCATATTCCTAAACGGAGTTACACAACCGATATTTAGCGTTATTTTTGGCATTAAAAAATATCTTTTGGCCTGGTGGGGGTTCGTTGATATTATTACAGGAGAAACGCTGATTCAGTAAACATTCAGTACGTTCAGTAAACACTCAGTAAACATTGAGTACAGTTCTTGGATGTATTAACAATATAAACTACATGTGTAAACTGGTATAGTTAGACCTAGCAGTCTCCATTAGGTTGGGCGAGTTCAAAGTTGTGAAAACACCCCCGTTTTCACAGGTAATTTGTTAGTCTGTCCCTCCCGCTGCAGGAAATAATGGATTAATCCTGGAAGGCTTCTGATGTAGCACTTCTCTCCTTATGAAAGCAACACGGAGATTATTCGACCAATGAGAATTTAGTCGGACGAGAGCATTTCGACCAACTAATCGACCAGTCAACCAGAAGACTACAGCCCTAATGAGTACCGTCATTTTTTATTCATTATTCCACTGAGATCTCTTGATTTTGTTTTGAATATAATAAATGTAGTTTTATTAGCTGTTGGGGACCATATACACCCAGAGGAAGAAGCTTCAGGTCAGATGTTTCTTCACAAATGCAAGCTTTAGAGAAGAGCTAAGTGCCTGTTTTGTCTGCACATTTTTGACAGGGTAACTATTATCATAGAGATTTGCCAAATTATACAAGGATGCATAGGATGGAGTTGAGTTTTTTTCTTGCTTTTTTCAGTATTTGAGTGCCATAAAATACAATTGGTGTGGCTACAATAACAGAGGGGCCAGTGCTAAGGTTATTTATATGAGGTTGCCTGACTGGATGTTGCATTTTTCTTCTTTCTTGGTCCAAACTGTCTTTTGTCTTGGAGAAACATTTTGTTTGTGCCTTTTTAAAAAAGAAAAAAAAAAGGTATTTTAGTTGTCTTGTAATGGGATCCTGTTTTAATATTCAAAGACGTCTAATAGTGAGGACATGATAGCTTGATAATGTATTTTCAGATGGATTTAAGAATAGAAAGATTAATAGGATGTTATTTAAGACTTGTAATGAGGTTCAAATTAGTTTGCACTTTAAAGATGTGTTTGTATTCAGTTGTCAGGTTTAAAGTAGAGAAGACGCTCTTGTCAAGTCAAACTTATTTTTCCCTTGACAACAAATGAAAACAAAAACAGAACAAATAACAGTCTTATTGGTGAGCACTTCCAATACATCACAGAACACTTTAAATCTACTGACAGCTGGTCAATTTTGTGCCAGCTTAAGTTGCATTTCAATATGTTTGGAGTGGTTTCATTGTTTAATCTGGTCGTCTGCATAATGAAGTTCTGCACATGCAGATGTCTTCTGATTTCTCTACCTCATTATAGTACAGACATGATTTACTTCTAGTGTTCATGGAGAGTTAGCTTGTAACTGGAGCGCAATGCTTCATGTGTGGAAGCAGCATTTCTGTACATACAGTAGAGGGCAAGTGAATCATATACGTGTGCATTTAAACAAAATTAAAACCTAAAATGTATGTGGCAACACCTAAAGTAGAAATGTTTAGGAAAAATGTGTTGATGCATTTGTTAGTTATTATTAGCACAGCAACATGAACAAAATCACGCCATTCTTCTGTTTTATCCAATAAGCAATAATGTGGAGTTAGCAGATATGGGAGAATTTATTTTGACTTTGTTTACTGAGGAAGGAATATATGCAATTAGAGTAGCATTTTATTAAAGTTTAATTTTATAAATATTTTTATAATGCATGGATGATATTTTGATCCCCTTTTATGATGCCTCCGCATCGGCGAGAGCTGTGGCTGGAGGCATTATGTTTTCAGGTTGTCTGTCCGTCCTATTCTTGTGATTGCGATATCTCAGGAACACCTGGAGGGAATTTCTTCAAATTTGGTACAAATGTCCACTTAGACTCAACAATGAACTGATTAGAATTTGGTATTCAAAGGTCAAAGGTCACTGTGTCCTCACAAAACACATTTTTGGCCATTATTCAAGAATTCATATGCTAATTATGACAAAGTTTCACACAAATATGTAATAGGATAAAATAAAGAAGTGATGTCATTCTATATCCAAATGGTCAACTTCACTGTGACATCATCTTGTTCTACAAAAACACTTTTCTGGCCATTATTCAGCACTAATTCGGGAACAGAAGGATAGATTATGACCATATTCCACATTTGGTCAGATACTGAATCAGTGACACTCATCTTGGTTCCCACCTTGAAACTGTGGTGATTGTTTAGATCTTCTGTTCTGTTGGGTTGAAGATGTGTGTAAAACATCCACGTTTTAAAATTTGTAGCTTCTTTGCAGCAACATCTATATCTGAAGCATCGTTCACTGTCATGGCTGCAACTTTGTGTTCTATCAGAATCAGCTTTATAGGTCAAGTATATGAACACATACAAGGAAAATACACTTAATACCTTTTAATAAATTCCTTCAAAGTCTACTACAAATATTATAAGAGTCTGGATGTAAACTGCAACTTTACTAGTTGGTGGAGTTATACAATTGCAAGGCTGTATTTGTAGTTCATTTTAAATGACTGATATACTTTTTCATTCCAGTGCAACATTTCAGAAATCAGATAATTTCTATAGCATACAGATAATTCATTTAGCATACATATTTATTGCACATATGGAACATGTATTTATATGACTGTTTTACTTTAAATGTGACACTATTGCTAAGATGTATTTATTTTCTTTTTCACATGTATCTTGCTGTACATGGCCATTTATACATGGGTATGTTTGTCGACAATGTCCTCAGATATTTACTTGATGTAAAACCCGAACATTTATTGTATTGTACAAATTTTGAATAAACTGCATTATATACACAGTTAAGACATTTGTGTATGTTTGGATGAGAAGGAACATAGTATGTTTCTTTAAGGAATCATTTTTGTATGGATATTAATCAAATCTCATGAATGTAGGCTCTCTTCTGTCGTGGTGTGAGTGGTGACTTTTCTTAGACCTAAAAATAAATATTTCCTCCTATTTTGCTCAATTGAACAAATATTCAATATTATATTGAGTGCTACTGTTTTTTAATTTACACTTTCCACAAATATTAATCTGCTGAACATGTAAGTGGGTTTAGTTTATCATAATTATAATTCAATGTTTTGTATTCATCCAAGGTTATTAAAAATGTCTTAATATACAAATTTTGAATGTATATGGATGAGTTGCACAACATTCAAAGGTAACAATAAGATTGATTATTGAGATATTAATGGTTACAGTTTTGATTGAGAAGAAGGAAATATCTGTGTAAATGTTTAAATTGTAAAAAGGAGGGAGCATTTGTAAGGTGATGTGGGATTTTATTCCAAATTTTAGTATTTGTACAGAAAAATGATCTTAAACCATATGGGGTTCAGTTAATTTGCAATAGCTCTGGCTATTCTTCCAAAGTCGATAATTATATTAACTTAATAGCACAGCAATAATTATACTTGTAAATATAATTTACAGTTCATTTTTACATTAATTGGTAAAGGGGGTTTGGACCCTGGAATCCCTGCAGAATGACTCAAATTTACTACAGGGTGGCATACCTGTCTACAAGAGATTTTTTGTAGCTTTGAACACACTTATTGGTCTTGTATACCAAAATGTTATGACAGTATTTCAACAGGTCTTTGAAATGGAGAAACGTCCAGACCCTCACGGTCAGAGCTGCCTCTTGATCGAGCTCTCTGGCGACCAATTGATCAGATGTATTCCTCTGAGGGCGGGAATAGGGAAATTTTTGATTTTTCGGAGGAGGGACTTCCTCTAGAGCTGCAGTCGGATGGCAGGCAGCTGCCGGGCTGGCTGACACGTAACTAAAGTTAAAGGTGCAGCGGAGGCCTCGTCGGGGACTTGAGGTTTTACTTTTTAAAAAAAAAAAAAAAAGTTTGTCGGAATTGCGTCGGAAAAGCAAACGTGTGCAAGGGGAAAAGAAGAGACAAACGGAAGTCGTCAGCCTCGGTTTGTCTTGCATTTCAGCGACGCAGAGCAGGAGTTTGACGTGAAGTCAAGCGAAAATCTGAGCGGCTACTTTGAAGTATCAGGAGAAAGTCGTGAGTGGATGTGGCAATGCTATAAATAATGTATTCATCAGCAAGTCTCAGCCCTTAAACTCTTATAGTCTGCGTGGAAATGCTCGGGGGCTGACGGGACAGGAGGGGGGGTGCCTCTTCAGTCTTCACCGGGAGGTAGAAAGTTGAGTCGGGAAGTTTCCAGCAGCAGAGACGGGGCTTACTCGCGCAGACAGCGGGGAGGGGTGCGGGTCCAACATGGGAAACGGGGTGTGCTCTCGGAGGCAGCGGAGGATCTTCCAGT
Organism: Thunnus albacares; assembly: GCF_914725855.1. NCBI lineage: Eukaryota > Metazoa > Chordata > Actinopteri > Scombriformes > Scombridae > Thunnus > Thunnus albacares. The sequence continues at coordinate 23,620,269 of NC_058111.1, read as the reverse complement.
GTCTCCTGCTGGTCACCGTGGTGTGCGGGATGATGTACGGGGGGATGATATCATATGAGATACACAAACAACTGAAGAGGACGGAGGCCATGGCACTCAAGTACCAGCAACACCAAGAGTCCCTCTCGGCGCAGCTCCAAGGTAAACAGTGATGTGATTGAACGCTGCGCGAGCGCCAAACTCCATTAAAGAAGCTGCACTTTTATTATTGTTGTGCCTGATGGCAACAAATAACAGCTATTAAAACAAACTTTAAGCCTTTATAAGATTCATTACGAACCGTGGTTCAGTTCGGCATGCAGCCTACACAAACTGCGTGCCAAACAAAGTTTATTTATATGCTGAAAGTTTCCACCAAAATACACAGTGGGTGGCAGTAGCGTGAATGTTGATGCTTTGTATGGAAATAAACGCCCGGTCATGCATGTCAGATGTACCACTACAGAGAAGGAGACCTCTTCAAGTGTCTGCCGACTGACATAACTAGACTGTAATTATACTGTAGCCTAGTGGTGGTTTACTGAAAGCTAGTCTTTGACCTTTTGATCTCAGGAAGCCTTCTAATCTTGTGATAAACCAACCCCACAGTTGAGCTGTGCTGCTCAGCTTCCAAACATTTCGATGATGCTGCAGTTTATTAAATGTTAAAAGGGGTTTCTTTGAATTTGGATGCCCTCTGCTGGTTGTGCGAAGGACACTAAGAGACACCATGTCAAGTTGTGTCACAGCCATTATGCACTGTACCACAAACATGCATGCGTACAGCATAAAGTCCAGCTCCAGTGGAGGTTTAACACACTGTGGGAATATTTCTCATACACAGTCTGAGCAGACTGAGCCTTAAAGTCTATCAGAGAATTCATTTGGTTGGACAAGTCTGTGTTTTGCATTAGATTTACACTGTAAGAGTGAAATTAGACTCAACTCTCCCCAGATGTGAGGTTTATTGCTGACTAGAGGCCAATACACACACACACACACACACACACACAGACACCTGGTTGTATAGTCTCTATGTCCCCAGGCTCACCTCAGCAGTACACAGATATACCTTGAAGTCATGAGGTCAGCCACAACATCTGCTTCTGCCAGGAAAGGGAAGCGTTGTTGCTTTGGATTCAAGCAAAGGTTACCAAGCACAATGTGATACTCATTTTAAACCTTTTAAAACTATTTTATGGGTCAGACAGCTGGGTGTTGCACTAGCCTTTTATTGTGAGTTGTCTCATATACTGTCATGTCCCTACTGAAGATGATACTGTTTATATCACTTCAGAGTGCTTAACTGTACAGATCACCCACTAATAATTGCATGATTTAAGAATTTGAATGTATTCCTATTTTATTCTGTGTTTACAACAGACCTATTACAGCATCATAAAACAACATAAAGATTCATCATAAGATAAGAGTTCCCAGTAGAGCTACAATGATAAGTCGATTAATCGATTAGTTGCCAACTATGAAATCAATTGGCAACTATTTTCGTAATCAATTAATCATTTTTTAAGAAAAAAAAATTGATTCCAGGTTTCATAAGTCTTATATGATAATGAACTGAATATCTTTGAGTTGTGGGCTGTTTATCAGGACAAATGAAGACATTTTAGGATGTAATTTTGGACTTTGGGAAACAGTGATTTACATTTTTCAGCATTTTATGGACAAAACTAACCATATTAATAGATAATGAAAATAATTGTTAGTCGCAGCCCTAGTTCCCAGTCATGCGTTTTAAATTCTGATGTTTGCCTTCGTCTGCACTTGAATCAGGGTTTGCCTCCTTAAACTTATCATGAGATGCCAGCATGGTTAAAATCTTTTGGCATTGAGTCATCAGTCGTTCAACAGCAGTCATGAAACGTTATAACCACAAGTGAAAGAGGCAACATGTTTACTTGAAAATCAGCAGATATGGAAAGTACTGACAAATAAATCGGTTGACCTACATCGTGCCTGCCTACGCTATGAGCAGAACGTTTCTATTAAAAATCTGACTTCAGGAAATCCTCACATGCACCACCTCTACAAGAGATTAAACCTCACTGATTTACTCGCCTCTGCTGTGCTTACAGGATGTGGGGTTTTTTTGTGCCATGCCATTACGCCAGGAGTTTAAAATTAACAGCTGGGCAGAGAGCCCGCTCCTACATTGCTTCATCTATTCAGAACAAGCTTTTTCCCCCCACATCAGGGATGGAAGTAGTGTGTCAGTGTTTTAGCCCAGAGGCTGGACTTGAGTCATTTAAAGCAGCCTTTGATCCACATAACTAGCAGTTGTCTCTTGCCATCGTCCACAGCATGGTCCAGCACACCTACTGTGATGCTGCCCTTAAGCTCTTACATATCACATGTGTGTACACAAACACAGATATACTTATGTTGTCATTTCAAGGGTAAATCTGATGTATTATGTGTAGGCGAATAGCAATTTGGGCTTCCAAGTAGGCAGGTTTATATGAAAACTTTTACAGCTATTACACAATACTTTTCATTGTGTCCGTTTATGAGACAAAGGTAGTGTGGAGAAGGTGGGAAGCTGTCCCACATTTAACAAGCTAAAAGAACTTAATTGCTTCACGTTAGGCAGTGCTGAAATCCCACCTCGCTGTTTTTCTTGAGCTAAGCAGCTACTTTTAGTCAGATTCGGGTCAGTGTTACAAAAATGGCTCCTGTTTCATTTCTGAAGAGCCGCGGTAAAGCTGATAGATCCAGAAAATGAGAGCATAACACAACAACACCTTTTAAATGAAAGGGGTATAGCTTAACTTCCTTTTGCATTGCGAAACTCGTGTACCACACCCACGCTTCCATTGTGAAGCGACGGATCATTCAGTCGATCGCAAGGCCGGGGCCACTTGATATCCACGGCTGACTGTTGATTGCTGTTTTTCGTGTCCTATATTTAGTGGTGGGCCGTAGCTTGGGGGTTGTGAGCCAGTCATATTGATTCACCGCTACCCACTATTACCACAGGCTGGCAGTTGTCAGTCATTTAAAAAGATCAACTGGCACTTTGTGGTTTCGCATGCAGTCTGGCAAATGTGTCCCTGTCATTTAACACCCCGTCACTCCCTCACACACTCACACATGCATCATTGTCTCTGTCAATTGCAAAACATGAATCAAAGGGAATACTTGCAGCTGTTTTTTAATGAGTGTAATAATTTTTTTTTTTTTTTTTTTTTTTTACCTCAACAACTCAGTCGTTGCCTGCTGTTTGTTCTAATGAACGCTCTCGTCTCGACAGATGGAATAGTTTGTTTTTGTCTACGGTTCTTTTAGTCAAAGATGTGCTTTTTTTCTTGGATTAAACCAAAGTATGTGATCTGATTTAGTATTTTTGTGTTTTTTCTGACAACAGTGAAAAGGTCAGATTGCTTCCAACAGTAATTCCCAAGAAATAAACAATAAAGATGTCAGAGATGACTTGAAACAATAATAAGTAGAGGCATAATAGAACACTGCTGTCTACAGTCGTAAACTAGCAGCTCAAGAGAGTTTTAAGACGTTAGTAAAAGCAAAATGCGTCTAGGATGTCCAAACTTCACTTCCCTTCAGACTTCATCTTGAAGTCCATTATTATTACTATTATTTTTTGTCTATTTTTACATATGTTGGAATATGTGGTAATGTGGTTTAAAGGTACCTGCCTGGGTTATATTTACCAGTAGGAGGTAGAAAGGAAGCAGCAGGAGGAAGTTTGAAACCCACAAATTTGCCCTGCCATGTCTAAGGAGAGAAGGCTAAAAATAAATGTAACTGAAACGAACTCATGCGATTACAGCAGCGAATTTAAAGTCCCCCTCCACTCAAAAATGTGTTTTTCTTCTCGTTCCTACGGTCGGATGTTTGAGCTTCACTGTGCAGAATGATGTACGTGCAGAGTTTGACACTAGGAGGCTGTTTTCACATTCATCTGCTGAAAGTGGAAAGTTTCTCTGAGCTCATCTTGAAACTTAGTTTTAAGTTGTGTACCAATGAGGATGATTTCTGACATCATATCTAGTTTGGAGCCAAAAAAAGTGGACTTAACTTAACTGTGAAGTAGGAGGATTTTTCAGTGAGAGAGGAGGAGGAGATGTCATTTTGAGAATTTATAACTTGGAAAAACCATATCAGACAAAAATTATTACTAAAAACAGAGTATTTTATATGTCTTTAAACTTGCCAGGAGAGAGTCTTTAAGTTTGTTGTGGTACATGCTCGAGATACTGCAATCAAAACTGTGAAATAAACTCACGAAAACATTTAAACATCTTGCTTTGAGGATAAAGTAAAGATCTCAACGTGCAATTTTTTAACAAATGATTACACGTTACACTTTTTTGACCTGATATGTGATGCTGGATCAGCTCATGTGTCCCTTTTTTTTGTCTGGGTTCTGGGTGGGCGTGCAGTGCATGATCTGGATGTAGGGAGGATTGACTTGCGTGAGTCGGATTACCTGTTGAACATAACATCACAGTGTTATGTAAGCTCTTCATTCACCCAGGCAACATCATACATAAACTACACAACCGTGCATATGACGCCATGTGCATGATTTGCATGGATAAACAACCGCTTCCAAATAGAGCTAGTCTTCAGTGTGTGTTGTGTGTATGTATGTGTGCGAGGGCGTGAACACACACAACAAACAAAACCCTGCAGTCCGTTTCACTCGGTGATTGATAGTATTCATGTTGTTCGCCACCAGCCAACTCCACCAATCCAATCGTCTCCACATCTAAACCAGAAGGCCAGTAAAGGTCACCATCATAGAGAGCTCCCTTGTTCGCGCTCTGCCGATGCACTTAAACCACACCTTAAGGGAAATGTTTCCTCGGTCTTCGGGGAAACCCTCAGACTGTAAATGTTCATTCCCATGCTCGATGAGGTTTGAACGAGATAAAGGCGGGTGTAAAATGAATCAGTGAGTGGATGTGTGTTTGGGAGCTCTAGGGAATGTTTTTAGGAACAGTAGTGAGTACTACGTAACTCATTTTACAGTGAGAGCATTCATTAATGACTGGTGCGCCCTGAAACACCAGCGTGTAGTGGTTAACTTCTGAATATTTGTAGTATATTGATTTGATTCAACTCTTAAGCTCATTTTTGAGGTTGTGGTTTGTGATGTTTCATTGGAATGCTTTGAAATGCAAAGAAAATCAGTCAATTTTCACTCAATTTATTCTCTTTTAATCTTTAACCATGTCTTGTTATGTTTTATAAATAGTATTATTTAGTCTAGTGGCGCTATTACTGGTTTGGAGTTCAAACGCACATTCGAACAGCATCCTTTTTTAGACTGTAACTTCTTTGTAGCTGCTGCCCTGCTCGTCTACGTTCTGTCCCCCGGAGAGAGGGTGTGTGTGTGTGGGTGTGTGTGTTTGTTTGTGTGTGTGTGTGTGTGTGTGTGGTGTGGCCTGAATTGAGCTGTGCTAAGAGTAACATGGCCTCATCTTTGGCACTACTGAGAAGGTACAGAGTCTCCAATGAGTAGAATAACGACTCCTTAATCTCATGTAGCCAAACATCCATCTGATCAAGCTCAGAGAGGCCAGGAGGAATTCAAGCAGTCATCTTATATATCAAGCTTTGTGATGATATTTAATGACTTTAGAAATACACACATCAGCAGTCTGATGATGTGAAATACTGAGCATTAAACATCATCTTGTAAAGAACCGGCCAGGGTAATGTCTGTTAATAGCTCACTGATTGCAGTGTGTAATAGCTGATAGTGACAAATTTTTTGAGTTGAACACGTTAATTTCCAACCTTTGACTGGTTGACAACTGGGAAAACCAGTTTAGCATGGATCAGATGACATTACTTCTACTTCGCTACGCAGCACATTGTGCAAAAACAGCAGATTGTGCAACAGGAACTTCAGCAAATTAAGTCGCAACTAACTATGTAAGATGCCACTGAATGGAATAAAGTGTTGCAGCACCTAACTCATGTACAGCAGGACAGACATTGACATAAAACACATACACATCTTGCAAATACAAGACAACTTAAAGAGCAGTAAATTGGAAAAAGCTCTGTATAGCAAAGATAGAAGAACTGTGCCAACAGTTAGAGCAGTTATTTGTTTAACAAAACCTATTTGTTAGAAGGTCCGACTGTAGAACAGAGCTTGTAGATTTCTATCCAATGGAAAGAGAAAGAAATTTTCTACCTTTTCAACTAAAAATGGATCTTTTAAGTGACAGCCAAGCTATTTAGTAAATATGTTTGAATTGAATCCTTCTCCAACACATCTCTGTAACATAGTAAGTGAATATAATCTTACCATATGCCACAGGTTCCATTACGTTTTTACACTTTTATACCAAGTCTCTGTCTCACTCTTGTTTTCTTGACTGTCTTTGTCCCTGCAGTCTCTCTCGGTGTGTCCGTCTATCTTCGCCCTATTTGTGCTCATCTTCGCTCTCTTTGTTTTGCTGATTCTCTGTGCCTTCTCCTGCTTCTCTCTCATATCCTGCTCTCCTTTTCGGTTTTGTTGTTCTCATGACATTAGTTAAAGATTGTATAGCTAAAGAAATGTATCCTGGAATCTGTTGAGTTGGCGCTGAACAAAAATAGCCACATCATCAGTTTGACTGCCCAGTGCCCCGAAGGCAGGAGAGTAAAGAAAGAACTAGTTAGAGAGTGGAGGAAGAGATGACTTGTTATTCACAGACCTGGTTGTTCTTTATTTTATAAGGTGGGTGAGTCAGAGGCTCACCAGGACGACGGCAGGTTAGATTGAATTTGTCCATATCCTCATTTTGAAGTATTGAATAAAAGTAAAAGATTTGTTAAAAAAATGAAATAAGGTTGATGGCAAAGAGCATGTTTATTGCCAAAGTGTTGACAGGATGGAGTTTTATTGCTGTCACTTCTTTATATGTGAAGAATTATTATCAAAACAATAAAATAATAAAAAAACAAAAGTTATTAGTCAATTAACTCATAAATCATGTGGCCATAAATCTTTATTCTCCCTAATTAGTGCATAAATTGCCTACAATACTGAGCTATATAAAGCTTGACAGCTTGAACAGAGCTCACACTGTTGAGAAGATGTCCAGCATATTGCAGTGTAGTTTATTTTAGAGGTTATATTTTAATTAGACCCTAACTGCTGCCCCCTGCCATAGATCAAGCATATTTGAGATCTCACGCATTTGGTAACTATAATAGTTCACAACTTTCTGTTTAAATGTGAATAACTATATTATGTACATTTTTTAAGTACTTGATAATTGCACAAAGTAGATTTACGCCTTTTGATGTTTATGAAAACCCTGTTATCACTCAAAAGCATTCAAAGATCCTCCAGGATAAACATAAATCAAGATTATGAGGAAATAACTGCTAGAGCTTTTGAAAGTCAAAAGCCAGGGCATCCGTCCGCTCTCAACGCTTTTTTTGCAATATAACCTCTTCCTTCCCCTTGTGATGACATCAGATCGTTCTCGCATGCCCACAAACAGCTGTCTGTTGGTAGCCTTTGATGCTAAAGTCGTTCATGTCGCATATTCTCGCATATTTTGGATCTTCCAGAAGCTGGCCAATCAGAACAGAGTGGGCTCATCAGGAGGGGGGCCTTAAAGAGACAGGAGCTAAAACAACCTGTTTCAGACAAACTAAGGGGCTGCATAAAGGGCCAGTATAAGATATTTTTTTAGTTTTTGAACTGTAAATCATGAAAAGATATTCCAGCAGAGCCCCAGAATATAAATTTAGACCTGGAAATGTGCATGACATGTCCCCATAGTTACTGAATGAAGTGGGCGATCAAAATGTAGCTGTATCAATACATTTGTCTTTATATTGGACATTGACTTTACCTAGACAGAACAAAACAGGGCATAACACGACAGAGGTGGTCACACATGCTGGTGTCTCCACTACCGTTGCCTTGGAGGGGCGGCCCGACCCGCCAACAGGACCCCCTGCCCCTCCTGAAAGAAACAAAGAAAAACAAATGTAACTTATACTACACACGCATTCAAGTACCATGATTTTGCGTACAAGCTGCAGTCGGGTTGTTCACACCAAAAGCGTATTTCTCCACACTGACCAGCGGCTCTCCTGCTCTACAAGAGAACCCTGTGGAAACAGCTGTAGACTGCTTGCGCTCCAATAGCTACCAAAGCTTCATCTGTTCACTGTTGTCCTGTAGAAACAATGTTGACAGCTCGCTGTATCTTTCTCCATCACGGATAAACTTAACATTTTCCATTTTTTTCATTTCTCCCTTTCTTCACAAACTCTCATATCAAAGCAGTCACATTTATTTGTTTGTTTTCTCTGCAAGAGTCATGACTTGTGATCAGGCAATAATTAGGAAAGCCTATGGGACCTAATTCTCTCTTTCTCTGTCTCTCTCTGCGTCTCTCTCTCTCTTTAAATAATGACAGGTCTAAATCTTAATAGCCTATAAATAAACAAATCTAAACATGTGTCCTAGTTTACTTTTGTGACAATAAACCTATTTCCAAAAGGCAAGTATTCAACACCAGCCAGGTCATCATCACAATGTGTTGTTTTTAAAACTTGCACCAGTGTAGCTGACCATAATCACCAACAATAGTGAAGACCCTCTGGCATTTAAAGTAATGCTTCTGTTTTGATATAATGGAGATATGACCATCTGCAGTGTGTTCCTGTGGTGTTTCCTGTTAAAATGTGCTACCCCTAGCAGGAGGCCCTTGAAATGTTTTACAGGAAAACTAGATATATCAAGTGCAATGACCACAACCGTGCGATGTGCCATTGAACCATCGGCTTTGTCAGAGGGGAAAGTTCATGTAAACAGTTATATGAGGGTTGTATTTTTTATTCGGATCCCCTTTAGTTGTTAACAAGGCAACAGCTACTCTTCCTGGGGTCATGTGTAGTTTGCATGTGCCTCCAAGTGTTGTAAATAGTTCATATTAAATTCTCGTATCTCGTATCATTTCAGGTCTTACTGTGCGCGTCCTAGGAGAAACACTGGATGCATATCTACAACAGAGCTGTGTCGTAATCCTGTGTAGACCAGATATAGTTATCAGATTAAAATGAGGATGTGTCTGTTTTGAGTAGAAACAGCTAAAATGCAAATCTTGGGTAGTAGTTTGTTGTGGCCTGATGTGTGACTCAGAAAAGTCAAACCCACTGAAGAAAACTAAATCTGAATCAGTAAAAAGTTATTTGAATGAAAGTTCATGTTTAAGTTAATTCAGTACCATTTTAAACAGTGATTGTGATCAAACAGTGATTCAGGTTTTAATTTTGTTGAGTTTGAGGAAGTCATATTTAGATGTTTAAATGTGATGTCATCCAAAGTGCTTTTGCTCTTCTTCTTTCTTTTCTTCCTCTTTTGGCATTTTTTGGTGGTTGTTACTTGCTCTTACTTCCATTCTGACAGAATGTGTACACACACACACACACACACACACACACACACACACACACACACACACACACACACAGCCTGAACAGTCTATTTTTACTGATTGCTCAAGCTCACGGGTCTCTCTGGATACCTCAAGATCATCAGGGCTTCATGGGAACCAACGATGGGTAGAGCACGTGACAGAAAAGAACAAAAACAACCTGTATCTTGCAAACCTGCCATTTCTTACTCATTATCTCAATTTTGTTTTAATCTTCAATCTAATGAAGGTGAAAGATGGAAAGAGGAGTCTGAGAAAGAGAGAGAGAGAGAGAGAGAGAGAGTGTGTGTGGAGTTTAGAGGAGGGCAGCTAGAGAGATTAGAAGTGAATCTCAGAGCTAAAGCAGGATCTCAATAGTGCTCATAAAGAGATATACAAGAACTTTTGAAGGAGCTTCAGGGACTATTTTACTAAGAATTATGTTCAAATAATTTACCATACACAGAAAGTTGTTAATAAAGGTGAAGCATACTTGTTCTACATTTCAAAAACTCTCCTGTAATCATCACCTATACTTCCTCATGCCTCTATCTTTCTATTGCTTTTGGCACACACCACCCACTAGGAACATACAGTAAGCAGCCTGAACTAGAAGTATTTGTAAATACCTTCGGACCACCAGTCTTGTGAGGAATGCTGCAGCTGTCTGCTGATTGAGGAGCTGTCATTTCCCAAGATCACAGCCTACCGTAGTTGAATAAATATCATGTTTAGCTTATATGTCGGCTATAAAAATGCACATCCTCTCTGTCTGCCTTTTATAAAAAATGAATGTTGAAGCGTTTGTGAGTTCATGTTTTCTGCAGCGTACATATTTATATTACAGCAGTCTTTCTGTTTAGTTTACCTTCCACCTGGTCCCAAGAGAGTTCAAACCGCTCACTAACCCTCTGTGTTCTCTCTCTCTCTCTGTCACCATCCCTCAATTTATCCCCTCTCCTTCCCTCTTTCCATCTGCGCTTTATATGTTCAGTGGTGTATGAGCATCGCTCCAGGTTGGAGAAGTCTCTTCAGAAGGAGAGGTTAGAGCACAAAAAGGCCAAAGAAGGTGAGAAAACTAACATGTACGTTCAATTTCTGCATTCAGAGGAGCTTCGGGAAATTTGTATCTCATACTGACACAGGGACCCCAATGTCTAGGGGGAAAAAAAAATATTAGTTATGCAACAACAGATGTACTGTACATCTGAGTTAAAGGGACATCTGTATGAACCCTAAGTTATTGTCATGGTGTTGCACTTTTTCTTAATAAAAAAACAATACATTTCCTAAGTTTACTATAATTTTCATTTATTTAATTTGGGGAATTATCTTCATTTTGTAAAAAAAAATAAATAAGATTTATCTGTGTGGTCTCTGTTTTATAGATTATCTGGTTTATAAACTGGAAGCACAACAGTCACTGAACAAGGAGAAGGTATGTTTGTTTCACATAACTCACTATGACTCTACTGTGATTCAGAATCATCTTTAAAATATGTACTTTATATAACATTATTTTATAGATTGTTTAATCTGTCCCTTATCAAATTATCTGTTTGCATTACTTTTTTTAAATGTTTGAGAAGTACTTTGTGGCGTTACCTTTGTTGAGTTCTGGAAAGTACTGTGCAAATACTGCTGCTACCAGCTGTAATTAATCTGTTCACCAGTATCTGTTGTCACAATAACAGTAAGCCTGGACAACAAAGACATCAGCTTTTAGGTGCCTTTGTAACCTTTGTTTTTATGCCCACACAGCAAGACTCCAACAGCAGATTCAACTCTTTACAAGTGCAGCATCAGATGCTAAAGGTATGAATCAGTTTAATCCCGACACATGCAGACACACACTCGAGCTTATCCTGTAGGTTTTTAGTTGTTGTTTGATAATGATTTTTATACAAAGACAAAACAAAGCAAACCATACGATGGCATCAGTCTTTCTTCTCTTTCAGAACCAGCATGAGGACCTGAAGAAGCAGTATTACGAGTTGCATGAACAGCATCAAGCCCAGGGCGAGGATCACAACCGGCTCCTGAATGAACACAGAGATCGCTTCGATAAAATGCAGCGAGCCAAAGACGTGGAAGTCTCCCAGCTCAAAGGTACGAACACATTTACATTTATGACGAGTATTTATTTTGCAGCATTTCTTTTTCAGCTTTTTCCTCTCTATGGATAAATGAAGACATGCATACATGCACAGTTTGTACTGTGTTTAAGCATCACTCGATTACACACATATACATAGTAGATTAATACAGTTTATAGCTTTATGTAGTGTGAACACTGTTACTTTGTCTCCATCTTCTGACTTCATAAAATACTGCATGTCTGAAGGCTAAGAGCTTTATGTGCAGATTTTTACATCTATTAGAAAATAGTTTTGTTATATTTCATCATTCATTATGTGGTTGAAACTGACCTGTAATACAAGCATTTTTCCTTAATTTCCTTAATTTTCCTAATTCAAGACCTACACATCAAGATCAACTTTACAGAAATGAACAGACATCATAAAAGGAGAAAAAGGAAAAAGTCTAAGGTGCAAAAAATTAAATAATGGTTGTCCATTCAACATTAAGACAAAGAAAGGAATTCATTGAATGTTCCTGCCTGACCCACATCCTCTGGTATTCACCTAACCTGTTGTCTAAGCTATGTACCATTTTTTCCATCTTAATTTGCTTTATAGCCTCATTAACCCGATTCTGAATGGATGGCACATTACTTTCAACTCATGTTTTGAGTCTTACTTTTTTGGTAATAAAACTCAAAATGAGAAACAACAGCCAGAGAGATCTAACCTGATGCACCAGATGGTTTGTTACACAGCACCATCTGAGAAGTCGTCCTTGGAGACTGTTTGGAAAAGGGCAGGCACTTTCAAAAAAAATACTTGGCAGGTGATTGAATGAACCATCTGTCCATCACCGTCTATCACCGCCGTACCTTGTGAGACAGTTTGGATTCACAAGATCACACGAGAATCCTCATTGGACGACACAAGTGCATAACTTGAAGCCTGTCAAGATGAATCTCGTCGCGTGATCTTGTGATGGCGTGATCTTGCGAATCCAGCTGCCTCGCAAGGTAAAGAGAGATCATAATTATAATAATAATAAGATCTCCCAGGATGCATGTAACCGGGTTTGAGGGCACTTTATACTCAGATAATTAAGAATATCCTGTAATACTAAATTCCAAAGCCTACGTATCCTCTCACAATCCCACACTAAGTGAACAATGTTCCTATTTTCTTCAAGCATGTTTGTTCATCTTCACTATTTTTTCAGGTGTACAATACAGTCTAGTAAGGATTTTATATTGCATCAACTTATTATCTACTGGTCTAAATGGACATTTTCTATTGTACCAAATAGAATTCCAGTCCAGTTCATCTGCACGTACCTGTTAATCCAGTACCCACTGATCTGCATATTTGTTAAGAGCATTATGTTTTTCATTTTTTATTCTTTTCCTTATTATCATTCATATCGCACCACATTCAAATATTTGTTTTCTAAGATTATTAAAAGAAGTAGATTTCTTAATGTTTTGAAGACTTGCATAATTCAGGAATTCCTTTTTAGACAAATCTCCTTCCGTATATCCTCCCATCCTTCATTATGTCTTTTATATGTTCAATTTCTGCTTGTTTCCAAATCTCCCAATTTCATGTTTTATCATTTACTTTGTATGTGGGATTAAGCCACATAGGCAAAGGTTTAAAAGAGAGGAACTTATCATATATTTGTATGATTTTAAATGAAGTTATCACTGGTGATTCCAGATCCATCTTTGGACACGAGACAGTATGAAGTCATTTTTTTAGGGACACGCCTAGACCACTCATTATATCCTGTTCAAAGACAGCCCAATCTTTTTTCTTCATGCTAAACTAATCAATAATTTGAAGTGACCCAAAGAGTAAATAATGAAAGTAGAAATTTAGCATATTAAAGCCCCCATTATTTCCAGGTGTTTTAAGACTTTTAAAGGAACAGCGTGCTTTCTTCCCACCTCACACAAATGCAGAAATCATTTTATGAAGCTTTTCAAAGCAACTCTTTGATATAGTTTCAGGTATCATTCTAAGCATGTAATTAACTTTTCATAAAATCATAATTTTTTACAATATTCATTCTCTCCCAAAGTGTTATCAGCAATTGATTCCACCTTGTAATATTAACCTCAAGCTGATTAATTAAATTTTTAAGATCGATGATGTCACGTTCAGTACTTTGAACAGAACCGACAAGTGGAACCACATAAAACATCATGAGGATAAAAAAGTAACTTAAAAATATTTATTACATTTAAAAACACTTAACAGAAGAGTAATTTTCTTGATTGATCTGGTTTCTGTTAATGTTCACTCTTTGTGTTAACGTGCATGCTGTTTGTAACTGCAGACAGTGTATATAACCTAAGAGAGGAGAACAAACAACTGAGGAAAGCCCACCATGACATTCACACACAGCTACAGGATGCACGGGTGAGAAGAGACCTTTTCTTTTCAATTATTTTTTCATTTCTGTGTCACACATGTCTGCCAAATAAAGACTTTCTTTTGTTTTGTTTTTAAAAAGTATGAAGAAACACAAAATGATGAGCTATCTAACAAGTGCATGCAAAAAAAACCTGTCAGCAATTAATTTTTTTAAATTGATCTTTTTATTGCAAATATCACAGTATGTATATTGAGATATTTCCAATTATTGATTGATTGAATGATTAATTAAAATGTTTCAGTGAAATGGAGAAACACTTTTTGTAAAGTGCTCAGTGTCTTCATTTAGAAATCACTTTAAATAAAATGTTCTGGGCAGTAACATAAACATACATAACAACATAAACGTGAACAGTTAATCGCATATCTTTGGTCACACTTGTGTGTTCAGGTTCAGCATCAGGACCTGAAGTCAACCCACGACCAGCTCGTACTGACACTGGAAGACCACAAGAGTGCGCTGGCTGCAGCTCAGGTAGGACACCAGCATAAAGATGCAGTCCCACTCTGAACTGCATTCACTGAATACAACAGCTGATTGATGCTGAATCGCTGCATCACAGGTCACAATTGGCCACAATTTTTTCTTTTCAAGCATTGAAAAATGTATTTCCTGGAGTATTGAAAGGCTTTAGGATATAATTTGACTTCTAGTTGATGGAGAGACTAGAGATTTACAGACATTAGGACGGTATTAATTGGAGAGAATGGACCAGGTGATCAGGAGGTTCTGGTTTTTCTATCACTATCACTATGTATCACTAATCTGAATGAATATACCTTTATTTGTCAAAACTGATGAGTGATTAATGGGCAAAGACATCATATAGATTATATTAAAGGTAATTCCTGATGTTTTCTCTGCAGTAATGTAAATGCTGCAGTTAAGATGCTAAAGTCTTTACTTTAACCTGCCCAATAAAGAAGTAAAACTGTTTATTGTAGACTGTATAATCCCCACTACAGGAGAAACAAAGATGCCTGAGGTGTTGCTTGCTTTTTGGATAATTAGATCAGACGTTGTTGTTTCTCCTTGAGAGTGACCTTTGAAATGTCTGAATGGTTTATTGAATATACAGTACTCTGCTGATTTGTTTGAAACGCTTCGCTTCTGTTCGTCTGCACTGATGGATATTCTCTCTCTCTCCCTCTCTCTCTTTCTGTCTGTCTGCATTTGCTAATTTGTTTTAAAGCCTGCCTTGCTTTCCATCAGTGTTTCTGGTTGAATGACACACACACACACACACACACACACACACACACACACACACTCTTTCCTTCACTCCAGGGGGTTTGGTTTAGTCAGGGCTGTCAGAGCAGTACATCTAAAGCACATTGCAGCCAATCATCCAGAAAGATATAATGGAGGGACTGGAGTGAGACAAAAAGAGAGGAATTTAACCCCCCGGTCTGATTAGAAAATATGTTTGTGTGTTATCATTTGATGTTTTACTGGCCAGTTTGTGTAAAAAAAAAAAAAAAAAAAAAAGTGTCTTTGTCATCTCAGGAAATAGGCAAGTGTTAAGATTTTCTGCTAAATAAATCATGTCCTTTCAAATGCAGTTGAATTAGTGAAGATTTAAGATCTAGCTGTATAGCAGTTTGTAATAATTGCTGTGTCACTTCCTAATGCAGGCTGAATAATAACAGTGGCGTAATAGTTGTCTTATTCTCACCACACATTAGAAGACATTTTAATTGGCATTTTCTCACATTTAATAACATATGTTCATCTATTGCTAGGGCTGGGTATGGAACATTTTTTGGTAAGGATTGAAATGTCCAGCACCCTTTGAACAGGTTTTTTTTGGATGTGTGGCACTCAGACCCAAGCCTTTTAGTTTTTACTGAAGATGTAAATCTTTTAAAACAAGTCAAGAACATATGTTTAATTTGAGGGAATTTCCTTTACCTGCTGAGCATTGTTGTTGTTCACAGACATCACTCAAACAGGAGTGAATAGTGTATTTTTTGGGGGGACTTCTTGCCACAGAAATTGATGTTCTAGTGAATTATTTGCTGGAACAGGACGCTGCATGTGAGACTGACTGAAAATAAACTACAGTGCCATAGCGTGGCTCACTGATTTGTTTTTAATTTTCAACAAAAGCGGAGCTCTATAGCAGTTAATGATAGCAATTTATTGTTGGTTTTGGTCTTTTTATTGGATTTGAAGAAAATTATAGAATATCGCCAGCCTTATCCTTTCAATGACTGAAATGTGTGTGTGGCAGAGAGGGTCAAAAACTGTCAAGTGCATATCCAGCATCACATATGACAATATTCATATGATCTTCCATCTTAGCCCTTCTGTGATTGTTTGTATGTCCTCATAGGTGCAGGTGGATGAGTACAAACAGCTCAGGGACTCCCTGAACAGGGCGCCCAACCTGAGAGAGTCTGCGCAAAACCCCGGCCCCCAGCACCCACAACACGGTGCGTCCCATATCCATGAAACCCAGCAGGCCATAGTATTGGAGCAGCCACACAAAGACGAGCCCGCCCATGAGGAAGGTCACCAGGACACCGAGTCCAGGGTAACGTGGGAGCTTGTTGTTTCAGCAGTTAGCATGAATAAACTAATCCATTTCCACCTCAGATGAGACTGTTGCTTTCTTCTCAGTTGGGCCACCAAAAGAAGGAGGCACATGCTCAGTCTGATGTCCACTCTCACCCCACCGTATCCCAGCACACCTTGTCTGAGAAAGAGGAGGACGGAGAGGGAGAGGCAGAGAGGAGGAGGGAGCTGGCGGAGGAGGAGATGGCCCAAGCAGGACAGCCTCAGAAGCTGGAGGAGGACCCGGACCAACCGCAGGACGAGCAGCAGCAGGAGGAGGAGGATGACGAAGGGGAACAGCCGGATGAAAACGCCTTGGACAACCACATACATCAGCCGCAATCGGTCAGAAGTAGTTCAGGTTTTACTCTGCGCGGTCTCGTCAGGACAGTGTCAGAACTTGACACTTAGTCGTAGATTAAAACAACTCATTGGTGTCATTGAATTGTTTCAGAATAGCTGCATTTATTCCTCGTCATCAAACAAATATTCTGTCCTTTTCAATACCTGAGACTGCACAAATTGAAGTGCTAATCATTTAGTTTTAATCCCAGAGGAAAAAGGAATACATTACAACCTTTCCTCAGTGATTAATTCTTTGATTAATGGCAGCTTGTTCATGATGTTATGTTTTACGCTGCCATTTCAATCTATTAAACTTCCCCACAGGGAAATATACCTACCTCTACGTTTATGTCTCAAATTAGCAACTCGGTGCATTTGATTTGCTCTAATTTCTCATCCTCGCTCAACACGTCTTTCCTTTCGCATCCATTCGTCTTCTGAAAGGGTCCCCATCCGGAGCTGCATCAGGAGGCCCACGGCCAGGTGGAACGTGTGAAGTCGCCCTACGAGCAGCAGCGGGAGCAGCAGCGCCTGGAGGCTCAGAGGGCCGAGGAGCGCAGGCAGATCCAGATGCGACAGGACGCCCTGCAGGCCCAGAGGGAGAGGGTGCTGAAGGAGAGGGAGCAGAGGCTGAAGGAGGAGAAGGAGAGAGAGGAGCAGCAGCACAGGGAGGCCGACAGACGGGAGCAGCTGATGAGAGAGGAGCACCAAAGGTCAGATTTACAGGAAATCAGAGGAAATCAAGTGCACAAAGCGTTGGCCTTGGTTAAATGACACATCAGGTCAACCACACAGCCATTATACATTATACAGCTGGAGAACTGTTCCCATTTAAAATGCATATAAAGGCAGACCTGGAAAGAGGTGATGAGCAAAGAAGGATGAATTATGTAAAATGTGATTTAATGACAAATGTGCAACCTACAACCAGTAGAAATGAACAGACCTGAAACTAGTTCAATAGCCACATGCAGCCGCTGACTTAATGAGACTGGCATTGCATTGATTAACACTAGCAAATTAAAACCCCCTCATGCAAACTACAAACAGCAATTCACTCAACAAATGAATTATTCTCAAAGATCCTGGCAGTAACACACATCCATAATCCAGCAGAAAACCATCATGCTTTAATTAAATTTGTACTAGGAGGAAAGCAGCATTAAAGGGAAAATTCTGCGGGTCCGTGTATACAAATGTGTCCACTTAGGGATAAACTAGAATATTATTAACATATTTTTATAGCCTGTGCCCCTCTAACTGCTGTGTACTCTCATTGTGGTTATTAGGAAGAGGACAGAGTATGAAAATATTGACAATGATATTGTCCAAGGAGAAGAGGAGCGTCACACTGATGATGAAGAAGGTGAGATAGAAACACACAGAATTCCAGATCAAATCATTACACTGTAAAATCTTTTCTGATTTAATGTTTCTTTTATGCCTCTAGAGGAGTCCGCAGTAGTAGTTGCTTCATAGTGTGTGTGTTTGTTTTTGTTTTGTTAGATCCTCATATGTTACATGAGGAGGAAGAGAAACAAGTGGATCAAAGAGTGCCACCGCATCAGCAGGTGACCGTCTCTCCATCCATCCTTTCCCGCTCACTCCATCTGTCGACTCATGCGTCCTCATCATCCGTCTGTCCTTTCAGCTCATTCGCTCACTTAACATTCACATGTCATACATCCATTCAGCCGTCCGTCCAGGAATCGATTCTTTCCATCCGCCTGTTAATTCTTCTGAATGTTATCAACTGACTCTTCTGTCGGCGTTACAAACCCAGATGTCGTATCCCTTTCTCTTCTCCCGCAGGGTGCTGTCGAGGGTGAGCTGGACCCCGAGGACGACCCCAACAACCAGGGAGAAGATGAGTTTGAGGAGGCTGAGGACGAGCGGCCGCAACACAGGGTCGCCGGGGAGGAAGAGGACGGGGTAGAGGAGGGAGAGGAGCCGGCAGCGCCAGCCCAGCACGTAGACACGCACCCGGGCCGTGAACAACCTGCTGTGGAGGAGGAACTGGTGGTGAGCATGAGGCCGGGGAAGAATGAGAGAGCAGTGAGAGGAGAAAGACAGGTGAAACAAAGTAGCGTCAACAAAACCGAATGCAGAGATTACAGTGGGAGGAAGAAATGGAGGAAAATGATAGAGGTTGCAGTGGAAAGATGTGAACAGGGAAGAGGAAGAAGCAAACACACAACCTGCAACTGACAGAATAAACAGAAATAATCTGTAGGTAGTATTTTAACTTGTTCTTTGTATGTGTTTAGATGGCTGGAAACCCCGATCAACAGGAAGACAATCTGGATGATCAGTACCAGGAGGAAACAGAGGATGAGGTGTGTGACACATGTGTTTAGACACACGCGCTACGTACTGAGTGCAATAATGCAAAAGATGACAGAGAGAAAATGGCAGGCAGGAAAGGCTGCAGTAGATACACACTGAAGACTTGACAAATATGTATATTTATTGTACATTTGGATTTCTTTCTGATCTAATTTGTAATACGATAACGACAAATAACTTCTTTTATCATGATTTTATTTCAAAAAATCAGTCTGTTATGTAATTCTCTCTCGTTGTCGGCATGAAGGCCCAGGAGGATATAGCTGGTGGGCAGAAGAGAGAGGAGGATGTGGAGGAGGAAGGAGAGGATCCATATAATGAGGAGAACATAGAGCAGGTGGGTTCTGAGGGAAACCAGAGTCAGAGGTTCAACATGGAGGTTAATTCTTGACCAAAGGAACACACATAATGTGACACAAATTCCAAACTCCAGGTTAACTTACTCAGCTATTCCTGAAGCCTTCAGCCGTATCCCACTGGCCATAATACGTAGGACTCAAATTTTTTTAATTTGAGCCACCAAGTTAAGTGGTATTATCAAAAAAAGACACTGGTACGATGACACACACAGCACAGATCTGAGCCAGCCATTTCCAGAATTTTCCTACAAACAAAAACTTGTGTGTTATGATTCCTCACATGGTGGCTTTATTGGAACAATAACTTTGAGAAATGCCACCGAGACAGACTAACCAACAGAAGTCAAGTACCTATTAAATCATAACCATATGTTTTCCAGTCTCCACAATATATTTGGTTTATATTTGGAAGCAGCATTAGCATTGCAGTTACATTAGTAAGTTTCAACATTCAGCTGTGGTGGTTGCAGGTTGAAACAGCAGAGTATAACCAATAATAGTTGATGCTTATTTTTTCAACATAACTGGGGAATTAATTGCTATTGTCTGGGACTTTTTTTTTATTCCTGACTTAATATCCCAGCTCCTGAGTAACATCACACCCTGACACAGTTCCTGCAGAGGACACCTGTTGTACATGGTAGAATGTTTTGGTATCATATCCGGAAAGTAATATTCACAGTACTGATGTATCAGCTACATAAGGAGTCAGTTGTGTTAGAGTGTGTGTGTGTATGTGTCTGTGTTTCGTCCCTGTAACTTGAACTGGTCAGTGTGTATCCTGATAAATGAGGGAGATCAGGTGTTGAGTCTCTCGGACCGTCAGGTCACCACCTGGACTCGCTCTGTTTAATGCATCTTAAAGGAATTCTGTTTGAATTTTGAATGAAGTTCACACATGTTTTGTAACGCTAAAAACATCAAAACTAATACAGTATATTCATTACTCCTCTTTACACAATGATCAAAATGGGTCATGTCCATTGGGTTGGTTTTGATATTTCTAATAAGTTTTTTCAAGAGGTGATATGAAGTGACATCCAGCCCTGCTGACGTGCACTTTAGCAGCACACTTGACTCCCTGCTAGTTTTAGGAGTACTGTTCTGTAGATGACCCTGACTTCTGTCCTCAGAGAGCAACAATCATTTATTTATAATCCCTAGTTATTGCCAGGACCTCTTTACCTTTAACTTAAAATAATTTATCTATACAATCATTTTGTCACCGGGTTCTGGTTTATGGTTATTACAACAGATTTTCTAAGCTCAGATGAGTTTAACATAATTTCATTCACTCAATGTTGACATTTCCCTTTTTAATATCTGAATAAATGTCTCTGCTCCCATTTACTTCGAATAGAATAAAGATCTTAAGTGTGTTGTCATCCTGTAAATAGATAAAAAGGTAACACATGCTAGAATGTAAACACTGTTTCCCTGCCACATATTCACAAACTGAAGATTTCTTTGGTAATGCAACTCCAACACTTTTTTCCATGTTTTTTTACACTGTGTAGTGATGCCAGTTATGTTATTGCTAAGCCTACATAGTTGGCTGTTTCTACTCTGAATCTGTGTCATTAATGTGTACCTGAAAATGTCTGAAATTGTCACTTATATTGGGAAGAAAAATGTCAGAACGATAATGGCCATTAACCAACATTGTGTTGTTGTGATTTTCTCCAGGATGAAGCAAAAAACCAGGAGGGACCACGGAAAGACGAGGATCGTCGAAACCAGGGGGAGAATAATGAGGATGAGAATTACGAAGAGGAGGAAGATGAAGTAGAGGACGACAGGGCTGGTCGAGACAAGGGAGCCAATCGGAGGGCCGAGATGTAAGACGGACGCAGACATTGACCAGTTACAGTGCCTTTTTCGGCTGCCCGTAGAGCCTATCAGGTCCCTCTTTTCCCTTGTTTCCTAAAGGAATAAAACCAGCCATCCACTCACAATTCCAAGTAGGAAAATTTGGGATATTACGCCTGGAGATAGGAAGCAAACACTGGGGTTGGAACTGATCAGCTTACACTGTGGAAACGGACAGAATTTGTAGGGTGGAGATGGGATATATACTGTATATTTTTTTATTCAACTGCCTCTCTGTCTACTTGCACGTCTGCCTGATGGCCTGTCTGCTTCTGTTTTTACTAAAAGCAGACAAGCAGAGAATGTATTTTTATCATGTGCTGTCTTTGAGTTTGTGTAAAGAAAGCAAAGATAAATTATGTTATTCAAATGTCCTCATGTTCAGGCCTTTATATATGTATGTTTTATGCAAACAGCTGTATTCTTTGTAGTGCTCAAATTTTAATTTACATCTTGCATTCCAATCGATCAAGTCGTTTTCTGTTATTTATTACTAATTGTAACTCTGACAATCGTAAAAAAGGTGCAACATTTCCATTTTTTTTTTTTTTTTTGCCCTGACTGAACTAGTTTGTCTCATAATGGCTTTTACCAGCTTTCTTGGAAGCGGATCTACAGGAGCTTTCTCACCGGATATTTCTGCAAATGCCAATCAAAAAGACATTTCTGGTGAAGCTATTCTGTGCTGGAAGTGTCACACTGACACGCGCCTTTCCATTCCTGGAAACCTCTTCTAGGTCTTCATTTTACATTTGGAAATGCATTTCAATAGGAAAGATAAGAGCATGCCAGTTAGTGCTGAAACTCTAGCATATTGCTTCGGCAGAGCCTTAAATAGAGGGCTGTTACAGGTCAACTGCTGGTGTGAATTAAATTCACAAAGCTAATGCAATTTTCTGCCAACATTTCAGTCTGCTGTACAGTGTACAGTAAAGTAAATGCTGTCAAATTTGTACATTTTTCACCATATTTTAGACAAAAAAAGTGGGGTTTTGATTGTATAGAAGCATGTTTTTCACCTGAATGGTGCATGTGGAATAAAGACGTTGAAGGATTTCAGGTCATTTTCTTTGTTTTGTCTAATTCTGTACTTTCGGCTTTTTGAAGCCACAAAAAGTGTTCTGTAGAGTTTTTGCACAGCTCAGAAAATCCAAAATATGGATGCAGCAGCAGTATAATAATATTTTGATTCAAAGCCTTTAGGTCATTGTAGGATGTAGATGCCGTTTAGTCTTTAGGAAGTTCTTGAGGTAGGTACCTCTTTTCTGTCTTTACCTGTCCATCTTGCCTGTGGGAGAAACCTGAGATGCAAAAATAAAACTTGCCACAGATGAGCAACAATAATGTGACACCTGACTATGAGTGCAGGGCTGCAAAACAACTGACATAGAGGTTGTAGAAAAACTTGAAATGCCTTGAATCTGCAGGTTTAGTCAAAAAGTCTTTGCTTAGAAGAGTTCTGAACAAACAGTGAATGTGTCAACAGGAGGAGGAAGCACTGCATGGTTCTGATGGCTCATGCGACAGGTGCTCTTTAGTAGGGCACGTGAAAAGACAAAAAACAAAATCCAGGAAGTCTGCTGAATATTTGTCCTTAAGTGGTGTAGACACCCATGGCAAAAAGGGTCCCTGATGAAGACTTAGAGTCGATACGCATTGGTTTGTTTGATTGCCTATGCTGAAAGAATAAGTTCATTATATCATTGCACCTGAAGACAGAGTGCCCTAGTTTTCTCCATGGTTGTCTGCACCACTTAAGGACAAACTGAATTTGTGTCAGCCATTATTAAAGCTGGGCAAATTTTCCTCAAGCCAAGGAAAGGTGCTTCCTCACTTCATTTTCTCCTTTAGCCCTGTGATAAAAGGGATAATCCTTTTGTGATAGAAAATAGCCTTTCTACAATTTCTTGCTCCAGCAAAATCTTAAAGCTCCCCTGCACTCATTAATGTTTCTCATCTTGTTTCTTCAGTCGGATGTTTGAGCTTCACTGTGCAGGATGATGTATGTGCAGAGTTTGACACTAGAAGGCTGTTTTCACATTCATCTTCTGAAGGAGGGAAGTTTTTCTACGCTCACTGAAAATCAGATTTTGTCGCAAAGGGGCGAGACTATGAGCATGATTTGTGACATCACAACTAGTTTGGAAGCCAATCCTGTTCCAGTATTCAATTTACACAAGCGTGATGTGGAAACTTGAAGCCTCCTGTGTACAAACACTGAGATTGACCTTTACAGTGAGGTAGGAGACATCTTGTGTCCAGCTGCTAAACTTCTGAAATGAAATATATTTATAGATTCTGAAATTTTTAATGAAAGAGAAGAAGTAGACACCATTTTAAGGATTTTAACATTGTAATTATACTTTTTTTGTGGAAAAAAACATATCACACACATTATTAATTAAACATTATTAATACATGTCTGGAAGGAATCTTTGACTACACAAATCAGGTGTTTCTCACTTTTTCTTTAATGTCGATGAAGCCGAGTGAAGCTTCAGGTTGATTCTCTTAACAGTGTGGTTGTCTAATTTCTGATGTCTGATGGTCTCTCCATCACTTTTTTTTGTTTTTATGTTCCATCAAGGTCAGAACATGATGTTAGGAGAGGGAAAAGGACATGAGTTTACTATTCACATAAACTCTGTATTTCTCTGTTAGGACTATCTAACCAACGAGTAATCCTGCAGCCTGCGCTGAAAAGTATGATTAACCTTCATTTCAGGCTCCTACACTAAACCGCTGATAAGGATAATGCATCTGTAAGCACTTGGTGATCCTATGGAGGAAGAGTAAGTTGATGGGACATGTTGACACCTGTGGTCGTACTGTTGCCTGACACTGCAAATAAAATGGATAGATGGATGTATTCTTGACTGGCAGCAGGCTCAGAGCTTGACTTATAAGCTGTATGCAATTCCTCAGCCAAGTCTGTTTTAAAATAGAAACAAGATAATCATAAATATGTATCAAGCAGAAGGGAAAAAATCATAAATATTCATTGTTGAGTTTACATATCATGGCTTGTTTGCGTCAGGACTGCAAGCCACAAATGTTCCCAAGTATAAATCCTGCCAACTCTGTTCCTTATCTACCCTTTGTGGTCCTGAGCGCAGAGGTGAGAGAATTGTGTGTGAACTCGCTCACATGGGAAATGAACCGACAAATCAGGATGAAATGAAAATCAAACGAGAGGGGGTTGACTGAGAAAGGCAATTACATCTAATGAACAACATTTGTCCCCAGCACACAGCTTCAATCAAATCAGCCCTCCTCCTCCCATCATCCTCTATTTCTGCTCACCCTCTCAGGTCGTCATCATTCCTGTGCTTTCTCCCCATCTCTTCCCTCCCTCCCTCTCTCCCTCTCTCTCCTCCCTCTTTATTTCTATCTCCCCCCTTCCCACCCCAACCTCTCTCCCTCTTCCTGTCATCATCCTTCTGCTGTTGTGAGATTGTTGATCTCCCCAGAGGGACTATGGGATGCTGGAGCAGTACGAGAGTGTGTCTCATTACTGTGCTAATAGCAGGCCACAGGGAGACGTGCACACGCACACACAGTTTTACAATGACAAGCAATGGCGGCGATGATAACTCCTCCGCATTCCTCACATTCTCACGCTCTCTCAGTCATCATTTCATGGGTGAATTACCAGACATGAATACTTTTTAACGTGTCGATCACCTAGAGCCGGGGTCTATCTTAAGATGCGTGTCCACACAACTGCCAGAAATTCTCAAACCTTCCATCTAACACCAGTGCAAGATTTACTGGAACGCTAAAGCTCCAAGCTATGAAAATATGTTGGGTTTTTTTTTCACCCACTATTTTTGGAAAATCAACTCAAACTACTCCTATTTTACACCCATATTGGGAGCAATAGTATCAAAATGAGCTGCACAGATAACTGTTAACATTATAAAACCATCACTCAAAGATAGTAGCTTCACTTCTTGACCTGGATCCTGTTTGCAGCACATAAGGATCCAGTGAGCTCATTATGCCGCTTCTCTGCAGCAGTAATGATCTCTCATTCATCAGCTGGAGACTATCTCCACACACGCACATACACGTGCACACACACACGCGCGCAAACACACAACACGCAATTGCACAAACAATCTGCCACACTTAAATGAATCCCAATGAGGCATGTAACCGGTAGTTTGTGCCTGGCTGTATGCTTGTTAGAGAGATATCAGCTGCTTCAATTGTGTTTCTCCGCATTACTGTGAGGGAGGAGAAGGCACGCGCTGTATGTTTGTGCCCTATACTTGATACATATGTGTATGCATGGGTGCTTGTTTGGATACTGGCAGGGTGCACACGGCGTTAGGCTATTCATACTGCACTATCAGATAACAAAGTGTGTTTATGTTTCAGGTGCAGGCTGAAAATGAAACCATTATTAAAGGAGAATACACAGCTGCAATGTATGAATAAATCAACTCCAGCTCACAGGAGGGGACAATGTCTCTGTGTAACCCCTGCAACACTACTTTATATACAACAGCATGTGAACCATTTGTTTTATTCTTTCATCCGAAGCACTTTACAGCAGCAAGAGTGCACACACTTTTAGTGGGTATTAAAATCTATAACCCTTGCAGTGTGCAGTGTGAGTGCTTTGCAAGCTAGCAAGGATTACTCTTTGTGGACATGGTTTGTGTGTGTGTGTGTGTGTGTGTGTGTCTGTGTGACCTGCCACATGAGGCCCACGGGTCATTACCCAGTCAGTCAGAGGACACAAGAAGCCGTTATCCTGGGGAGTCTGGACACTAAATGTTTGATAAGCCTCGAAAGCGGACGTCCTGTTTCTCTTCTCGTATAATACAGATGTACATTAAAGACCCAGCAGCCGATTAAAAACATAGAAATGTACACGTGTAAAGGAAGCTACAGTTTAGTTGATTGGGAGTAAAAATCTACTATGTGTGTCTGGTGCAGTCTGTAGCAGACTGAAGGAGTGTGAATGTGTTGGCTCAGCAAGGTCCTGAGAGATGTGGAGATAGAGATGAGTCATGTAGCAATCTGATTAGGCTTCTCTCTCTTTCCCTCCATCATAACCATTCAATTTATTTCTGTACTGCAGATTTAAAAACTAAATACAACTAAAATAATGTATGGAGTTTCAATTTATTTTCCAAGTTTCTATATACAAATAAATCTCTTTAAAAAAATAGGATTAATATATTGTATTATATAAAAAGCATTCTACATGGCCATGGAACACATTATAACACATTATCATAACAATGTCTGTGACTGTATTTTCAGTGTGGCCTTAAAAAGTGTTTTTCGGCAACAGTTGTGACACAGTTTGTGTAAATAATTGAACACCAGTTGGCTTTCCTCTGAAAAGATCCGCTGTGTAAAAACCTTCAGTGCGACTTCAAAGTGTGGAGTACTTTGCTAAAGCTTTGCCATTAGCTTTGGTAACAGATGCAAACAGGATTGGGAGATCTGAGTCAGTACACATCACATCCGTGGAACAGTCTCACAAAATGTTGCATGTCCTGGTGGTTTC
Source organism: Thunnus albacares (assembly GCF_914725855.1). Classification (NCBI taxonomy): domain Eukaryota; kingdom Metazoa; phylum Chordata; class Actinopteri; order Scombriformes; family Scombridae; genus Thunnus; species Thunnus albacares. Next base: position 23,593,351 of record NC_058111.1, on the reverse strand, counting down.
TGGGAACTGTAGTCTGGTGGGCAATAAGTCTTCTGGCAACCTTGGGATTCCATCCAGGACCTCTAGTTTTGGCAAACAGGAGAAAACACTGCACAGACAAAAGCAGAGACATAGAGAATGAGAGAAGAAGTCTTTGTCACCTCCTTTCATGAACTTTCTCCTTTTACCATTGTTGTCTTCTCACCGTGCACGGTAGTCCTGAGTGAAAGTCACTGGGTTGCGGGTCAGGTTCAGGGAGCGCAGCGGGCTGTTCCCCAGAGCTCCCAGTCCCCCCAGGGAGCCAATGGCGTTCTCAGACAGACAAAGATGCTCCACTGCTGGGAGCTTTGGCAGCTGACGCAGACACACCAGGTGGTTACGGTGCAGGTTTAGGATCCTGCACCTGCCCAAAGGAGGCACAAATACTGCTTAGCTTTCTTCTATGATTGTTATTGTCATCTACTATATTGGGTGAGGGAGGCATAAAAGTACAGTTAGTAAGTAAAGTAAAGTTATAGCAAGTAAAGTTATAGTAATGCTACTTCTTTCTGAATATGGGCAGATACAGAGGTGGACAAAATAACAGAAAAACATCACATGAACAAATAAATCTAATTCAGAAATAAAACAAAGAAAACGCAAGTTAGCACGCAAATATATCATCCTAAAATGAATATTAGTTATATAGTATCAGCTTTAAGGAAAGTCTGACGATCCCCATGTTTACACGAGTCACTAAAGGGCACTTAAGAGGTACATAATAGTGGGAAACTGCAAAAAACGCACAATCATGTCATGTGGCAAGGTAAATTGTACAAAATCAGGACAAAATATACCAAACACAGAATAGCATCATCTTTAAAAGGAACAGCTCACACATTTGAATTCAGCTGGGACATTTGGGAGTTATTGACAAGAGAGCTTCTCAAAGGCACTTCACTATAATCTTGAATTTGACCTCCAAATTAAACTATTTATAAACAGTTTGATGTTAGTTTCAAAAAGCTGGTATCGTTGGAAGGGCTTCCATTTGGAAAAATGCTTATATCAAAGTTGAGCACACAGAGTCTAGTGTAAGGAGCACAAAAACTGGATTCATGAGCAACTTAAAAGCATAGTATTGCAGGACATGACGTTTTTCACCCTTTTAACTGCATCTGTATTAGCATTCGTCTGGAGCCTCATACACACTGCTGAACAAATTTAATAGAGGTATCACAAACACCAGAACAATGTCAAGAAGATGTATGGATTTCTATATCATAGAAATCATTGGAGGCTTTCCTTCTGGAAAGATTTATTCACACAGTCTGGGTAGTGTAGTACATACAGTACCTTGGCAGACGTACAGAACTCAGGTTAGTGAGAGAGTTGTCAACCAGTTGTAGTTTTTCCACACGGATCAACCGGCGGAGGATCCTGATGAAATTCTCTTGTTGGAAGGGATCACCTAAGTCCTGGTAGGACAGATTTAACTCCTGAGAAGAGACGGTTGATAGAACAGTTAGGATATTCATCTCTCTGCCTTTTTATCTCTTTCCTCTTTCTTCTTCACTTCCTACCACTGCTCCCCTCCCATCTCTTCTTCTGTATATCTCAAACATCACACAAACACACAGAAGCTTACTGACTTACCTGACAGTTTTCCCAATTCTCTTGTAGTCTCTCCTCCCAACTTTGCCCTTCCTCCTCCTCCCTCCTCGTCCTCCTCCATCTCTCCAAACAGACTTCATCCCCCTCTCTTTGAAACAGCTCCTCTTCAGATGGACCTTTTGATGACATTGTCAAAACAAAAAGACTATAAGAATCTTCATATCATTACAATCTGACAAACAAATAAAAAAAGATCCTAATCATCATCTTTCTTTCTTGCAGTTTTAACAGTTATTGGTATAAAGTACAACTACTTTTACTAAATTAAATGAAACTCTCAAAAAACAAAAACAACAACAGTGAGATTTTAAAAAATGTTCAAGTCTATTAAATTGGAGTAACAGCATTTGCAGAACTTCATTTAAAATTCAACATTAGTAGTGCAGGTCATTGCAGCATGACACAAAAGCCCACTCTCAAAGAACTTCTTGTTTCTTTTCAGCCCTAAAGGAAAATAATGTTGAATTCTCAGGATAAATTCTCTCAAAATGAGACGGCACATTTTAGCAGAAGCGCTTGATTCAGAGTACACCAGATCACATTTCCCTTCCTTCAGTTTGATTTCATCATACTGCAGCAAATAGTGCATAAAATCATAGTACAAAAGTCACAGTGGTGGTTTTCACATATCGATCCAGACCTTCTCTGACCCTGGGGCAGGTCAGCTGGTCACCTGTGACATCACACTGCTCCAGGCGATGCCACGACACAAACCGGAACCGACTGGATGGAAGCTTAATGGAAGAAAGAGGAGAACAGGACCATTCAGTGTAATGCTGAAGACACCAGAGATGAGTCACATCCCTCCCCTGAATGTAATCAAAATTCCCTCATTGTTAGTCAAATTCATTTCAGCCGAAACAGTCAAATAAATGTCAGAATGGTGGATAAAAAGAGAGGGGAACAGGAGACATACTAAAGTTTAATCTACCATGGCTCCCCATTAGTGCAACATAAACTCTATTAACTGGCATGCAGTTTAGTATGTAGCCAAAATCAATGGGTCATATTTTTTAGACCATTAAACAGTATTGCTACATGTGTTAACAAGGTGGAACCAATCAGTTATTACTCAAACTCCCTCAGATTGGCTGATGGTCGACAAGAATAATTATTGCTTCATCTTCTGCTAACTGAGGAATTACCAAACTCTGCAGACACCCAATATACTTATCATGGACTAACCTCCCCTGAGACGCTAACACCCTCCTCCTATTTCAGTCCATACCTCTCTTTCCTTCATACATGTTATTTTTGCCAGTACAGATCTTTCCTCCAACTACATTATTTCATGTATCACATTACACAACACACCATCATTTTCTTCCTGCAATTCTCAAGTCCACACTAAGAAAATATCACATTCTTCAATAAAAATGCCATGGAAAAGAGCAATTTATACTGTTCTGTGTCTTTGTTACTCCAGTATGATGCGGCAGTGAATATGTTACAAATTTTTCTCCCTACTTGACCTTGCACCCACCTTGTTCACCCTTACTTTGTCTATGTAACTCTATACCCCTCTCTTTTACTTTAGACATAGGAATAACCTCACTCCTCTTGACTACTGCTCCTCACTGACACTCACAAAATAGCCCCAGGCCACCTGTTTAAATCATATGACAATCATTTAGACCTACAACTAATGATTATTTAATTTCATATTGATTAGTCTGTCGATTCTTTGCTTGATTAATTAGTTGTTTGGTCTATAATGTATAGTTGTTGCCAAACAACTCACTGCTGTCTTGACTGCACACAACATTTTAGATAAATTCCAATCTGGTTTCTGTCAGAGGCATTCCACTGAAACAGCACTTCTCAGGGTCTCAAATGACATAATGATGTCTTCTGATGTGGATGAATGCTCTCTCCTGGTGCTGCTGGATCTGCTGCAGCTTTTGATACTGTAGATCACAGCATCCTGACTGAAAGGCTTAGGCAGTGGGTAGGTGTCTCTGGGAGCATCCTGGACCAGTTCTCCTACTACCTCTTGGATAGGAGTTTCTCTGTGTCGCTTGGTCCCTACATGTCTGAAACTGCTGCTCTTTCCTGTGGTGTGCCCCAGGGTTCTGTCTTGGGTCCTATACTATTTGCTTTGTATATGCTTCCCTTAAGTCATATTATTAGTAAATGTAACAGTATCTCTTATCACCGTTATGCTGATGATATTCAGCTTTATGTCTCCTTTAAACCTGATGAGACTGATAAACTATCTGTTTTGCACAATTGTCTGACTGTCATAAAGGACTGGATGGTTTACAACTTTTTACAACTAAACGCAGATAAGACTGAGGTCCTTATCATTGCTTCAGATAACATAGCTTCCAAAGTTGCTTGTTTGTTTTCTTTCTTCACTGCTTTTTGTTCTTATTTTTAATAATTTTACTCTTGAGAAGTACAATGTGACTTTGCTCTGTGAAAGATTCAATACTAAATAAACTTTACGTACTTACTTACTTTACTAAAATGTCAGAAAATGGTGACACATGTCAATCACTGTTTTCCAAAGCCAAAAGTGATATCCTCAAATGTTTTGTTTTGTCCACAACTCAAAGATATTCAGTTTACTATCATAGAAGACTTAAGACACCAGAAAATCTTCACATTTGAGAAGCTGGAGTCAGAGAATTTGGATTCTAAAATGCCTCCAAATGATTAATCAGTTATCAAAATAGTTGCTGATTAATTTAATAGTTGACAACTAATCGATTAATCGACTAACTGTTGCAGCTCTAAATACATTGTTGATTAAAATAAAGCAAATAATAAAGTAACAGCTTGAAAGAATAAGGCAATCTAAATGTTTTGGTATTTTAAGTCGAATCAAGTCCATTAAGTCAAATATACAGTTGACTGAGATGATGATAGGCTGCAAATGATTAAAAATGAAGTATGGATGAGTCTATTACACACTTTGACTCGGTTTGATTTAATGGATATATGAAGCAATGTCTTAAATATGCTACAATTTTTACATTCTAATTATGTGCTAGCACTTAAAGAATGAATGTCTAAATAAATTAATGAATAAATCAATGCATTGAATGAATTTATATTACATCTCAGGATGAGATGCATAGGTTCAGTACTAAAACAGAAGCATCCATCATGTACACAAGCAATAAGAATAACCCAAAATAAGCATGCTTTTTTCCACTTTGGAATTAAATTCTTTAGAGAGGCCATTTTGCAGTAGGATTTTTGGCACCATGCAAAATCATGAGTACATACACAGACTATTTTTCACCCGTAAATGGAGAACTCTGCGTGGAACATAGGGAGAACTGGGTAAGAAGCCATTTTTCATCTTTCTTTATTCAAAAAGTCAAGAGGGTGATCCTGCATAACAGACTAGGCGGAAGGCCAGTGGCCTGAGGATAATATAGAGAGTGCAAAGAAGAGAGTATAAGAGAGAATATTAGGCTCAGTTCAGAGAGGGGTAAAGTGGAGAGGGAGGAAGACACAAGATGAAAGGATGAGGAGAGGAGAAAAGGGGAGGACACAAAGGAGATGTGAAGATGGAAGGGTCAGAGCTACAGACATGAAGGGAGGGGAAGGAGCACAAATACCTCTGAGTGATAACTGGCATGTTGTGTATGCGTGCCACTTACAGGTGTAGATACTAGTCCAGAATCAGGACTCTGGTCCACAGAGAGAGATGTGTGAGTGACGCCGAGGTCAGAGTACTGGGATGAGTGGGATTTGGGAAAGCTGCCACTGAGAGTGTTCACACCTGAAGAACTGAGAGACAAAAAAGGGGGAAAAAAGAGAGATATGGTCATCTTGTACCTTATCTTTGGTCCCTGTTTAAACTGGAGCTGTCTTGTCTGTAATGGAAGCCCTGGTGTGTGCTGAAACCCTGACCACCGGCCGAGTGGTTAGAGTTACAGTGAACTGGGTCTGACAATGCAGATAAGGGTCTGTTGCCATAGCAGCAGGGGACACCTGAGCAGGTTCCATTAGTTTATAATAGTCGCTGTATGCAGGCGATAGCTGGACACCAGTGCCTCTATAATTGATACTGCCCGTTCTGTAATAGTTTGCTATGCTACCAAAGAGTTTGATATACAATAATGTAATTTTAAATGTATCATTTTAAGCTTGAGCCCTAGTCTGACTTTAATTTAGCCTCAGTTATGGAAGATATAAAGTTACTTGAGATAATGTAATTAAATTGGCATCTTCTCAAACTGAACACCATACCTTAACTAATTCATGCAAACACACACTGTTGGTTCTGGCTTACCTTTCTGACATGTCCCAATCTTCTTCTGGTAAATTCTCCTGGCCTTTAACGCATTGTGAGCGGCTCGGTTTAGCCCTAAAAACCTGCAGCTGTTACCCATGGAGGCTGTTGGTTCTGTTAGTGTTCAGTGAGAGAAAGTTTAGCGTCCTGTCTGCTGACTCGGGAGACTGACACCAGTGTGGGCCCTCTGCTGTAGGTGAGACACTCCTGAACTGCAGGACACAGACTGATCACTCAGCTGCTTGTTGCCTGGCAGCAGCAGTGTTCAGGTGTGTCACACAAGAGAGGTAGAAACAGGGGCTCTCAACCTCTACAGACTGAAAGTTAATACTCAGGTTTTAAATTAATTGCGTCAGCTTACCTGAAAATAACAAGGCCCGAGACATTTTCAAAAACTCAGGCTTTCTGTCTTTCACAAAGAGAGTGCTTATCTCTTTAACTCACAACACAAAATTCTTAGAACAAAACCTGACCCAATGGCTCACAAAAAATACAATATGGTGTGTTTTATTTGATCAGAAATCAAAATGTCACTGTCTTTCTTCTGCTTGCTGAATAATGTCCTTTGTTTATCCTGCTGGAATTTTATTCAAGTCTTGTATTTTTTGTAAAACACTAAAAGGGGCCTGAAAATATGTCATACTGAACATAACGTTATTAAACTTAGCATGTGTGCAGTACATGTCTGTAAAAATAGAAAAACAGACATAAAAACAACAACAATTTAACATTATTTAATTAAACATAAGAATGACCCAAAATGAGCTCAGGACTGAAGTCTCTTGGAGGTCATGGTCACTGGATGCAAGCCTTACTGAAAGTGGTGGAAGTATCCTTAGAGCTACATCTTTCACTTCTGAGCAGTATTTAATTTTTGTGTCTTGTCTAAGTGGTGTGTAATAATTACTTTATAGTGTTAGGTATGTTCATGCAATACATCATATTTTGTGAGCTTACATATTTTGTGGAATCTTTCGTAGTAAGTAACCAACTGCAGCTGTCAGGTGAACGTCATGGAGTAAAACCATAAAGTGTCACAAAACTGAAATACTACAGGTTCTCAAAATTAAACTTAGACAGTCTCTGAGTAAAAGTACTGTATATAGTTATTAGGAGAGTTTGTTGTTTCTGTGGTTTTGGATGTTGTCATGGGTAGGAGGAGAAATACGGTTGCTTTAGATTTTCAGTGGTGCACATTGAAGACATAAGGCACAGCTCTCATACCAGCTGGTAAATGCAATTGAGATTAAAAATAACTTTCCACACTCATGGGGATGTTGTTCCTCAGCAATGCCGCTCGTTGTGTTTGAGATATTGCAGCACTAAAAAACACGCTGTGCGCTCTGAAGAGATAACAAACTATTAGATACTTCATAGAGGTAAATGAAAACCTTGCTGCTGCAGTGGTCTGTGGAAATCATTCCCTCTGACTTTATACTGTACAGAACACCAACTTCTGTTTGGCAGATTTATTGCGTTTTCTGATTATATATACAAGACTGAGACATCATTTGCAGAAATCAACTATATGCTGCTAATGCTTTTTATTATTCAAATGGTTTCACTTGTTTTGTTCTTTGTTTCATCATGTGTGAAAATCACATCACAGATAATTGGTATTCCATCTAAGGATGACATTTGTCTCATCAAAGTGTCTTTTTGTGCCATTTTTGTTGTTGTTGTGATCTTTATGTTCATCACACTGTACAACTGATCATTAATGGCAGGGAACATCTGTTGGGAATGTAATTATCAAGGTTTATTCCCTGATCTATTGTTATCAGTGCCAGCTAGTTGTGATGGGAATGTTTGATCAATTTTGGTGCAGCATATGTTCCCTTCATGGGATGACTCTTTAATGTTAAAGACTTGTTTTGCTGAGTAATGCCGGCTCAGATTTAGCATCTAATCCAAATGTTACCTCGTCACTGCCACAGCCACTATTATTATGAGAATCTGATTCTAAATCATAGCACAGGCAGTTAGTATAGGATCACTGTGTATACTGTGTCAAACTGTGCTTTTTAAACATACAAATTCATAAAATGTACTTTATTAAAGAAGTAGTTAAAAGATCATATTCATATCTGGACCCTCCCAATAGATATATAACCCCATATTGGATCCTACCCATTAGTTTAAGTTTGCTTTTGGGTTTATTAAACCCACTAATTGAAGTTATTGCATATTTGTTCTCCATAATCTTTTATTACCACTGAGATACACATGATCAGAACATTTCTTTATTAGAAAGAGCTAAATGTTGGTACTTCACAAACATACTGACTCTTATTAATGAATAAATTCCTCATGAATTGACATTTATCAGAGTCAACATGTTTGTCTCATTTGTCCTTGGTCACAGTAAATCCTTGCCTTGACCAATGATAGGATCTGTTTCCTTCTGTGTGTGTGTGTGTGTGTGTGTGTTTGTGTGTGTGCGTGCGGTAGCTAGGTGATGCCACAGGTCTGAAACTACTCCAAGATGCTTTGGCAAGACATTGCCTGCTCTGGGAAGCTGAGTAACAGCAGAACAGCCAACATCTGACTTGCCCCTGTCTTGTATTATTCAGGCACTGAATTCATAAAAGACTTTTATCAAAAGGCTTCAAAACTCCCGAAGCGTTGCATGTTCATCAGTCGCACCAAATCCTTCATTTAAAAAACCCAAAAGCTGTGTTAACTGTTAGATTAATATTAGATTAATGATATCCTAAATCCTTTGCTCCACATAAGCTGTTCTGCCCTTGAAAATACAGCTTACATCTAAAAATACCTTTGACAGATAAAAACAACCTCCGTGCACAGACAACAACTCAACTTTTTTTTTTTTAATGGGAACACATTCATGTTTTTATTGAGTAAAAGACTGAATACAGCTGGTGTTACTGTTTCTCCCTGTATGTACATCCAAAACGGTGCAGCAGATCTTTTTCAGTGCTCCTGCATGCTCCAGTCCGTCTCTATAGCAACCCGCCTTAGTTACGCAGTCCCCTTTGCTCACCTGTGATATGCTCAGCTGGGCTTAATCAACCACTCAGATGTGATAAGGCATATTAGTTCATCAGCAGTTTAGCCATGTGCCTACAGTGTAAAAAATGACTAGAATACTGTCAGGTAGAGATATATTACTAAGATCCATTGTATAAGGACAAAATGTTTGCACATGTTTATTCTGCAATAAATACTGAGCTTATATATGTAATATATAGAACACAATTTCAAATGTACAGGGGGATAATTAAAGTGTGAAACTTACAGTGTGCACATAGTTTGAGTAAGAAAGAGCAAATATTTGTGAAGAAGAAGAAGAGAGAAAACTGTTTTTGTGCATTGTGTGAGTGGGCCAAGTGAAGCTGCTGAACTTAAAGGGGTTGTGCGTGGATTACATATCATGTGTTCTTCTCACTCATATACAAACCACACCTTTACTAGATAATATTTACAACTTCCTCCTTCTGCATGTCTGTATCCAAGTGTTTAAAGCTTCCAGTATCAAAACACAGTCACATTTTATGTCGTATGTCATATTTCAATATATAATATATCATATAATATTCGGTTTGTATCTTTTTTTTTCCCCATAAAGAGTATAAAACACAGCTGAAGATGGCGAAAGAGGATAGGTAGCGTTTATGACGTCAGGGTCTGATTGGCTGAGAGTGAGTGACCTGACATCACGGTTACATGGAGTCAAAGTCGTGGTCGTTGGGCTCGATGACTTCAGGGGTCATGACCCTGCCCATGAAGAGGATGGACCCTGGAAGGAGAAGAGACAGATAGACGTGCATGACGGTACATTTTTATGAAAGTTTATCATTAATACAAGGCTGCTTGATGCAGGCATTTGAAGCTGCTGCGTACACCCATAAACCTTAAAATACTTGTGAATTCATATTTATCACACACACACCTGTCCTTCGGTTTCTGATGACAAAGAAGAATGGGTGATCAGCCATGACCTGTGGGTACAGCACCAGAGTCCTGGTCAGGGCGATCATTCCTGAGAGAGAGATAAAGAGAGAAGGGAGAATCACTTACATTATTCACTGACAGACGGGGACAAAGTTTAGTGAAAAACACATATGGGAGCCTCTCATTCAAAGAAACTGCAGTAATGACCATTTTATGGCCAGGAATTATCACGATGAGTAAGACAATGATGAAGATTTAGTCTACCTGATCCAACGGCTCCCTCTGCTCCCTCCTCGGTCACCTCCAGGTAGGCCTTCTGCACGGCCTTCCCGATGTACAGGTCCTTACCGTCTGGAATAGATACACATACACACAAATGAGTCAGTGTGAGATGATGGAGATGTGTAGACGGTGTGATGTTGAGTCTAATTTGAGAATGACACTGCATGAGAAAACTGAGAAAACTGTATGCGCAGCTGTATGCTGGTATAGAGTACACTCACTTATTAGTCAAACCAAAGCATGTTGTCCCTACAATTAAGATACAAATACACCATTACTGGTAAAATCATAAATGATTTTTATGATGTAACTCTCAAGACTTTTTGACAACTTGACAATAAACTTTTTTTAATTTCTCCAAACATTTTAAAATAACCTCTCTCATCTACACACTCGCCACAATTACATTATGTCCTCTGAGAACAAGCTGAGCTGAGGACACGATAGCTAGCACTGTACAAGATGTGCTGATGTCCAGTACACCCTGCAGATTGTGTTTCACAATGTAATACCAGCACCAGCTGATCAATAAGAACAAACTGTTTCGGACGAGGTTGTCAGAGATCATGAGGGGTGTTGAGCTGTTAAGGATGTTGTGTGTTTACCAAGATGTGTTGAGGTCAAAGATAAATTTTACTTCACTTCTCTTTACTGTTATCTTATTTTGTATGCTTGCTTCTGCGTGTGTAATTAATTGCTTAAAATACAAATTATCCCAGCATATTCACATGTATATTTCTCTGTCTCTACCTATACAGTATATCTGTCTCTTTCTCTGGATCTATTTTTACCAGATGATATGACAGCTCTGACTTGCCCACTCGATGCCAGTTACCTTGGTTACCTTAAAAAGTACCATTGGCAACTTCGCTGCAGCCAAGGAGTACAAATATTGAATCAACTTTTATGCTGAACCCATCTTGGGTTTATTCATTTTGCCATTTGTGTCTATATCTATGTGTTTTATATAATAATCTAAGGCTGTGTCAGATTTCTGTGTTTTGCACTGTGCATGTGTATGTTGTTTTATGCATCACCTGTCATGGCGGAGAGATCAGCATCATTGGTGAAGATGTTCTTTATTCCCAGCTCCTGCAGAGTGCTCCTCAGGTCGATTTTCTGCTCCACTTTGAACCTGGATAGTGCAGTCAAAAAGGTCAACAGTCACGTAACAAAAAAAGAAAACAAACAAACCACAAACGATTGTGGTATAGACCGCACACCCAACCCCTAAAAATATAATAAAGGATCTTTTATCAAGTGGGAATTGATTGATGTGTGTTTTTATGTTCAAGTATGGATGTGTATATACTATATGTTTGGGTATGTTCTTACCTAGGCAGGTAGACTTCCACCTTCTGCCGTTTAACATTGTTAGCCCACTCCTCCAGCAGTGGCGCTTTGATGATGGGCTCCAGAGAAGCCAGCGGTACCTCCTGCCGAGGCAGAACGATCATCATGGACATGTCCTCTCCCTCGTACGGCATCTCCAATACCTGGTACACACCGCCTGCTTCCTGGGAACCATCGCTGAACTCACCTGGTGGGGGAGTCATACATAAAGTAGGCATGAGAGAGAGTGAACACAACATAAGCTCCTGTAATGGGTTTGTGAACTTCCCTGAGGTAGAATATACACAGATGTAAGCATGTTTAGGCGCACTGATCGACTGTATTGATTACAGTGTGTGTGGTCATTCCCCCGACGCACTAATTAAAAACCACTGACGCTTCACTTCAAAGGGTTTGGTTACACTTGGACTCAAATTGTATTACATGCACACCGTATGTCTCATTATGCTGATGGTGCTGTGTCGAAATCACCATCAAAACTGAATCAGTTTGTGTGTGTTTCACAGGGCAGAGGCCCTTTTACACAAACATGCACTCCACTGTCTTCAGACAGGAAATAAAACTGAATAAACCAATTTAGGATCCAGGAAAAAAAACAAAAAACAAAAAAACATCCTTGCATGTATATATACACACACATACAAATGTAACCACCCACACACATTCAGACACAAATGCACACATGTGATTACACATGCAAACATCTGAAAAGCTGATATCTCCTTTTACACACGCTACAGAGGATACAGAGTGATATCTTCATAGCCTTGAGGTGGATTTTTAAAAGACTTGTCCCTTGTATCTAATTAAACAAAACCCGTAGATAGAAATTCTAAGCAAGACAAGACAAGCAACATTTACTTGAATTAAGTGAAACAGTATTTCTTCGTCAGAATGAGATAATCCTTTTATACTCAAAACAAGTCCAACTAGATTTTAAATCTAAATATAAGATTATCCCACTTAGGTTTTGCAGCGTTAGATTATAATGCAATTAACCCTGCCAGACTTTATCCCAATCTTTGCACATGATTTTTCTTTTGAAGCTGCTTAAAAGGAAAAAATAATACAACAGAGAGACTTATCATCCTCTATTAATTTAGCATTCTCAGCTGCTGTTGCTGATGCAAAGTGAGGCAACATTGCAGCAGAGAATGGGGCGTGGCTTCCTAAAACATTTTACTTAACCAATATAATTGTGCTTCAAAATGAGAATGCAAACGTAGCTTTCTCCCTGAGGACCTGTCCCTGTTCTGCAGCTCTCAAGCACACACATCTACATATGCACACACTATGCTCCCCCCCCCCCCCCCACACACACACACAAACATGCTCACATACATAGATTTCCTTGATCCCGAGCATGTGGGGATGGCTATGTGTGCACCCTTTGATTGTAGGTGTATGCAATATCACTACGCACATACAGACTGCACCAAAATAGCTCAAATGCACCAACTTGAGTAGCAGTGCAGTAAGGATATGATGTAACTGTCTTTGGCAGCACATCAGACAAAAAAGGACAGACTCATTCAGATATCTCGGCATTACAGTCAACCTGCAGGAGTCTGCACTCTGCACAAGCAGCCTTGCACCTCACAGCGTTGCCGGAACACCAAATACCAAATACCAAGATCTGATACAAATGGTATGGCCAACTCAGAAGCACCACGTCATTGAAAAAGAGGTATATGATATAGAAAATAGAGCCAGACAGTGCGTTACAAGTAGGGTAATGCGCTGTAATGCAAGTTGATAGTTGTGCCAAAACAATTAACTGATTAGTTGTTAAACAGAAAATTAATTGACTTAAATTTGTGAAGATGAAAATGGCATTTCTGGGTCTAGTTTTTCTCTGTTTATATCACTGTAAATAGAATATTTGGGGGTTTTGGACTGTTGGTCAAACAAAAGATGTCATCTTGAGCTATGGGAACTGGGATTTTTTACTATTTCCTGACATAATATAGACTAAAATCAGATAAATAATCAAATATATTAAAAATAGTTGCAGTATTTGCCTTACAAACAATGCATGCAGTGTTGCACATGCCATTCACATTCAAGTATTAAAGTAGAGATAAGTGAAAGGTTCCTTCAGAAAGATTTGAAAGTTGATGATTCAACTACTCCAAATTAATTGAAAATCAATATAACACTAAAATATGACATCCTATAATACAATTAGAAGCATAAATTAATAAAACAGCCCCCAATGATAAGGAAACGGGTAGATGTGTGAAGAAAAAAAAAACAAAAATGCAATATCAACAAAAATGTGAGATTTCAATGGATTTCAAAGACTCAGTAGAAAGAAAGTGTTGTTTGTTCTACTTACTGTCATAGATTTACTGACATTACTTAACACAGACTGTCACAGTACTGATAATATTGTATGACATGAACAAAATATACTATTAATTCAAACAGAGATACCAGAGGAGTTTGTATAAGTGAAGAAAATTTTAGTAGCAGAACTTGCTGAGCAAGAAAAGAGGAGCCTTTCCTGGGAATAACATTCCAAATATGAATATTTTAGATCTAAGATTAACATTTTAAATAACCTCAGGAAATATGAGTTGAAATTCAAGGCCGTCAGAAAAAAGAGCCACTAGTACAATTCTTCAGACATACGCACACACTGCTCTTCCCTACCATAGTAGAAGTCTCCCTGTTGGTACATCATAAGCGTCTGGACTTCAGAGCCGTCGTCTTTGCTGAAGGAGAAGGTTCTGGTGTTCTCTGGCCTGAACTGGTTTTTCCAGGAGCCTCTGAAGTATACAGCGTTCACCAGGGTCAGGCGGGTCACGCTGCTGAAGTCCTCGGCAGACAGCAGCTCGCGGATCTTACCTATAGGGAGGGATTTTACAGTGTATTAGTTTTCATTAGCCTAAAGACAGCGCCTGCTGTGATGCAGCTTTTGAAGTTGTACACAAGTGAGGATAGAGAGCAATTGAGAGTTGGAAATGTATCCATTTAATAATTTTTGTTCTTGTACAAGGTGATGTGATCAGACAAACACTGATGAAACTCCTTTGACAGTGTTGTATAACTGTGCTCATTTGTTAACTACTGCAAGATAACAAGGTAGAAACACACTTCACTATACAGTATTAGCGGATTGTAGGTATAATTCATGTAATTCACACCGTCCTTTCCTTTGCTCCCATCATCTTTATCCCTCCTCTTTCCCTTTCTTACTCACTCTCAGTATGATTCTCCACCCAGCTGTTGATCTGCTCTGCCACAGCTGCCGATTCACTGAAGTCTACGGTCTCCACATCGGCCCGGAAATACTTCTTCATCAGATGCAGGAACTCTGGGTTAAAGGTGACGCCTTCTTGCAGGAAGAGGCTGTTTGCGAATCGGATCACGTAGTGGGCGTCATCGTCCGACAGAGCTGTCGTCAGGTTCTGGAGCAAGGAGAACTCCACACCTGAAGAACAGGAGGAGACACACACACACACACACACACACACACACACACACACACACACACACACAACAATTTTTATTATTAATTATTTCAGTCAATTTTTAAGGTAAATGTTAGAATGTGCTGTTTTTCTTTATCATATATGACATTTAAATGGAATCAGTTGTTGGACTGTTGGTTGGACATTTGAAGATATCATTACAGGCTCTGAGAAACTGTGATGGGCATTATTTTTCAAACAAAGAAATGAATCAAGAAAATAGTCATGTAAAAATTCTAGTTACATCAACTTCATTATTCTAGTTTTCGCACATAAAATCCAAATAGATGAGAAGTTGTAAGCAAGTGAGCGTGCCCCACGTTTAAACAGAGTGTAATTGTGTCATTAACAAATATTGATCTACATTTATCACACGCTGTTCAGCTCTAAGACTCTGGTTGAGAAATATTCATGTACCATTTAAACTTAAAGTAATTCTGTCAAAATAACAGATAACATCAAAATGGGATAACCATATATTCATGACATGTTTTTAAAGATTTAGGTCCTCAGTAGGAACCAGCAGGCTTTGGGCTGAGAGCAACAAAGAGTCTAGGGAAATTCATAAACTAGTTGGTGTTAGACTAATGCAATTCTGTTTTTAGTCTTTTCATGGGATTTGTTAACAATAACAAAAATATAGAATATCCTTTAAATTAATTACAAGTCTTGCAGATGCCTTGCCTTTTCATACAAAGGATTTCATTTTCATAATTTAGATCCAACTCCATTTCCTTGACCAGCCACTGACCTTGATGCTAGTAAGCGTGTGTTGATGAATGTGTTTCTTACCTGGCAGCATGTGGCTGAATCCTACAGTCTGTCGTATCTCCTCCAGTGACGCTCCCTTGGCTCCCAGCTCCACCATACCCAGGGCAATGGCCACGCTCAGTGGGGAGAAAATGATGTTGTCCTGACCCCCCGCTGCCTGCAGCTGGTGGTACAGTCTGACCGAGAACTCTGATGTGGTGTCCTCCGGTATGTCCGCCGCCCGGCAACCGTAGCCCGGCAACAGGATGGAGAGGAGGAGGAGGAGGAGCGGGGACAAAACGTCCAGGATCAACATCGCAGCACAGACCACAGATAACTGAGTGAAAAAGGGGTGTATGAAGAGGAAAGGTGTGGATGGAAAGAAAAATATGAGAAAAATGATGTAATGATGGAAAAAAAGAGAGGATGGGAAGTGACAGTGGGAAAGAGTGAGGAAAAGGGTGTTTGGAAGAAATAGGAAGATGGATGGATGGAGGGGAAATGATTAAGGAACAGGGAATGAGTGGATTGGAGAGAGAGGAAAGGAGGGTGAGCAGCCAAAGAGGTGAGGAAGGAAGGAGGATGAGGATGGAGGGAGGACAAGATGAAAGAGCAAAAATGATTTAGGGAGGGATTGCAGGGAGGTAGAGAGAAAAGGAGAGCATGAGAGTGAGAGAGAGATAAAGGTAGAGAGAAGATTATTGCGTAAGAGAGAAAAAGAGATGAAGGACAAGAGGAATTTGGAAGGGAGGGAGTCAGAGATGAAAGTAGAGAGAGCAGGGATGTAGGATGATGAAAAAAGGGCGCCAGAGAGAGACGGAAAACATCTGTCAGTCAATCATTCTCCCAGTATTAAACTGTGTTTATAAAGACAAAGCAGAAAAACACTACATCCTACTTGTTAGCCGAAGTGAAAGTGTATGGGAAGATTACTTCTAATAAGGATACTGTTGAATACTGAGCTGAAAATGGAAAGAGAGGAGAGAGTTTAAAAAACATATGGATTCAAATGAATTTAAATGAAAGGGCAATGGGTCAGAGAAGAGATAAAAAAGAACCAGGAAGAAAAAGGCAAATGCAAACTCAAATGTACAACCTAAGAGTTAAAACTAGTTGTGCACATTTGCAGAAATACTAGAAGAAAGAGTTGCAGAGAGATAGATAAACAACGAGAATGTGCGGTAACTACAGCTGTACTGCTGACTGCAGTCAGTATTGCTGTTCAGAGCACATCTGCTAAATGAGCTCATGCATAATTCATGGACATTCTTATCATCTTGAGTTAAATCAGCTTCTTTCCTTGGAAATCTGTGTGTTTCAGCCTTTGTATGTAAATGGTCGAATTTCTGTCTGTCTGTGCCGAATGACTGATTAGGACGAGGCCCGACGAGGCCTTTATCTCCCCCTCCACATACCCTCCATCCCTCCCTTTATCTTTCAATGCCATCACACTTCTTTTTCATCTCCCTCTTGTCCACATGTTCTCTGTCTTCTCCAGTCTTCTCCTCCCTCTCATCTCTATACTTTCCTACCTTTTCTGTCTCTTTCACTCTCCCTTTATACCTTTTCAAATGACACAGAATGTACACACACTGCACAATCTCTCTGGCACTGTTGTTGCCAGGCAACATTGTTTTCTGCTGCCCAAACAAAAAAAAAAAAAAAAAGATGGAAAGTCAATGATATAAAGCATAAAGAGAGAGAGAAAGAGATCGAGTAAAGAGACAGTAATCATGATCTGTTTTGTTGTTTGTCTCTCTGTTGTGCTGTTGTTGTTTCACAGTTTACATGGGTTCAATTAGCAGTCCCGTGCAGGGCTGGAATCTACTGGCTGCTACTGTATGTGTGGGACAGCAGGTGACAGTGGTCACAATGTACCTGAGTGTCAACAGCAATAACAATGGGCAGCAGCCAGAAAATTAGTGCCCCATCCTGTTGTGTACCGTTCTTTCCTCTCTTGTGCTCTGGCATGTGACAAAAAATGCTCCCCTCCAAAATACAGCAAACAACCTCTGAGACACACTGATGCCAATTCTTTATAATCATATATTTGTATTTTTATTATTGTCAACAAACCCCATGAGGAGACCAAAACCAATGAAATTATCCTAATAACAAAAATGATATGTGTAGCTAAAGCCTAATTATTAAGTCCTCTGACATTCATTTTTCAAAAGCTATTACAACATATAAATGGGTGAGGACATGTTCCTTCATTACAATGAACATGGGTACAGTAGTTCATTTTGAGTCAATCCCACACACTGCCATACTCACTAGGTCCCCATTAAATATACATTTTTAATCCTGTTTGAGTAATGTTCATTAAAAACTACAGTGCTCAGCTGGTTTAAGAAATAATTTAGCCGTTCAGCACGGTAGTCTCAGTCTGTTGGTAGGCCACCCCACGGTTCACATTTGTGTTTTTGAGTTAAATGTCTCAACAACAATCAGATGGACTGCCATGGAAATTGTTACAGACATCTATGTGCCCCCCAGGATGAGTTATAATCACTTTAATTATAGTCACAACAAACTAAACTAAGATAGTAAACATTATACTTAGTGACAGAAGACTCTATAGCCTAGACCTGCGTTTAAAGATTTACGTCTTTGGGACTGAATGTCACACACAGGGTAGGAGAGTCAGAAGAGATGATCTAACACATTTTTGGTTTTGCTCTTGTCATGTCAAGCAATACTTCCTTGTTGAATAGGCAGAGTGGGCCAGTCTTGCTTGCTTTTGACAGTAAAATACATCATGTATATAAGATTTGAAGTATGAGTTCTCATTCTCTTGCAAACCACACATCACCACATGTCACTTCCACTCCATGTCTTTTTAAACTGACAGCAAAGATCTCATTTGGTTTGTTCCCCATCTATAAGTATTCTGACAAACTGTTTTTGACAAGCATGGCAATGACTAGACTGCCGACTGGATTATGGAAATTTATTTCAGTTTACAGAGTTTCTTCACATGGAACGGAGTCACACAGCACTTGCACTTGTTGTTCGTGTGCCCTAATACGTGCCTGATTACCTCATGATCAGATCTCCAATTGGTGGAGTTTTGTACCATATAAATACTATCTGGTCAACTTGGTCATATTTAAAGGATGAGGTCCTATTCTTCATTTTTTTAAATTTTCCAACTAAATCTGCGTCACCAAAAGGAATAATGAATTGACCCTACTAACAAGTATTGCCAGTGTAGCCAAACTTTGGTAGCCAAACTATTGCCTGTTTCAGCCTTTAAAAAAATGAAACTATATATTTGTGACCTTTTTTTAAAAAATGTTACATCTCAAGTGAGAACGAATGGGTGCCAGTACAGTGGCACTAGTTTTTTTCATGTTATTTGTTGACAATAATGTAAATATAACTTATGCCAGCCGTAATACGGCCGTTCATTATGTCCAAAAAGTGTAAAAGGGGTCAGAGTGGGATAAATTAAATTAACTCCTTTGATAGATAGTTGTAAGATATTTCATCTGTTGAATTAAGTTTTGACTCAGTAGCATAAATGTCCATGAAGTTGGTGAGTGCAGGAGTTGTAGTTAAAGCTTGGAAACAGCCTTTTTGCATTAATGTCCAAAATAGAAAAATCTAAACACACCCGCAGGCACAAACTTGATGTACTGAAGATGATATATTGCTAGTCACGTGTGTTCACCTGCTCTCACATGTCGTCCTGTGAGTCAGACATTGCAGAGGGAGCGAGAGAGAGACTAAGAAAGGCTGGAGGGAAGGAGGGGGCGGCTGGCAGAGATGTAAATGGAGGTAATGTTCTTGACCTTCTGAGTGTGGGAGCTGAACTTTTCTGAGACAGACAGTCCAGCCTTCTGTAAGGAAAGAACCAGCCACGCAGTAAAGCCAGGGGAAAGTAGTGTGGAGCGTCATTGTGTGTGCACCTGTGTGTGTCTGTGTGCAAGTGTGCGTGTGTGTGTGTGGATAATAACACCATGGGTGGCTGGCTATCACTTGTAATGGTGACACCTTTAGGAGGACAGCGTTGTTTTGTTTTTGAATTCCACTGGACAAAATCTTTCTTTAATTCTACAAAGAGACAGAGAGGTGAGTGTCTCACAGAATGGGTCCTTTCATCTCTCACCGTCTCCCAGTGGGGGTGACAGGGAACGCTAACTATACCAAACCCTAAACCCTCAAAACTCTTTGATAGACAGATGGCTGGCAAGATAAAGAAGTAACAACGGGATGCAAAAGACATTAAATGCCTCCTTTGGTCAGATCAAAAGATAAAAAAGATTGTAAACCACATGGACTGGATCTTGTCTGAAGACAATCAATATTGCATGTTAAGAATATCATGCTGTTTAAGACTGCAAGTATATTTTTATAGTGTATTCAACTGCGGGTTGTCTAACTCTGTGCACCATAAGCAGTATTAGTAATCACCTTAACATTCAACTAGTCATGACTGTCAATGATTGAATTATGCTTAAATAAGAGCTTATGTTAAACTATGTGTTTGCTGAATAGTTTATATGATGCACTGCTACATGCAATTTTATCACGATTATTTGACAATAGTGATGTTTGAAGTATGTGACTTATTGTGGGTAAAACTTCAATTGAAATCACTAGTCAGAAAGCATGAGCAACCATCTTAAGACAGAGGACACATGCTCCACCATCTTTGGTAGGAGTTCCAAACAAAGGAATTAATATTCATCAGAGGTTTCGGTGGAAGCGTTTTATCCACACGCAAAACTTTGCAAACTGATGTAAGCTCCTGGCGGGACTTTCCCTTCAGACTGGCCCTCAAACTCCAATCCACCAAGGAGCTCACTGCTTCAGTAATCTAAAGTTTCTCTTTTCTCTAGAGGTCTCCTTTATTCTTCTTTTGTTTTCTTGCCTCGAATATGCTTGTAGTTTTAAATTTTTTCTGTAACAAACCACAGAGTACCTCAGTATCAACTGAAGAATTGTTTTCTTTTGTCATGTTATATTTTTGTACCACTGAGCCTCGTGTTATGTCCTTTTTGAAGTTTGTCATCCAGCCGGAATTACTCGAGCCTAACTAAAGAAGTTAGTTAGTGTAGCCAGATTCATTTTATTCGACATTCAGCCACAAAATCACAAGGAATCTGTGCTACCAGCCCACAGCTGATGGCCGGTCCACATCTGAGTGCCTCGGGAAAATAGCGCCAGTGGACGTCTGGCCTTCGGCAAGACTGCCAGACCAGCTAGGAGGCTCTGCTGTCAGGCCCACTGCTAAGCGACCAAACTGCATCCATGGGACTGCCTGAGAGTGTAGAGGCCCCGGAGGCACCTTCACGGTGTAGCCTGGCAGGCAAACAGGCCTGCACCTCCCGGTAGGCCACCCCAACAGGCTCAGCACGGCACAACAACTTTGGGGAAATCAGCTAATGGATTAATCTCTACATGAGCCTCAACAAGTAGGCAAAACCCACAGCCTTTCTGTGACACGAGATGATGTTGAATAGAAATTAATTTCCTAAGAGAAGTTGATTATTTTCTTAGCGTCTCGCCATCATTTGATAATTCTGACTGACTTCACCTCACTATCACCCATTGAGTTAAGGTTCATCTTATCATTTAAAGATCTTTATTCCTTTGTGTGATTATTTTCTTCATCATGTATTCTTAAGACATTTAACTATAAATAAATGTCCTCATTTATCAGCAAGAAGTTGTCTGTTTGTGTTCTTTAGAAGCAGAAGACAGAGGTCCCTGTATTGAAAAGAATTCCAATTTCTGGTTATCAGACTGATTAATTAAACATATTTTCCCTTCAGTGGAAGGGAAATAAGCCCCAGACTTGAATGAGTGCAAGATTCAATTTCTAAAAGTAGTATTACTCACCACTACACACCATTCTGACCTTTTGAGTTGTGGCATGCTGTCTGCAAGAGGAGTTTGGCCATTGATGACTATGAGCCCAAATTTGGCTCCGAACCACTCAGTTGGGGTTCCCAGCATGCCTCCCAGGTAGGAGAGGAGACCCAACACCCAGCTATAAAACGTTCTCTCGTGACTAACAGAACTGAATATGTCAGAAAATATCTCATGGTTTAAGTTGCTGGGGTTTAATCCTGACAACTTGATTAATTCCATGCAATTAAACTCACTGGCCTTTAAAAGCAGCCTTTAATGTCTCTGTGTAATCCTAATTCTCAGACAGAATAGATCGGCAGTTGACATTTCGACAATTAAGACGTGACGTCACCCAAATCCACACCACGTACGTTAATCCTTACTGCCATTTAAACCCAACACCTTGAGACGGCACGCTCCGCAGGTCCAGGGGAATTTATTAAACATGGACATCCTCATTCATGGTTCAAATCCACAGGTACACACACACACACACACACATTTCAACATACGCTTCTAAGCCAAGGTTACCAAGGCAACTGCAAGTGATGGACATTTTTCGTTTTGCCAAGCTGACAGGAAGAAATTTTACCACTTGAAAGATATCTTCCCCTTCCATATAGGCAGATAAACTCTCTTTCCTTTTCACATACACACACACACACACACACACACACACACACACACACACACACACACACACACACACACACACACACACACACACACACACAGGTTGATACTCAGCATTTTCTGTCTCACCTAACTCCTGTCAATGCAAGAACTCTTCACACCAGCTCCAGTTCTGTCACTTAATGCACTTACTGACATCGCCTGGTACAAAAACTCGCACACACACACACATACTCCCCAGTCGCACATGCAGTACACTCAGTGCACTCAGTAATTTTGCAAAAACAAGACAAGCTCCTGCTCCTCTTCTTTCCTCTAGAACTGCAGCAAAGTCCCCCTACAGTACCCCCCCCCCCTCTCTCTCTCTCTTAAACACACTTCTCTGCTCCAGCTCAAATCACAGCGCATTGGTTCACTTGGGCTCTATAAGTACACTACCAAACTCCTGGAGCTCACAGGTGCTTTGACGAATTCTGTGAAAATGCTAACATCCTGTTCCATCAAGGCCGTTCCCTCTGGGAATAAACTGCAAAGAATGATGTCTATGATTATCACTGCGACCCTTGAAAAACCTTGGATTTCTGTGATGGACTTCCTGTTACAAATGGCAGGGTAATCTGGCACAATTTTACCATGAAAGTGTCTAATTTATGAAGTGTTGTGCAGAACAGAGATAATGTAGTCTGACTATCATTCATGAGTTTCAAGTTTTTCCTCGGAGGCCCCATGGCGGCTACTTTCTACATACTGCACTGGTCTTGAACTTGAGCAAAATTGCAAGAATTATACACACACAGACACACTAAAAATGATTAAACTTACATGAAACCTACACCCTTAACCTCAAATCACCCATGTCCCTGTAAGTTTCTCAATTTCCCAGTTTGATTAGACACCCATCTCTGACCTATCGCTTGCCTGCTGATGTGGAGAAACCCAAGGAGGAGCAGCGACAGCTAGAAATTTACAGAGGGAGGCAGCACTAAAAGCCATCACTGTGCAGGGAGAAATGAAGTACTAAACTCCAAAGGCGGGGTGGGGACTTCCATTACTGTTCACAATAAAGTGGAGCCAATTCATCAATCAAGTTGTCTGTTCTGCTCACTCCCCTTATTTGCACCTTGCACGCCATTTGGCAGTGTAGCGCAAATAGCAGCTATGTTGCCAAATGGATGCTACTGTATCTCATCTGGAAGCATATTTTGGTAAATTTAACACAGCATTTTACTACTGCATAAGCTAAAACATTCCCACCACAACCAATTTAATTGCTGATCTACCTATTAAGGTGATTTTCTTGTTTGACTCGCATTGAATCTTTAAGCACTCGGGAGGGCAATAACCCTGCTGTTTAGCTGTATGTTTCAAAAGACAATCCATTACGGTATACATTTTTGTGATGATAAAATCTTACAAGTATGATAGGGAATTTGGTCAAAGTTCTACTTATCTTATCTTTATCTTTAAGAAAATAATGATATTAAGTGTCCTCATTGAAAGAAGCCACAACTATGGCTTTTTAAAAGTAATATGCAAATTATTGTCTTGTAAATATACTTTTGTAGAGGTTACAGTATTACACTGTGCATGTTGATCATTTGGACAAAAAATTCTACATTTAATATCTTCAGAAGTATGAAGCAGGTCTCCCATAGCAACAATTACAGCTATATTCACATAGGTGTTTCTGTTTTAAAGTAAAATATGCAAAGAGTCAGTGAACTTTTTATCGTCTGTCTTTGAAGCAGTTCCTGAACCGAGCAGTTCTTGAACAAAACTTTGTAGTTTCTATGACTATTTTCAATATATCATATGCAATTTATTACAGCATATTAAAATTAAATGACCCTGTTTTCTTGCTTGCTTTATTACTGTGAAATCTGTTATGCATGTTTATTCTACATCACACGCTTTTATCCAGTGGTCCGATATGAGTGCGATTATCATTATCCTGCTTTTAAATTCTATCCCTGCAGATTATTGCGGTTCCAGTGGCAGACAGAATTACCCACCTACAGCCCATCCTCAGCTCAGAGCCTTAGCTCATTTAGCCCCCTTGTTAGAAAATGACAATGTGCTGTGGAACCTGCCTGAAGTCCCAGGATGCTCACTGTACACTCCACAGAGGGCAAACAGAGGTTAACAACCCTTTATTAATCCCTGCTAACAGAGACACCCAGAGGGAGAGACAGAGAGAGTGAGCTACAAAGACACTGAGAGAGAGAAGAAAGATACACAAGGAAGACATATGGGTAGAAAATTAGCAAAAAAGAGGAAGACATAAATAAAGCCAAGTAGACAGACAGATAGATGGAAACAGGAAGCGTGGAACTGATAGCGTGAATAGATGCAGCTTCCATACAGATACCAGCTTTGAATCTGAGGCAATGACATCTAACGACCCCTTGCATAGCATGGCAAGATGGTTGACTGCTGCCCTCACTCTACCAAGACACACTCAACAGTGTCTCTCTTCTCTCTCTATGTCAGAAACGCACACACACACACACACTAACATCTATGGTGCTGTGGGAGTGCAGTTAGGAGGTTTGAGCTGTAATTGGATCGGCCTCTATTTGGGGTCAGTGGTAAAAGTGAAAAGACTGGAGGCTTTTTCAAATGGACTAAAGACCAGGGAGACACCGGAGCACAGGAAAGGTCACTATCAACTAGTCCTGTGGGGGGAACGTGTTCGTGTGTGTGTGTTTGGGGGGGGGGGGGGTAATAGAGGCAAGAGAGGGAGACAAAGCGGTAGATGCTGAATAAGAAGTGAATAAGAAGTGATAGCCAGGTGAGCAGGCTGACATGGGTAAAGTAGAAAGAAGACGGGGTGATAAAGGCGTCTGAATCTCTGATTATTTTGCTCACTTCAGGGGGCACAGGAGCAGCCGGCTAACAGGTATGAAAATCAAGAAGAGATCGAGAGAGGCCATGGTGCTGACAAGCGAGACAATTAAGGAGCAAGATTCAAATTGATTTGGTATTTGAGTCATACAGTTTAAGTGAAGGGGAAACACAGGTATTACCAAATCAATTCAACCATTTTACTGTCCTCCATGCACAGATACAGTATTCTCTCTCTCTCTCTCTCTCTCTCATCGTCCATATTCTACAGCCCGCCCACCCCTGGATGCCACCAATCAATCGACAGATCGATTCCAGGGTACTGGCGTGTGTATGTGTGTGTTAATGTGAGCTGGACAGACTGAAAGGTTGAAAGGACTGCAGGGAAATTTCCCTTAAATTTGTTGTGAAACTTAAAACATATATCCTCTGTTCAGTTCATCTTTTTCCAAATTATTATTACTTTTAAATGTTAAAAGATAACTCAATGCCATGGCTGACTTAAACAGATGATATCTTAGAGATTTCTTACCTGATTTTCTGCATGCTTCCTTTGTTTTCCCCCGAACAAGGATGCATTTAATTTTAGATATCAACTATTCACAGTCTTACTCATTAATTCAAATATACAGTTCATTTCCATTTATTTTTCTTTTCATATAGAAAAAGAACAGGTTTTACTAATAACATTAATGATGGCACTCTCTTATTCAAGTGTCCTAGTAAGCCATGACAGTGTTACACCCTGATATAACTCCTGACCTCTTTCTCTCCTCCCTCTCATCCTCCTATCTGGCCAGGTATGAACTAATCCCCCTGTGTGTTTGCTGCAGCAGAATGTACAGGGGACAAACCCGCTGCCTGAATGCATGTGTGTGCACTTGAGAGTTGGTTTATGCAAAAAGTGGGAAGGAAAAGAGGAAAGAATGGAAAGGAAAATCTGCTGTTTATTCACCTTTTGCTGTGTTTTTAATTATATACTGAAAACTCATTATATAATTTAAGCTATGATATTACTTTCGATCTGTTTTTCATGTTTATGAATTTCATCTTTTATCAGAAAACAAAGCATATTTCATGCACATCACCGCCAGCCTTAGTTCTGCTGCATTTTCAGTAAATTTTAATTCAATAACCATCAGCATAAATGTATTTCAGGACAGATTAAAGTTGATTTTTTTCCAAATTTATACTGCAGCACATATCAGGTTTGATTCTAGCCTGAGAAGATGTACAATATGTTGTCTAGGACAACAAATGCAGTACTTAATGCAGATTTTCCCATTATTCTCGCAGCAAAATACAATATGGAACTGATAGAAATACATCAACACTCCTGCATACACACACACACACACACACACACACACATATTTGGAAGGTTATGTTTGGCGCAAACACACACACGCACACACTTGGTGAGCAAACCCAGTCAGTTGCCTCTCCCTTTCCCCACTCGTTTCGTTTCGCAAGGCTGATTTGAAAGACATTTAATTATTCAAATGCAATTAATGCAACACTCGGTGGGAACAGGCAGGACACACACACACACCTACACACACACACACACACGGAGGAAACAGCAGGCAATATATCAGCAGAGATTAACCAGTGATTCAGATGCATATGGGATTAATACATTGAGATTATGACCGAAAGGGATCTTGTTTTTCTGAATATGGAGCTGCCAGAACTATGAGCCTAAATGAGGATTTAGGAGGTCATTATCTAAGTTGCAGAGATAAAGAGATGAGAGGTGGATTTAGAGAGTGAGACATGAGAAATAGGGAAATCGATTGAGTGAGAAAAGATTTCATTGTTTATTAATATTGACGTTTTAGTATTATCGATATTATAACATTCATACGTCTTTTGTCAACAGACAACTTTGTATATTCTTATAAGTTTTCATGGTATGTCTGCAATGCAAAGATATCTCATCTCTCTGATATTAATGGTAAATCTTACTGGCATTATTGTTGATTATTTGGTATTTTCAAGGTATTTATTGATTACTGGAATGTTGAACTGGCATTTCCATTTTGTTTTTTGTTTTTTTCATTAACAAGGTATCACTCTAAGATTCCTATCATTAAGCCTGTTGTGCACCTTTTACATAAATACATAATAATATTACAGTTTTTAATATAATCTGTGTTCTCATAAAACTAAATATGTATGTTCTGTCAAAACATGAATTTTCACCCACACCACCATGACCAACGCACACATGCAGACCTGCACGAAGGAATAAGAAGTGTTGTGTGTGTGTGTGTGTGTGTGTGTGTGTGTGTGTGAGTGTGTGAGTGAGGGGTGGGGATAGGGTAGAACCAGGCTACTACAATCTGCCTCGTTAATTCACACACACATGCACTCACTGCGCCTTTGCCTGCATTTCAAGGACAAGAATCACAATGCAATACCTAAGCTTGGTTTCAGTAGGGGGTAAAAAACAACGACACAATACAATCGTAGACCACCGACAACATTAAATAGCCTTGGGTGGTGGACACACGGGTACCGTCTTAAATCAATAGGCTGGAAGAAATAGGTTTTGCTCCAATGTGCGTCTCCACCCGCCCCCTTATTATAACCCCACACATGTTGATTATAGCATCAAAAATTCCATTGTACGATTCCTTAAAATTGGCAATTACATCTTCACATTCCTCCACCTTCATATAAATTAATTCTATGAAATACTCAGAAATAATTATTTTCACACCGGAAGATCTTGCAAAAGCGGAGAAGTTCTTTTTTTCTGTCCTAACAGGTTGTTCAGATAAATCACAACAGGCTCTGTGAGTGAATCAGTGGCAGGTTATTGCGTAAAACTGCTCTTACCGATAAACGGTGATGAATTGGGATGGATGGATGGATGTGTGCGATCTCTCTCTGCTGCTCTCCTCCAGCGCCGCAGCTCACTGCCTGTTCATTTGCCGCAGACCCCGCCCCCTACACACCGATTGGTCCAATGAACGTCGACCAAAGAGTATCCACGTGAAACGAAATAAGTCCCTCTTTGCTGTTCCGTCTTTGGATTTAAGAGTTTTTTTTTTTTTTAGCTCACCTTTATCATGTAAAATGTTTTCGACCCTTCTCATAGTGGTGTGGTGTTTAGTAGTAAGGGCACTGAAAGTGTGAAACAAAGTGTTACCAACATTTTATGATTTAAGCTAGTGTTTTCCAGTTAACGTAATTTAATGTGTAGGCTGTGCCCTTCAGCTTTATAAGGTACCTTTAATTGACCTGCTAAAAAAATTGGTAGGGTTTCTGCTCAGCAAATAAGCAGTTCGGTAGCGGGCTACATGAAGCAAAGGCAGCCCGAGATAAGTTACTGGTGTTTACGTGAAGACGACAACGGTTGCGAACTGGTGGTGAACTATCTTGATCTACAGTGCAGCCGTTAATTTCGTGTTCTGCTGATAATTGGCCTGTTGTTTGTTGTTATTTTGTCCTACTGTTTTATCTTTTGTATGTAACTTAAGACACACATTTTATGTTGTGTGTTGTATATAAGTGGAAAGGAGAAAAAATGCTCATATTCGGCTCCGTCAACGAAAGTATCGGAAGAGTTAAAAATATTTCACCTGTTCCTGTTTGGGATTTGAAGTCTATTCTGACGGCCAATGCGATAACAAAGCATTGAGCAGACACGCCGAAAGAACTACAAACAGCCTCTCTGCGATACTAACGGACAGCACTCAACACCGCCCACACCGGCTCTCTCGGCTACAGTTTTGTCAGGCAGCAAACTTCCTGAATGAGACACAAACCCACAACAAGAAAGGCAGAGTATCCTGTATAAGCAAATATCTACCTGCTGTCGTCTTATCTCTTATTTTACCGCTTATTTATCACCGGATAATTAGCGATATAGCCGCGCTTGTTCGCTAAGGACGGACTTGTTCACCTGCTCTAAGCGGCTAATCTGATGTTAGCAGGCTAAACGTTACCTAAGTTAGATATTGGTCGCTTTTCAACATTACCCATCTCCGTCACAGCGGCTTGTCTTCTCTTCCGTGACAACATCTCACCGCAGGTTCGTGTCAAACTCTTATTCATTGGTATTATAGCCTACTGTCAGTCAGTTAGCGCTAAGTGACAAACTTGTTGGGACGCTGGGGTTCATGTCGACACCATCTCACATCACTGTCAGCTGTCTACTGCTGTAAAGACTTGTGTATTAATGAAGATGGAAAAGGAGCCACAGCTTATGATGTGGTTGACCCAGTTGTCAAATAGGAAACTGAAGTCAGTGACCTTGCTCACACTTATCTTAGTGTCCTGCCAAAGAGCGCACCATAAAATATAAAGAAGAGGCTCGATAATTTGGTTCAAAGATTAACACCACAGCAAAATTATGGTGCTCTGCCAGTAAATGTGCTCTCATACTGGGTTATGGCAGTATTCTTTTTAGTGTAATTTACTTCATGTTGATGCAAGGGCCCCTGTTACAGAGCTCTAAGTGACCTGATGGTTTTAATGAGCCAGACACAGAAATTAAAAACTGCCATATGATATTGTGGCTGGTCAGTGCTTTTTCAAAAACTTTTGCAGCCTACTTTGTCCAGAAAGAATTTTAATGGTCTGCACAAATGATTCAAGAGGTAGATTACCACACCTTTGTACTGACATAAAAAGCAGGAAAAGCTTGTTATATAAAATTACCGTTCAGGTGTGTCATTAAGGTTTACCGGTAAGCCAGCATACACAAGACCATAAACCAGGCACACATCACCACATCTAAATATAGTGGAGAAATCATGATTTTTTTTCATGATGTCCACCATGGGAAAGTCCATTATCTATACTTAGATGCTTAGTTAGGAGATCTGGGTCATATACGCAGAAAGTTAATACCCCTGCCCTCCACTTAACTGTCTTTACAGTTGCTCCATCTATAGAGGAAACCTTGGCCTATCTTAAACAGATCTTTAGACATTAGTGTAATTTATTGAAGATTGATTAAACCCTAATTGATCCATAATGGTTTTGACACAAGCCTAATTGACTTCATGTGCTGGAATTACCAAAAATAGCACTAATTGACTCTACATGCTTATCACCAGTTGTCCCTTATTCAGAATCTGGAGGACAATTTTGTTTTTCTCTGCACAGGAAATATCTTTGCTAAATGTTATTGCTCATTTCTCCACTTTTTTGATTGCTGAGGCAAAAACCCTGTCTCAATTGAATATAAATTCGAGGACCTTCACCTATGTAGACCATTTGAGTTGGGTTGCTAGGAAACACCGTACGTCTGTTTATTTTTGTCGACTTTCTAGGATTATGAAACCAGTAGAGGACACTATCCCAAAAGTAATGAAGCACTGTCTGACTGCCACTGAACCTGACTGTGTTTAAATTAACGGTGTTGTTTTGCCATTGTTTCCAACATTATACTATTGGTCTCTGATGTGATTGTATATTGCATCTTTGTGGCTATAAAAGGAATGTAATTATGTCAGTTGTTGTCTCCTAGTCGTAGCTGTTTTCAAATGCTTGCACCTGTATGAAGACATTGACCTCTAATAATCCTAGTTAGCTATTAATACAAGAAATAGCTTCCACACTGGACCTATTTATAACTTATGCTTTACAATAGTGGGTATCAAAGGGCAAATGAAGCTTTTAATGAACTAAAAGGCCAATGAACTTCAAGTCAGCGTCAGGTGATTCACTGCAATCCTGAAAATAAATAGCACATGAACAATGAATTGGTATGTAAATAAGTGTCCCTGCCCTTGATGAATTAATCTGTTGCATCTGATGAGTGGAGTGGAGAATGACGACACAGCAAACAATGTCTGAGGAAGAACTGGTCTTGGAGGTGTCAGATGCAGATGGGTGTGTGTGACAAGAAATGACAGACACACACAGGCCAGTGAAAGAGATCCTCCCTATTTTTAAGCAGCAGGATTCACAAGCTTGCTGCTTATGATGCAAATGAGGTGAAGAATCACTGAATATGTATGCCAAAGTGCTTTATTTATCACACCGATATTTTCACTGCAGCAGTAATATTGGAGAGGGTGTTCCTTATTCAGGTATGAGTCATGCCGGTTTTGTCACCATTGCACCCAGCGGAATAGTAAAGAACGTGCTTTGGTGATGTTATGTGATTATTATGTGTGCTGACAGATAGGTTTTCTGGGAAGTCGTACACATGGGATTTTATGACATTTAATGGGAAGGAATAGAGCTGGTGCATTGTTGGAATCATTATACAAATGTATTTTATGAATTTATTCCATCTTTTATTAACCACATTTTCCTCTCTTTTCAATACAAGAACATTTGAATACCTCACATTCAAATGGTTAAACTGACTCCTCATTGCAGCCACGGTGCAATTTTACATTACCTTTTTGTGAATTCCCAACTCAGTTATTTCCATTCACCACCATCTATCTCTCCCTGCTTGTTCACCTGTCCTGCCTTCTTCTTCTTCTTCTTCTTCTTCTTCTTCTTCCTCTTCTTCTTCTTCTTCTTCAGGTCCTTGTCTGCTCCCATTCTGTCAGTCTCCTTGAGTGATTGAATGCAGTGAAACTGGCATCAGTGGACAAGCGCACACGTAACGGGCCATTGATTGGTCAAGGATGACCATGGAGGACATGAAGAATGAAGCAGACACTTCCTCAAGAGTCTCTATGGCTCTCTACACCGTGATGTATCCTGTCTTTAACCAGGTAAAGAATACAGAATATCAGTTGAAGTAAAAAAAAACAAAAAAAAACAGGAACTGAATAAACAAGGGTAATAAGGATGACACTGAAAGTAAATATTCAGGTCAAGCAGACAAAGGTAGTAATGTGGCTTTAGTGATAATGTTTGATGGACAGTGCTTAGGATTTTGTGCAAGGTTCAGAGAAGGTTTATGATTTACCAGAAAAGGAACAAGGAAAGAGTAGAAGGGTAATTTTGAATTCACAAGGAAGAAGGACTAAAAGAAGAAGAGTGATATATACAGTAGTTTAATAGCAATATGAGGTGATCAGAGTATAATTAAGTGATAAACATGTTATTCTGTGTAACTGCTAATATGTGGAGGGTATATATGTCTACAGTATGATGTATCTGTATTTATATGTGACTGTGTGCTCCAATGTTATATTTGTTCTGCAGTTCTGATGAGATACATGTTGTGTGCAGTTGATCTTTATCCTTCATGTATGTTCATTTCATTTACACATCCCAGTATATTCACCAGTACTTAAAAGAAAAAGTTTTTTGGTGACAGAAATGTACAAATACAAAAAAAATGACATGACAAAGAAAATCAATAGAGGATACTTTTGAAAACAACACAGTGGGCCTCATTTATCAAATCAACACACGCACACACACACAAAACATTACACATCAGTTTGTACTGTTCAGTTTAACACCTTCATCTGTGCTCTTTATGTTTACGGAAAGTATGACTATTGAATTGTACTGCAGAGTACAGGAACATGGTTTGAAAATCTGACAAACACTATAAATTTGACAGCTATGAAAACAATTTTCATGGGTGTCATGGGTTTGGGGTGGTGACCGTATAACCGCAGCATCACTCCCCATCCCTCTCTCGCTTCATTTCTCGTCTGTCTCTACTGTCCACTCCAATAAAGAAGCAAAATGCCAAAAAGTGTTTAAATGCAATTTCCACAAACTATAGCCAAAGGCCTTTTACTTCTGACTAATCTTATCTTTGTGGTTTTAAATGTATGTTATATTCCTTCTGTGAACCTTAATAGGAAAGAAACTTTAATTCAAACCAACACATGTGAGTGCATGGTGTGCAAACTAGCAGGCAGAACTATGAGGCAGAGGTAATTACACACTGTAATACCAGAATATCAGCTCAGAGGAATACACGAACACAGATGGGTGGACTCAACACAGCTTTCACAGTACAATAACACAATGTCCTCCTTTGATATCGCAGGATGTCTGACTTGTATGTACTGTCTGCAGAATTACATTTCAGGGCGGAAGAGAGGCCACGATAAGAGCTAAGCCGTGTGTGTGTGTGTGTGTGTGTGTGTGTGTGTGTGTGTGTGTGTGTTTGTGTTATAACTTGCAGTTGGAGGAAGTCAACTTATCAGCAGCGCAGACATTGAGGGCAGCCTTTATAAAGGTAAAAAAAAAAGTTTCTTTTGTTAGTTTGTTTACATTTTATGAAATGAGCTGCCATCTTTCTTGTAAAAACTGTGCCCAAACCTTTACTTTTTAAATCATTTGGACTAGCAACCCTCTATCGATGTGTAGATAAGAACACAGAGGCAGACTGTGATTACTATCAGTGCAATTGTATGTTTTTGTGGCTCAAGGCAGAAAAGGAGAACCCAGGGCTGACCCAGGACATTGTTATGAAAATACTGGAGAAGAAGAATTTAAATATCAACTATTATGAGTCTCTTCTTCGCATGGCCACAGAAGAAGTGGAAGGTAGGATGATGTATACCACCAACTAAGTCAATAACCAAAAAAAAAAAGTATATGCCAACATTACATTTTTGGAAGTTCACTCTTTTACTTGCTGTCTTCTGGAGGCAGGACAGGGACTGTGTTGTTCAAGGACACTTTAACATACTGGATGTTTACCAACTTCTCTTGGCTCTGGTTCCTGTGATGCCACGGCCAGTGTTTTGGTCATATTACATGAGTCCAATTATCCACTAGGGGGAGCTGTTTCTCCACAAATCAACTCTTGTTCCTGTTCTCAAATGTTCTTTCGTTTCTGTCTGTAATTGAATTCCTTGTGCCGTGTACAGTGATTGATGGTAGTAATGAATTCACACAGGCATACACACACACACACACACACACACACTCTAAGATGAATTTTAACTTTACCTCCTGCATGGCTCATGCACCTTCACCAAACAAACTTAACACTGTCACTGAAATGGGTGTGTACCCACATGCATACTCGATCCTGTATCCATTTTATACATCCACACTGTACACATGCATCTTATCACACATGCTCCCATTATTAAATGCTTCTTGTCAGTGTCCCCTGTAGCTATTTGCATGTGCATTGATGTGCCTGTCGCTGAGGAGTTAAGAGATCTGTATTTTTCTCTTCGTCTTGGTGTTTTTTCAGAGTTCATGATTGACAGGCGAGAGCCGGAGTTCCAGGAGCTGAATGAGAGGGCCCGAGCTCTGAAACACATCCTCAGCACCATACCAGATGAGATCAATGACAGAGTAGGCTTCCTACAGACCATCAAGTAAGACAGCTCCGTGTGTGTGTGTGTGTGTGTGTGTGTGTGTGTGTGTGTGTGTGTGTGTGTGTGTGTGTGTGTGTGTGTGTGTGTGTGTGTGTGTGTGTGTAATGTACACCAGGTTTAATTCTACATTAAAGTTTTAGTGAAACTTCTTGCACTCATTTTGAATACATTGCCAGAAAACATCTCAGCCAGTTATTCCAGTGGGTGATAAACTCTTTTTCTGTAATTGTTAATTGTTTGATGCAATGTGTGTTTATGATACAGACACTCATTATATCAAACAAACAATTTTGGTTCATTTCTGGGCTCAAGTAACTGTGTTTATATGCAATATGTGTGCAAAATGGTAAAAAACTGTAATTGCTGTTGATAATTATGCTTTTTAAAAGGGATGCTTGATTATATATATCCAGAATGTGTTTGACAGTCAGTGCACTTTTTCTCCCAATGGGTCAGCTATGTTTATAAAATCAGTGTTTATGGTGAATGGGACATTTTCCAAGTTATATTTTAAATAGCAACACAGGATAAAGTGCTGTCAAGTGTCAAAATTATGTGTTACAAATTATTCTTAACTCAAAGGTCCACTTGCTAGCTTTTTCAGGGCTTTCAACTGCACCTTCCCATTCTTCATCAACCATTGGAACTGGCTCAGGTGTCATATGACCTACCATAAATGTATATATCAAATCATTAAAACATGCGACAAACATTCGTACAGTAAATGCTGATTTAGGCATTTTATTGTATGTCATTGAATAGTCATTGCAAGACTGTTTACATAAACACACAATCACACTGAAGAGAGAAAAACAAAGACGTTTCATTCTCTTGGCCCACTTTGCCATTATTTTGATCAAATTCAATACTCTTAGTGAGTCACTGCTTAAGTTACTTACCCAGCGGAGGGCTTAGAAATGAAATCTATTCAAAGGGAATGCTGAAAAATTAAATTTACAAAGCGGCAGATTTCAAGTGCATACGAGGGGAGAAAAAGCTGAAGGTGAAATCCGTGTTTGTGGGAAAAGGGGAACGAGCAGGATCAAAGAACTTTTAGTTTCAGGGTATCACTGTCTGATGAAAACCGACAGATTTTGAAATATATTGTTTTTTTAACATGCTGTTATTTGTGTGCGTCATACACAGAGACATTGCCAGTGCCATAAAGGAGCTGCTAGACACAGTTAATACAGTCTTCAGGAAATACCAGTATCAGAATAAACGGGTAAGTAGATAGATGAAGAAGAAAAAAAAAAAACACATACACACAAACACAGTTCCTTTGAAATAAGTGGAGCTGAAAAGCTGTCTGTATTTATTGGTTAGGCACTGGAACAGCAGAAGAAAGAGTTTGTGAAATACTCCAAGAGCTTCAGCGACACTCTCAAAATTTTCTTCAAAGATGGAAAGTATGACACTTTTTCTAGTTTATTCTCTGTTTTAGGAGTTTTCTCTGTTTGTTTTTCCTTTTTATTTTCCTCTGTAGCTTCCTTTTCTGTCTCCTCACTCACTTGTTCAATGTAACCTCTTCATTTTTACATGCACGCAGTTATCAACACATTTTATAGCTGTACATGCACATGCCAGCACACACACACACACACACACACACACTGTCACCACCATGTAAACGGTTGTCGTTTGATCACAGGCCCGCTTCTATCAAATCCACCATTGCTGAATAATTCCCTTGACCCATTTCCTGTGAATTCATGCTGGCTTGTTTTCTCTGAAGCCTGACATTCTCCATTCCAGCCAGATCAAAGTGTTTCCTGGATCAATCCTGATATTGTTGCCATGGTTTCTTTGCTGTATGATTGACACGTGTGTCCTTGTGTCTCTGTCACGGTTGTTTCCAGAGTGATAAAAGTGTTTGTCAGCGCCAACCAGCTCATCCACCAAACCAACATGATACTGCAGGCCTTCAAGACTGTGGTGTAGAAGCCAGAGAAGATGACGCACAGAGACAAGACGTCTTTATTAGAGAATACATGAAATGAGGCTTTGTAATTTGCAAAGACATTTTTATTATTTTGGGCTGTATAATTTATAATTCTGTGGCTTTGAGGGGAGATCAGGTGGTTTGAGGTTCAAAGCAAATCAGGTTGACAGTAATTGCCAGGGATTTTTAACTCTCTTTAATGTTGTTCTTTTTATCAGATTCTTAAGTCGATATTTCTTCATTCCTTTATATATTTCTCCTTCTCTGTTCATTTCTGTGAAGGTCTGAAGAAATATTCAGAAAATGTGATTATTTCCCATGTCCTTAAAAGTTCCATGATTGCAAAAGTCTTAAAAAATACAATGATGAAGAAGTTCCAAACACATTTTCTGTACTTCCAGTCTCATTTTGATGTTATTTCTTGATGTAAAACATATTGATTTATACAGTGGTATCATCTACTTGGCAGTGTATCAGTGAATCTCACACTAAACTTTGATCTGATCTAATCTGAAATCAAGGTCTGAAGAAAGTTTGGAAATTTGAAATGGAGGTAGTCTGTCTACTTTCTTTGTCCTTTGCCCTTTCTTGTCTTAATCTACTGCTTCATACTGTAAAACTCGAGCCATCCGGGTGAGCATGAACTCACCAGCTTTGTTGATTTTCTTTTTACTTTAGTCTTAAACCTGCAGTGCGGAACTGTTACAGATAAATGAGCGTCCGTTATATTCAAGCCCTTGCCAAACGAGTTCACACAATGCTGATTAAGCCTATCAGCGCCAGATAACTCTCTCTGTATTTCACACTATACAGAGTTTTTAAATCTTGTGTCGGTGGTGACATTCCCACGCTGGCCAGATGAATGCATACTGTACATGTTCTATGGACAGAGCAAGCACACCAGAGGCTTACTTTGGCTGAGCAGCTAACTTCCGATTAGCCCTCTGCTAGTTTGAATGATGATCAAACCATTTAATCGTACGGCTCTCCTAGACTTTGCAAATATTATCGGACCGAATGGATCAAAATCTGATAGTGAAATGAATCATTTCGGGGGGTTGTGTGATGCTCAAAACATTTTATCCACCGTTTCACAACCACAACAGTAGCAACAGAGTAGGCTACGGCAGAGCTTATGACATTAGCATGTGTCGACAGTGTTTTTGTAATTACCCTCACTGCCAGAAGGAGGAGACCTGCACTCCAGCTTTAACGTTAGAAAATCTGCTATACAAAAGAACACGCTGCTTTTTATTATATGCGATTATCATGTAGGCTAACGAAATGTTCAGTTAATGGTCTGATCCAAAATGACTTATAACGATAATATGTACTGTGTATGTATGTGTCAAGTTTTTTTTGCCTGCGTTTGTAGTTCCCAAACTTTTTTGGCTCATGACTCCTTAAAATGAAGCAATATCTACTTGTGACTTGTGAATGTTGAATAGTTCAACCAAAGAGGTTTCTTTTTCTTATCTGACTGTTTAATTTGAAGGATTTTTATAGGAAAAAGGGAAAAAATATATATGTATTTACATTGATTTATGTATTTACACTGCACTGTACTCACAGAAGATCCGCTTTTATTTCATTATTTGTGGGTGGATTTTTTTTTTTCTTTTTCCCATGTAAAAGTAGCATAGATGAGCACTGATGGTATGACATCACACTGATACATACATGTACTGTATATTTACAGCAAAGCTTTGGTTGGCTGGTTTTTGATCAGAAAGTATTGTTCAGAAATCCTGCAGTGTCAACAATAAAAAAGATCAGGTTTTGATGTCTGTCACTCTGTGTCAATGAGAAGTCTGTCATAGGCTCCGGTTTGTACCACTGTCTCACACAGGCGAGTGATGGGGCACAGCTGCAATCGTAGACCCACCCAAGTCTTCAAAAACAAGTTGGCTTAAAGAGTACCTTCAAACCACATTTGTATGTGGTTGAAAGTCATTCTGACAATGAAGGAAATCGCAAACAAGTAGACCGACTAGGTGAGTATAACAATACTTCATCACAGTGAGTACAGTGCTGACCATCTCTAACATTCAAGGGTCTCTAAGAGTGATATTTTTTTGTAAGTGCTACCCTAGCAGGCATGAATACAGGACAATACAATCTTAAACTGATGTTTAGCAACTTATTTTAAAGTTTATCCAGACTAGAAGAACTTTTAAGCAGCAAAAGTTTAAATTTAGATGAGTTTACACAAATTTGACTGTGAATCTGAAAGTTTGACTGCAACGGACATGACAACTTTCCTTCAACCAAATGTAAAATAATGGGAATTGAAACTCCTCTAGAAGTCTTAAACAAGAGTCGGGAAGAGTTTGAAAAAGATTTTCAAAAGTGGGTCTCTTCAGATTTGCTTTGTTGTATGAGTGTTTCATTTCCACTTAGTTGCCCTTCCATTCTCTTTCTTCGACTGCATCTCTTTCCTCCCAGTATGATCCGCACCAGTTTTTTCCCATTCCAGCAACTTCATTCTTCTCCCTGTATAATAGTGGATTTTCCATGGTGGATTTGTGGTGGACTATTTTGGGCTCTGTGCTGGCTCCTACATGCACCGCTGTAATCCAATTGTGATAGTGTTAATTTTTAAAGCTTTATTATTGAAATTGCTGAGACCTAATTTTCTGATCCTGTCACCGTTGACGACCGCTGTAATCAGCTAATTCAGGTTATTCCAGGCCATTAAGTCACACACAGGGATTGGTCGTGGTCACTGAAGCAGCAGCAGGGAGGGAGGAAAGAGATAATATCTGTGTTGAATGTACAGCTTTTGTGTGCGTTCATGCTTACAATAATACAGGTGATACATTTGTTTTAGTTTAACAAATCCCTAACAGACTTTTTCCTCTTTTGCTGTGTGTGTGTACCTACAAGTGACCCACAGGATCTCCTCTCAAAGGCATTTGAATGGTACTATAAAGCTCTAGCAATGTGTGTTTTATTTTTGTTCTGGTCCAGGTTCACACCAGTTTTTTTTTTTGTTTCAATGCATGAACACTTTTATGAGTGGCAGTGGAATACTAATGTTCTTGTGAATTGTGTTGCTGTAGCTATGGTGTGTTTTGTGTGCTTTCACAGGTTGTATATCTGTGTAGGGGGTAATTGTACCTCTCACAGATTATCTTCTCTCCAGTGCCTAATCTGTGAATAGAAGAAACACACACATTGTGTTACATACAGGCGATAGGGCCAGGACTCACAAACACAACTCTTTTTGACTACTTGGTTGCCAGGAAACTTAGCCTGAGTCTTTGAGAGTGAGGCATAATAAAAGAAAAGAATTGTGCTTTTGTGTGTGTGTGTGTGTGGCTTCTGCCACTGTCTGGGCTTCTGGGGGCAGTTAGTTAACTCTCAGTGGGTGTGTGTGGTGCAGCCAGGGCTGTTAGCGTTGATTGCTTCTCAGACATTGCTGGCTTACAGAAACCTCTGGACACAAAGCTCGGACTCCTGCAATCAGCTGAATCTCCCACTGACAAGACCCGGCCAAGGCCAAGGCGGACTAACCCAAGGTTGAGGATTGTTTGAAATGTCATACATTTAAAAAAGAAGTAGTGTGTTTCACCACCTCGAGGCATGGGGAGTCTGGGACAGTTTGCTGTGTACACCTATTGTGGGCTGAGGAGATGAAATTGGATGTCTTGGTAAGTCTGAATTTGTCATTAACTGTGTGTCTAGCTCTACTATTTGGACTCCATGATTAAAACTAGCTTGACTGAAGTGTGTGTGTGTGTGTACAGTCCTGGCAACTTAGAGCTAACTTGACAGTGATGTTGCCATGCCTAGAGCCTGTCATTAGGCAGCTATAACTTGGTGCTGAGATGTTTTTTTGGGCAGTTTGACAGCAGTGGATGATCTGTACAACTCTAATAAATCTCAAACTGAAATCCAGCAGTGACAGTTTTAAGAGGGTTTACTGAAGACCTGAAGGGGCCATCAAGGAAGAAGAGAGGTAACACTGGTAAGTGGGTTTTGTTTGACAACAGATATGACAGCACTGAACTGCATGTTTTATAGTTCAATTCATTATATAACAGTCTTATATATTTTTACTCAGAGTAAAACTACAGAAGAGGTTGCAATCAAGCTAACAGATGTTATATTGAAGGTCACATCCTGGCTTAAGCAATGTTGATTACAGTTGAACATGTTGAAAACCTTGGCTTCAAAACCCACATAAAAAGGGTCGGTAATAAAGTAAAGTTTGCTTTGGCAAATTTCAGGTTTACCAGAAACTTCCAATCAACTGAGGCAGCTAAGATATACTTCTACTCAATGCTTTCCTCCCACATCACCTCTTGTCTGATAAGTTGGTCTAACACACACTCTACCGCTTTAAAACCACTGGAATCTTTATACAAACAAGCACTTAAAACTTTAGACGCCATTCAAGATGCCATTCAGTTTTCATCATTGTCATATTCTAAAGAAGCATAATCTGCTTAGCTGGGAAAACATCATCAAATACAAAAATGTCTGCCTAGTTTGTAAGGTTATGCATGGTTTAGCTCCTCCTCCTCCTCTGTCTGGCTTCATCAACTTCAAATCTACTGCAAACAGAGCTACTAGAGGTGCAGGGGGGCTGCACATACCCCCTCAGAAAATCTGCATTTAGCCAGGCTGTCTTTTCCTTCAGAGCACCACATCAATAGAATTCGGTGCCACAATCAATTAGAGAGTCTCCATCTTACTATTCATTTGAGTGTAATGTTAAGAAATGTCAACACTGATGCTGTTTTTATCCACCTTTAACATGATTGTAGTCACGTTTTACCCGTATCATCTGCTATTGGATTGTTTAACTGTATTGTATATGCTCTTAATCACAGTGTAGTATGTTTTTAACTGTTGTACATATTGTATTTATTGTATTATTTATATTATTCTAGGATGTGTAACAACATCAGGCAAAGGGACTGACTTTTGGCTAACTCATGTATGTTTACATTTGTTTGAATGTT
The DNA here is from genome assembly GCF_914725855.1 of Thunnus albacares. Classification (NCBI taxonomy): domain Eukaryota; kingdom Metazoa; phylum Chordata; class Actinopteri; order Scombriformes; family Scombridae; genus Thunnus; species Thunnus albacares. The sequence goes on along the minus strand of NC_058111.1, from coordinate 23,552,219 downwards.
GATTAATGTACACGGTCCCTTTTCAATAAAAAATAAATTAATTTAAGAATAAATTAAATTAAAAGTCAATCTTAGATATACTCTACTTTTGCTCAAACAGCAGTGTGTGTGGCGCATAAGCTCAAAATACTGTTTGTGTGAATTTTATAAAACTGCACTTGTGTAATCTCATAAAGACTGACGCCAGCTGCTTGCCACAAAACAAGTCAGGATGTAGTTGATTAAAAGGGATCACGCCATTAAAAAAACAAAACATGAACAATATTGTCCCCAAGGTTTCATCATTCTTTCCATTAATTAGTGTAGCATAAACATATCTGTTGCAATCTACTACTTGTTGCCAGTGGTGTAATTAAAAAAGTGGATCAACTACCATTTCAAGATCATGCTGCAGTTTATCAGCACTGTAAAAGAAAAAAGACAACAGCTTCAGCAAAGCATTGATTTTTTTGGCTTTCATTACAGACCCTGTCATCTAAATCTCAGCTCAGTTTGATGCCACTTCCACTGAATTTGTCTCATGAACATTTATGTCAGGCTAAAAATGAAACAGAGACTGTTATTCTTTCCTCTGCTGCCCTTTGTACTGTTGTGGAGAAGACATTTTCATCATCTCACATGTCACACTTAGACCTCAAAAGTGCTTTTAATCATTACAAAGGCTAATTTAACAAATACTACCTCTTATTCTCACTATTATTCATGCTGCTCATCTGCCTTACTTCAGTATTTTATTTCACATTGCCTGACATTTCAGTGACTTGACATGCTTTGGAAACCTGCCGCTGCCTCAAACCATTTCTGAGACATGATTTGGGGACCCATTCACCCACCTTTGAAAACCCCTGAGCTGCGGGAAATTTCTACTGAAAATGAAAGACCTTTACACACTGTTCAACACAGACATGTTTGGCTAGAGTGAAAAGAGCCAACAAAAGAACTCCACCGCTGCCTTGACTCCACCGTATGATTATGGTGACATGACAACCTGCTGTGAAACAGATATGGAAGGTTACTAAGGGATTACTCAAGCCGGGAACATCTCGTTTTTTTCTGTTTTTTTTTTGTCACGTAACACCTAGAAATGCGGGGGAATCTATTATTTGACTGTGAGTCTTTAGCAGAGACCCACATACACACTCTTTACCTTCCTGACCTTGTCTGGTATGATGGTGATTGATTGACAGGTCTGAGCTGTAACCATGGGAACGAGGATGGAGGTGGCACAGCTTGAGAGCAGGATGAACACTGAAGACTATAGAAAGCTACAGAGCCTTTTCCTGGTGAGTCTTTGTCTGTTTTTTCAACAGCTTATTAATAGTCTCACATTGCAACCCTTTTAATTCACGTGGGCAACAATTAAAGAAGTGTGTTATAATTCACACTGTACCTTCTCTCTTTACCAGTATCTCATAATAACACACCTCCAAGTCTCATGAGAAATGCTCCAGAAACCCAAGAACAGTCTGCAGTACATTGTGTTCATCAGTGTGTAGACATATTGTGTTGGATCTTGATACAGGACACCTCAGGCGAATCACAGTCCTTGTCTAGAACTGAATTCATCGATCTGGCTTGTACATCAGTTGGTCGTGGCTCCAAGGAAGAATATGGCCTCCTGTTTGACAGTGTGGTAGTCACTCAAGAGCACCGTGGCCTCCTTTTGGACAGCGATGCCGTGAAGGAAGAAGGACGTGTCGACTGGGGAGGGCTGTGCTCTTTCCTTTTACTGGAGCTTTCTGATAAAGTGAAGAACACCAGAACTAGTAACGTGCCTTGCTGGAAGCCACCACGCACTTTGACCTGTCCACATCGAGACCCGATACAAAAGGTAAATGGTCACTGACCCCTAAGAGAGTTAAAAATCAGAGATCAGTTTGGTATGAGGTTTAAAACATGTTGTCCATTTTAAACATATGATCTGTTGCAGCATGTTATCTGAAAAACATTTTGACATTGACTGTCTGGAGAATCCAAAACTCTGCTGACCGGATGAAATTCCACATTATTAAACATTGTGTTAGGAAACGTTGGAAAGTATTAGGCTCTTGCTCATCAAAATGGCACACCTCTTTCGAGATAAATGCCTCTGGACTCCTTTAAGTTTAACATCTATCAATTAATATGTAAATGAAGCGGCCGGTATAAAGTGCCTACTGCTGTGGATAAAGTGATGGCTCACCATTTTAATCTTTCAATCCTGAGAATGTCAAAATGTCAGAGTGTTGTGTCAGTTGTTTTCCAAATGGCAGGTTGGTTCTGACCCCTACAGATCGGCCTTAAAGAGACAGTCAGACTGCTGTCACTTTGACCAGTAGAGTCTAACCTCTGTCCGTAACACTGTTATTAAAGTGACAATTGACAATGCATCAAATGAATATGTATAACACAAAAGGCATCATTCATAGTGACAAACCCACATACAATTACCACCCACCTGTGCAGTTCCTCTCAGCTCTATGGAGCTTTTTAGTGTCTTTCAGCTCATTGAGTTGGTTTCACTGTCTGCAACTTTACTGCTTTGGTTCAGTCTCTCTGCTCTCAATGTTTTTAGCTGCAGCCGTTTCAGCGAAAAGCTCTGAAGCACCCACTGATGCTACCTGCCCAGCGTCAGACAACAGACAGGCATAATAGCAACCAGTTCGTGAACGTATGAAACATTAAGAAGCTAAGCCAGATATTTTTCTCCGGAGTTGGTGGAGACCGAACCAGAGCTAAAAGGAGAGAGCCTATTGATTTATATTCACCAGCTCACCAGGAACATGACTCAAAATTAATGCTAACACTGCTTCATGTCTGCTGGATGTGTAAATAGGCTATCACATTCACCACAACTTGTGGTTACAACTTTTTCTGCAAGTGGCCAAAAAATTAATGCTGCTTTAAGTAATTAATTCAGAATGAAGTCCTGAAGTCCTGCCAGACCTCCAGTTAAGTTTAACTAGTTCCACTAGTGTTTGGTACACCATGTATTTTTCCAGAAAGAGTTTTTTTTTAACATCAGTCTCACTGAAAAGTTGAAACATGATTCATGGATTTCCATATTGTAGGAAAGGAAATACAGGATATCTGAAATATTTTAAATTTATCTTAAAGGCTGTGACCTCAATTTTACTCATGAAGGTTACATTAAAATGTTACACATTGCCTACGAAAAGCACTGAAGCTGTCCTGAAGGTCAATTTTACAATAGTGTGAGATCAGTAGAGGGGTTTCTGTTATTTTGCCAAGTCTCTATGCTTGTCTAGGTCAAAGTATGTTGCTGTTGGTGCCCTGGTAGCCTGCTGGTTAAGATGCATACCACGCAATCGTGACATCCACAGTTCAGTTCCAGCTGTGGACCTGTGTTGTGTGTCACACCCTTCTCTCTACTCACGTTTCTTGTCTTTCTACAATTTCGACTTTAAAATAAAGGAGAAAAATATCCCCCAAAATAATCTTAGATGGGATGTTGTTGTTTTGTAATGTCCTCTGATCTCCCCAGGTGTTGTACCTTCAGAGTTCAGGTCAGTACCTGACGGTGTGTAAAGGAGGAACTGTGGGGCTGTGGGCTGGAGAGGACGTGTCTCTTCTGCACACACATCGACTGCAAAACAGCACAGTCAGACCCAAAGACCTCTGGGTCACAGATGTGGTGCTGCTGCCTAACGTGCACAAGGTGATCACTTTTAGAAAGTCACATAATAATAGATCAGTCAGTCAAATAATTGATCGGTATCCTGGTTATGTGGACACATTCATAATGCACATCCTGTAGCATAGTTTACACACTTGAGAAAATATTATTCATGGAAATAAATATAGAACTAAATAATTGATAGGAAGTCTGAATTATTGGTACAGATATTGTACTGCACAGAGCACACAAGGTAAACAAGCACTCAATCAATTAATTATTGATCTGTAGTTTTGGTTAATGGCATTGCAGATACATGAAGCAGTTGCATAATGTTTAGAAAATAAACATTCATTTTTCAGTAATGATACCATCAATTATTGATCAATACTGTTAATTAGCATTCTTTAATCTTCAGATTAGTGGGTGACAGATGTGATACTGTTGTTGTATAACACACATGGAGATATTCCAGTCTTGCACCAATTGTCAGTCAAAAATATTGTTAAATCATTAATATATCATAATAGTGAGATTTCTGTCTGTACAGTATGTCTCTCTGTTTCATTCCTTTTTCCTTGTTCTCAGGTAGCTGTGTCATTCACAAGTAAGGAGGTGTGTTTTTATGACATACTATCTAAACTGGACTTCAGCTGCAAGTATAAACTTCAGGTGAGAGCAAACAAATCATCTCCCGAAAAAGAATAATACTGTATCTAGTAATAATAGAAAAAGTAAATATTCTCTTAATGGACGTGGAGTATATTTCTCTCCTCTCTAGGGTTTGAAGTTTACTCCCTGGTGTCTCGACTACTGGGTGGATCTCTCTCACCCAGACCAGGCTGTCCTCACTATAGGAGACACTGGAGGACAGGTGATACACAGATAGAAAAACAAAAGCAATAACATACAATATATAGAGTGGGGAGGAAGAGAATCAGGGGGGAGGCAGAACACAGTCAAGAGTGTGTTTATCCATGCCATTGCTCCATGACTGTGTGCTTGTGCATGTGTGTGTGTGTGTGCGTTTTCCCAGGTCAGTGCTTTATATTTCACCTCAGCCCAGATCTCTCTGTTTGAGAGACTCAGTCTGCGGACGAACTCGGATTCAGCAGACATCATCCTATGGGATGATCTGGTTAAAGGAAAACATCGCTCCTGTTACACAGTGACACACCGGGCACATGAGCCAGCCTGGGTTAGAAAAGGTAGGAAATACAAGCACACACATGGACATGTAAGATTTCCATGGTTCCAGTGTCTTGTTAGCATCCATTTACTGTTTCATATTGTATGTAAATGAAGGGGCCAGTAGAAAGACATCACAATAGTAACAACATGTCAAAATATGTGAAAGCTGGTATTACCCAGCTGTTAAATTAAATCATTGGACCAAAATCCTGCTGTTTTTCTGTCATGCTAAAAGTTAAATGCATTTACCTGGAGCCTCGTGTCTAAAATAGCAACAGCAACTTAAAAGCCAGGAAGCATGAAAATCTCCCGCTCACATGACAGAGAGAGAAAAAAATGAGAGAAAACACTCTGCATGTCACACTTTCACCTTGACACCTGTGATGAGAGCACCTGTCTGTGCTTGCTTGCTCACTTTTTCAATATCACTACAATGACGGCCTATGCAACACTGTGGAAGGGCTTGGGTGTGTCTCTGTCACTGATGCACACACACACACACGCACTGAGTCCTGAGTCATCCACTTTATAGTCTTACATAGCCAGGCCTTTGACTATTGGTGTAAAGTTTGAGCTTGAGGTCTGGCCTCCTGAGACTCCACTCTTCAGCTCAGCCTGTGTGACAAAGAGGTCGCTTAGTTGTATCTCGATTACATCATTCGGCTGGAGTCCCTCTGAAGAGTCATTGGGCTGTTTGATAATGATTCAGCAGAGGCAGCGCTCTGAGACTAGCCTCGCTGAAAGGGGAGATCCTGATAAAGGGGCAAAAACAAGAATAAAGCACATATAAATAAGCACAACAAACGGGAAAACAAAGGGAAAACAAGAAAAGGGGAAACAGGGGAGACAATGCCAAAACATTAAAAAGCGTTGGGTAATTGAAATTTTTCAGGCAGTGTGTGTGTGTGCATGTGAAACACTAAGAGAAAATGTCTGTTAAGGCTCGCTGTGTGTGTGTGTGTGTGCCTCTGTGGTGTTTTGAGAGTGTGAGAAAAGAAGGGAGGGAGCGAGCGCGAGTGTGTATGTGTGATTGCATACCTCTGGGGTGCTTGTGCTGTTCTTTTGAAGTTGCCCACCCTGCAGTGTGAGGGGGCTGTGTACCATTAGACATGGCTGGTTATCCAGACCTCCAAAACCTTCGAGCTCGTGAGCCACCACAAAGAGGGGAGGGAGGGTGTGAGGGGAACAGAAAGGAAAATTGAGAGGGAATTAGGAGGAAATTGGGATGGACACAGACCCGTAAGGACAAGAAAGGAGACTTGTAGGAAGTGTATGTTTTGTGAGTGAGAAGTGCATTAACATATCCTCACAATGCTGTGATCAAAGAAATGAAAAACAACATTAAGGATAAATGTGAAGGTAACGTAAAACATCCCCATATGTGCAACAATTTGTTGCAGAATGAAAAGGTTTGCTTTGATACAGATATACAGTGACTCCTGCTGTTCCTTTTTAAATTCTAAACTCCTCTGAGCAATAAAAGTAACATTACTGGCTACAACAGGCTAAAGCATTGATGTTACGTGTCTGGGTCTGCATCACAAATAGTTTGATTTATCATTTGTATGTGTCAGTGAAAGAGAGAAGGACTCATTAATCAATGATGAGTCATGCAACGCTGTCTGAAAATCCACTGATCTTTTCATTCGTGAAGCGGAGAAACGATTTGATGTATGAAACGTAATCAGATGTAATTATTTGCCCTAGCTATGCAGCTGATCTTTGACCTGAGACTGTCACATGCCATCTCCCAACCCGCACTTATTTGTGCAGTCTTTGAAAAGCTAAGCTGCCTCTAATAGAGACGTGTGGCATCCAATTTAGATGTTCTCAATCAAAGTTTTAATTGAGATAGATGGTGATGCAAGATCCATCCACTTTCTGTAATACCAGTGAGCAAATCAAACTGGCCTAATTCTATGCTGCGCTGAGCACCTGCGGATTGGTTGGTTTTAATATACAGCAGGGTTGCGGTCAATGCACATTTAGCACAGCACATTTCAGAAAGTGGATGTCCTTTAGAGTTCTGGTGGTGAAAACATTTTAGTATAAGCAGCAATGAGTATCTAATATGAAGAAATGAAATAAAATAAGAAGTGTTTCATCATCAAAATATGTTGCAATGTAGTTTTACACTGAATTTGTTGAAGTTAAACTGAATTCAGCCCATCTTCCAGTAACTTCTGCTGCACTATTAGCTGCTAGTGTGGCTGAAAATGGAATAGAAACTGTGCAGATAACATTTAACGGATGAAGCTTATTTGTTTTCTGTCATATCGAGATGTTTTCTCTACATCGTCACACATTCCCCCATGGTATGTGGAGACATACAGTTGTTTCTGGTGTGTCTCAAACCACAGGCACCACCATAAATTCACTGTAACAGGTGATATGTATTTTTCAAAAATAGGTTTCAGTTCTACATTTGAAACCAGCTGTCTCACCAGTACCTGATGTAGTGTTGATGTATTACAAGCAATAGATTTACGATTATGATATCTACCAGACAGTAGGAACTACATAAAAGAGAAAAAAAAACAAAAAACAGAACCAGAGGTGTTAATTTAATTGCCTAATTGTCTATGTGTATCCTGTATTCTTCCAGTTTCAAATTGAACTGAGTACATTTACAGTCTCTGTCACACCTAATTTACTCTCGCTTTCTGATCCTCTCCTGCCTCCTGCAGTACGTCACCTGGGCTCACTGGAGGCCTTTGTGTCATGCAGCACCAGAGCGCAGAGCAGCATGGTAATTGGCTGGATGGAAAAGGGAAGCAGGAGTCTACGAGTCACTTCTTTCTTTACAAAGAGGGGAGTGTGGGACATGGACTACCACCGTGGACTTAATCTGATAGGTGAGGACAATCGTGTGCTATGGGCCAAAGATTTATTTATGATGTAAAAATGAATAGCAAGTGTGTTTCATCCTTAACTTGTCATGTCCAGGACTTTACAATCCGTATAAAATATAACACCCTTTATCCCTCAACCCTCAATTTGAATATGAGAAGGGGATGTATTGTATGTGTTATGTGCCTTTGTTGGTTGCTATGGTTAAAAAGATGCTTAAAAATATCAATACAGATGCAGAAGTTCTGTTCAACCAAACAAAATACCTAACAACACTATTCCATGCGCACACAATCAATGACGAGTCATGCAACGCTGACTCGTCATTGATTGATTAGATGCATCAAAACCATCAAATGCCTCATTGAACACTCAATTGGTTGTAGAGGACTGAAAACAGTATGGTTTCCTTTAATTAATTGCAGTTCTAATTCGAGCCAATCTGATTGTTTGTAGCCACAGCAGGTGTGGACCATCAGGTCCTGCTGTGGAACCCTTATGTGACCTCAGAGCCAGTGTGTGTGCTCAGTGGGCATGCAAACCCCATCACCGCTGTTCGCTTTATGCAGACCAAGCAACAACTGCTCAGCTACTCCAAAGATAAGGTAGGAGTGTGTGTCTGTGTGTGTGCAGTGCTCGGCTAGAGAAGATAATGTAATGATAAAGAACCCTATCATTGTAGTATTAATTGTGATACCTTGCTATAATTACTGCCGAGGTAGGGGGCCCAATCAGATAATTGGTAGCCTGTTTCCCACTGTTGCCTTTATAAGAGCTGGTGTTTTATTTAAAAAAAAAATCAGCATCATTCTTTCAACCCTGCTTTTCTCTGTTGCAAAGAGGATGTTGGTGCTTGTGCTGCCTTTCCTCTCCCTGTTGTAGCACGGTGCATGTTTGCCTTCTCTTTGGTTTTTCTGAAGAGAATGAATATTTTAGAAGTGATTTGTGTTCCATCTGCCTTCTGCTCAAACACCATCTGCCATCACAAGAAGCTCTGAAAGCTTTACCTCAGTTTCCTCTGGAAGAGCTCCTGCACCAGCGACAGTCATCTTGTTTTGTGCTGTAAAGCAATATGGAAAAGTTGTTGTGAATTCTGATTAAGAGGCACTCAGTGCAGAGGCTGCTAGAGCAGACAGTCTTCATAGAAAAGGTCCTGTTTGTATAGTATTTATGATAATGTCCCAGAACCTGATGTAATAATGATTGCTTTTTATAGTAATAGTTTGTTTTTTGCGCACGTGATCATTCATGCACTCCTCTGCCTTTACAAACATACAAATTCCTCTGTTGTCGTTCCAGGTCCTGTGTCTATGGGATGTGTCCAGTCAGCTGTGCGTTCACCGTCTGGAGGGTGTCTTCCCAAAGACACAGGAGGACACACACACCCTCCTGTTCCTCCACGAGGAGCATCAACTGCTCCTGCTCTCCTTCAACAGCCTACTTCTCTTGCTGGAGACCATGAAGGAGGAGAAGAGGACCAACAGCCACGAGCACCCTGTTACTTGTGTGCTCTATAACAGTCGGTTCAGACAGGTGTGCTGTGACTTCATTTTCCAGAGAGTGGGGGAGATGGACCTAATGACATATTACAGCAAAATGCAGTATGATAGATGTGTAGTGCTATATGGGCTATGCTATTGTGGTGGTATTAAAAGGGACATATGCTTTTTGTAATTTTCTGTTATTTTTATACTTTTATGATGTCAGATGTCAATGTTAAACATGGTCAAAGTTGAAAACTTGAGGTGAACATATGTAAAAATGCTCCCTGGAAGTCAAAAGCCAGGGCCTTGGCCTGCTCTGAACACTTTATTTCAATCAATCAATCAATCAATTTTTATTTATATAGCGCCAAATCACAACAAAAGTCATCTCAGGGCACTTTTCACACAGAGCAGGTCAAGACCGTACTCTTTAATTTACAGAGACCCAACAATTCCCCCATGAGCAAGCACTTGGCGACGGTGGTAAGGAAAAACTCCCCTTTACGGGTAGAAACCTCAAGCAGTACCTGGCTCTTGGTGGGCGGCTATCTGCTTTGACCAGTTGGGTTCAGAGAGAGAAAGAAAGAGGGAAAGGTGGATGGTGGGGCGGGGGGCAGAAGAACAACAATCATAACAACAACGACAACAGCAGCAGCCAGGGAAGGATGCCAACAGGACTGTGAAGGACCGCGAAGGCTAGGCCTGGAACCCAGGGTTTCCTGGGAGATGAGAAAGCACAAAAAAAAACTCCGGGGAAGAAGCAAAGTTAGTGGCATGCATTGATGTTACATGAATGCATACAGATGGAAAGGAGGAGGAGGAGAGAGGAGCTCAGTGCATCATGGGAAGTCCCCCAGCAGTCTAGGCCTATAGCAGTATAACTAGGGGCTGATCCAAGGTGAGCCTGGTCGGCCCTAACTATAAGCTTTATCAAAAAGGAAAGTTTTAAGCCTACTCTTAAACATAGAGAGGGTGTCTATTTGCAATGTTACCTCTACTTTCTCCTTGTGATGACTTCAGATTGTTTCCGTATGCCCACAAATGGCTGTCTATTCCGTAGCCTTTGTTACTAAAGTTTTTGCTAGGGTTGTCCACGTTAAACAACGTTAAACAATCAGAACAGAGTGGGCTCATCAGTAGGGGGGCCTTACAGAGACAGGAGCTAAAAGCCTGTTTCAAACAAAGGCTGAACTGAAGGTCTGCATAAAGAAGGAGTTTTATGAACTATAAATCACACAAAGATATATCACTAGAGCCTCAGAACATAAATATAGACCTGCAAATGTGCATGATATGTCCCCTTTAATACCGGTGATGCATGTAGTAACTGAACAGAAAACTCTGATGAACTCTGTACAGTTATAATACAATGATTCAAAGATACATCTTAGGATGCGCTGGACACATCATCAGTGATGATTCCTGAGGTCACTGGGTGTTTTGGGTCTTTCAACATCATACACCCTCGCTCAGGTGACCCAGCCAGGGTTGATCAGACACTGGCTTGTGTCCTAGCAGCATTGGCCCATGGATCACACCTCCTGATCCAAAGCCATCTGGAGGCCCTCTCTGCAGCCTCTGTGGTGGAATTGGTGACTTTCCTTTTTTGCAGCCCCAGTGATGCCAACTGGAGTGTAGACCTTGCACAGTGAATTGCTAGAAAAGCCTCTACACCCCACTTTGATGGGATCACAGTGAGCCCTCCAGCCTCTTCTCTGGCACTGATCCACCAGCTCTTGGTAGTTGGACCACTTCCGCTCATTTGCCTCTTCAATACAGTCCTCTCAGGGAACTGTCAGCTCTATAGGGAGCACCTGCTTTGAAAAGGCTGATGATAGCACCACGTCTGGCCTCATTGAAGTTGTTGTAACATCGTCCGCGAACTTGAGCTTCCTCCTCAAGACAATCTGCAGCTCCCAGTCTGACGCAGAGATAAGCAGACCGGTTGCTAATCTGGGCTGTGACTGAGGCTGCTTTCTAGCCCTGACAAAGGGGATGTTCCTCTGGCCACGGACATGTTTGTTGTTGGCCACAGCTTTGGAGATGGCCTCTACAACTGTCTTCAGCACCTGGTTGTGTCACCAGTGGTAGCAGCCCTCCCCCAGGGGCTGTTGGGAAGCTGCTTAGGATGTGCTCGAGTGAACCTTTTCCGGGGCACAGAGGACAATCACTCTTGCCCCAGATGTGGAGATTTGCTGGGCTAGATTGGAAATCATACACAGCTTGGACTATGAATCTGCTGGGGTTCTGCCTGCCAGATATCAGTCAAAGATATCTTCCTATCCAGTGCACCCTCCAACCTCCCTGCTGCCACATGCCCACCTTCCTGCTGGTCCTCCTCGACACCTGCCCGCACCTCCTCCAGGACTAGATGGTGTCTGTCCTTGCCATGGGCCTTATCATAGCGGGGTTGTGGGATGACTCCCAACCCTGCCTGTCCTGTTGCCACCATGCCCACCAAAGCCCTGTGTCCCCTCTGAGACAACGGAATTTAAAGAACTACGTTTGACTAGAGGGGGAAAGTATCATGATTTGATACAGTTTGATATAACTGTGACAATACATGGTGAAATTCAGCACAGATGTTATAATGATTTACTCTTTTTGTTTCTACTTGTATGTCATTATTATGTTTTCTTCCCTTTACCCCACTGCTAACAAAGCTGACATTAGTTTCCCACACAGTGTAGGAAAACTGCACAAAACAAATAATAGCTAATGCATTCACCCATTGTTGAATACCTTATTTTGAGAAAAAAAATAAAAAATACAGTCGCTCTCTTTTATTCCCCTTTGACAGCAGCATCAGTTGTACATTTCTTCAGTGGTGGCTTGGCACTAAAATAAAGTGAAACAAAGCATGGAAAATGGTTCAGCTTTGTCATTAAAGAATACATCAGTGGAACCTGCATTTTCTCGCCACATAAAATAGATCAAACTCCTTTTGATGATTGATATCCTCTCTCTCCCTCTCTCTTTGCGCAGGTAGTCAGCAGTGACTCTGCCTCCACTGTGATCTGCTGGCTGGCTGACACAGGCCAAAAGGTCAAGCAAATCTGCGGTTGCCACGGCAACGCTGAGATCTCTGCCATGGCCCTAGATGGCACGCAGACCCGGCTGTTTACTGCAGGCACTGACGGAGAGGTCAAAGTATGTGGACAGGCATGCACACACACACACACACACACACACACAAACTTCAGCTGTGAACCATACAGCCACAGGTCAATCCTCATACAGATGCAAAAATATGAAATGCACTGACTGAAATGCAAAGGCTGGGACTACACCTAAAAAAATTAATGCTTCATTACCTTTAGTCATAATTTATGAAAAGGACAAAAGACCCACTGTGTTTCAGCACACAGTGTGCACACAGTTCTTGCCCAATATAAAAGTTTTAGTGGGCAAAAAGAGCAGAGACTAGGGCTTTTCACACTGCATATTCTTAGCCCTGGGCTATGAGTTGACCCTGGGATGACTTAGCCCCTTTTCACACACACATTGTTAACCCCGGGTTAACCTAAGCCCAGGGCTATATGATTCACACTGCACTTCTACTAGTTCTGGGTTAACACACACGACAAATGTTAACATTCTAGGATGATGTGTGACTACTCCACTGTTTACTTTAGCCCCGTTTCACACTGGCACCTTTTAGCTCCGTGTTTAGTCCATTTTCAGGGGATAACCCCTCAAACTCAGGGCTAACCTTGCTCCGGGAGCAGGGCCAGCAAGCTCTGGGCTAAAGTCGTGGTTAGCCCACTTTGGGATGTGCCAGTGTGAAAGCTTTCTTAGCCTGTAGCTAAAAAGGCTCCAAGATTGATTTTAGCCCTGAGCTAAGTGCAGTGTGAAAAGCTGGTCAGAGAGACAGCATGCTCTATTTGAAAATACATGAAACTTGTTTTATTTAATTTTCAGTGGTTGCACTCTCTGTTTTGCCTTTTGTTTTTAGAGATATACTTATGCATCAGTGGGATAGTGTGTGTTTGTTTTTGTATGTAGAAAGTTAATTTTCTACCTTTCTCTGTCTGTATACCCTCTTTCTGGGGATCCAATACAATATAAGAAATGTAGATGTAACAGGGTTATTCAGATAAATTTTGGGCTATCAGAAATAATTAATAATTACATTGAGTAATAGAATTTAATTTACATTAAATTCACCTTGGGGCACAACCCAGAGAAGGGAAAACAATATCCAATTAAGTCATTAAGTCTCATAAATGGTTCATCATAAATTTTGGTATCTTAATTAATAATTAAAATGATCAAAATAAAGGGGGAAACCTGGTTAAATGATTAGGGCCTAAATCCAGTTATAACCTTCTTACAACAACGTTTATAACAATGAAATAACAATACACTGCAGACAATTGGGAGTACTTTGTATGGCAGAGGATGGCTTCAACAAATATCCAGGCAAAAACCATCAATGACAACTTCTTGTTATAATAAAACAGGGTTTATTACACTTAAACAGCAATAACTATGCAGCCAATACTATTTAAATATAACAAATACAAGCCACAAATTGTAAATCTTGGCTAGTGGTGTAACTATACAAGTATGTGTGTGTGTGCATGTGCATGGGTGTGTGTGATAAGGGGAGACAAAAGGAAAATGGCGGGCTTGGATTTGGACCCAAAATGGCAGGAGTGAGATCACGTGTGTGTGTGTGGAAGGAAATAGACAAAAGGGAAGATAACAGATTTGGACCCAAAATGGTAGCTTGGACCCAAAATGGCGGGATTGAGACCACATGTGTGGAAGTGTGGAGAAAAAAGGAAATGGCGACTAGGCAGCAGAATTTGAAATCGGCCTGAGTTTAGAATGAAACCTTTTGAGCTACTCACTCACTCTTAATGCTAGTGTTGGAATACCAAGGTGGGGAAGTGTGTGTATGTTAGTAAAGAAAGAGAGACAGGGAAACGTACAAGGGCTAATCTGAGTGAAAACCGCTACAGTGACTAGAAAGTGTTGATGCCGATTCCAATTATATATTGATTTCTGTGTCAATACTGACATTATTAAACAGGTCAGGTATCAGAGGTGACAGATCCATATTAAATACAGTTTTCTATCACTGTTATTGTAATTCAATGTTTCCACCAGCAGTGAGATTCATAAAGTCACTGCAGGGCTGCAGAACAGTTTTTTGTAACACTGCATGGCCTCATGTTACCTTTAAATAAAAATGATTCCACTGAGCTCCATGCAGTGAAGTATAGAGATTTTAAATTTGGGAAAAATAGAGCACAGATCAATATCAGCAGATAGCCTGAGTCGAGGTAAAAAGCTTTACTTCCACAGAGATGTGTGTCTTTTGTGCACAGGGTCATTTCTTGCACAGGATTTCATTTTTTCAAAATCTAATTATATTTCAAACGTGCTGTTGGCACTCTGTGGCTGTAGTGTCACTCCAGAATCAAGCACTGCATAATGACTCCAAGCTTTAGTGCAATTGTTCTCAACAGATAAATGAGATAATTATGCATATTGTAATCAATATAATCAACCACATCAGCTCTCTGACCCCCATGAACCCTCGTGAGAATGAAGCCATGTGTATCCTGCGCACGTGCAAGTGCAGACCCATTAGGTATACACTCACAGTGCACGAGTCATCCTCAGCAGAAGAAGGAGGCACCCCATGGGCCAATTAGTAACAAGATGCATCATCTCTCCAATTTTCATCAACATTGAACCCATGGTGTAGCAGTTAGGGCCATTCAGAATTTGAAATTTTGACCTTTTAATTACAGAGTTCCCCATTGGGCCAATCAGTGGTCCTTTGTTAAATGCCAGAACACAGGTCCAAACTGTGTCAGTGTGTAAAGTTGGACAGACAGTGTGAGATATTACCTGAGCTATCATGTTTGATGGATGTACAGCAGGATAGTAGCTCAACTGCTTGAGGGGGACCAAAACTTTTTTTTCAACTTTGTCATCACTTCTCGAAGATGCGGTAAGCTATACTTTTTTCAAAAGCAACAACAATAAAGATGATGCTATCTCTATTTATTTTTCGTAACACCAAACTGTAATGGGGTGATGGCAAGACAAAAGACAGTAACACAAGTGTTTTTTGCAACAAATCTTACTGCTAAATATCCAAAGAAACATGACATTCTCTGTTGGCATTGAAATCAGGCACATGTAGTGTTGTGATATCGTTTTGAGTGTCATCTGTGTTCTGTCTTTTGCAGGTTTGGAACCTCAACGGCCGCTGCCTCCACAGAATGAATGCCGGCCTGGGTCGTGCTGTGGAGATCTCACAGGTCTTGCTGCTGAAGAGGAGCATACTGGTTATGGGCTGGGAAAGGTACATGTGTAGATTTAATGATGATCATTTTTTGTTTAAGTACCCTACATGCATTTGTGATAGCTTATTGTGAGGGAAAACATCATATTGCAAGTTTGCATCTCATGTTCATTTCATTCAACTGCTGAATATAAAACAAAATGTTGTGAGCCAAAAAATGACAATGTGTCATTCTTTTTTGCGAGGAGTAAAAGTTTCCAAGATACAGATTCTTAGGTGTTTTAATGCAATAACACCTTCATAGACTGTTTAAGTTTGCATGTTGTGTGTGAAAGAGACTGCACCTGTCAAATATTCAGGATGAGTATGTGTGTATGTGAGAAATACTGTGTGTGTGTGTGTGTTTCTATCTGTCCTCTGCTGCTCCCTCTGCCTGCCAACGACTCAGAGCAAACCAGACATCTGGACTCTAACGAGTCAGAACGCTCCAGGGTGCTCCCATTCACTTTAGTATCACTACCTCATTTGTGTGTGTGTGTGTGTGTGTGTATGTGTGTATGTGTGTGTCCTTGTATACCCACATCACATCTGCTCTTCATCTTCATCATCATCATTTTCACACCC
This sequence comes from Thunnus albacares, assembly GCF_914725855.1. Classification (NCBI taxonomy): domain Eukaryota; kingdom Metazoa; phylum Chordata; class Actinopteri; order Scombriformes; family Scombridae; genus Thunnus; species Thunnus albacares. The sequence continues at coordinate 23,536,189 of NC_058111.1, read as the reverse complement.
AGTGAGCTGAACTCAGCAGTGTGCTATCATCAAGTTATACAACTCCCTGTCTTTCTCTTCCTTCTACACACCACACACACACACACACACACACACACACACTCTCTCTCTTTCTCTCACTCTCTCTCTCTCTCCCTCTCTCTCTCGCTCTCTCTCTCTCTCTCTCTCTCTGGGTGTCACAGTGGTAAAGAGAACATAGACGACAGATCAGCAGCAGTAAAAGAAAATACTGCCGTTATGACTTTCATCATTCATATCCTGTCCTGTTTCTTCACGTTCACCTAGACCACAGTCTAATCCATACAATGCTGTGCTGCCTTCTGCTGCACACTGGATCTCATGCAGATTGAAATATACACATCATTGATAGACATACATATTCTTCAGGTTGAAACCACAGTGCATCATTTTTTCCATTTCATGTGCAGTACCTTGTCTTCACTTCAAAGACCTTTTAACCGAGCTAAACAACATGATTAAAGATGCGAGGGCTTCTTATTTTTCCAATCTCATCTCCACCAGTAAACGCAACCCCAAAGTCCTGTTTGACACTATTAACAACATCGTAACTCTGGCATCTCTGGACGTGCCTATTTGGTCAAATAAGGACTGCAGCAATTTTCTCTCCTTCTTTGTCGGTAAGATTATAGATGTCAGAGCTAGCATTATCCCCTCATTTATTCCCCTCTCCACTTATGCTTTTGGGCTGTCAATTTTGGACTGTTTTTCTCCAATTTCCATTAAAGACCTCACTGTTCTGGTGGGTAGTATGAGATCCTCCCCCTCTCCTTTTGACATTTTACCCACTTCCGTGCTTAAAAATGCACCTGAGTGTATTGGTCCATGCCTGGTTTCTATTATACACAGCTCCCTGCAATCTGGTTGTGTCCTAGCTTACTTTAAACATGCAGTTGTTCAGCCCTTCCTGAAAAAAACAAATCTTGATCCATACAGTTCCAATAACTACAGGCCTATATCCAAGCTGCCTTTTAGTTCTAAAATTTTAGAGAAAGTTGTTGCAAAATAGCTCACTGCTGTCTTGACTGCACACAACATTTTTGATAAATTTCAATCAGGTTTCCATCAGAAGCATTCCACCAAAACTGCTCTTCTCAGAGTTTCCAATGACATAATGATGTCTTCTGATGTGGGTGAGTGCTCCATTTTAGTGCTGCTGGATCTTAGTGCAGCTTTTGACATTGTGGATCACAGAATAAAGATTGAAAGGCGTAGGCAGTGTGTGGGTGTCTCAAGGAGTGCCTTGGTCTGGTTCTCCTCTTACCTTTCAGATAAGAGTTTTTCTGTGTCTCTTGGTCCTCACATGTCCGAAACAGCTGCTCTTTCCTGTGGTGTGTCTCAAGGTTCCGTTTTGGGTCCTATTCTGTTTGCTTTATATATGCTCCCCCTAGGTCAGGTTATCAGCAAATTTAGTGATATTTCCTAGCATTGTTATGCTGACGATATTCAACTCTATGTCTCTCAAAGTGTTTGTGTTGCACAACTGTCTGACTGCCATTAAGGACTGAATGTCAAACAACTTCTTACAGCTTAATACTGACATGACAGAGTTTCTTATCGTGGCTTCTGACAGTATTGCCCCCAAGATTAAAGAATATTGGGTCCCTTTCCCCAGCTGTTCGGTCTAACTTTTTTAGACTTTTCCATCTACAAACTCAAGTCTGTCATATCACTACTACTGTATTATTACTGCTACCATTACTGCTACTGATATTACTGCCAAGTTACTACTAGTACTAATAATGCATAACATGAACACATATTGCCCATTACTGATAAAGAAAATCTACTGTGATTGGAAAGAGTGAATGTTGATGGACCAGGTTGTACTTGAAATTTGAATATGTGGCACATTCTTACACTCCTAACTCACTTCTCACTTCCTTCTCTCTCTCTCTGTCTCTCTGTAGGATGTTAACAGTATTCCGTCTGCATTCCTTCTCGCAGTCTTTTGTTGAACCATCAGAGTGGAAGGGGGGTGTTCAGCATCGTGGTGATGTGCTCTGTGCTGCATTCCAGCCTCCGCAGACTCTGGTCACAGGTATGTGTGTGTGTACACATGTCAAGTGTTTTTGATATGTTTTGTTACAAGAATGTTGCAAGAAAATAACACGAAAACTAAAATCATGCAAATTTGATGACATCAATCCCTGCCCACAAATACAATTTAATGACTAACTCACGTATTATGTGTACAAAGTCAACTTTCATATGAACAGAAGTGTGCTCAATGTTGCAAAAGTGCATATGCCCTCCTGTAATTTTGCGTGTGCTATTTCCTTTTTAAATTACACTTTCATGATGTAAGTTAAGAACGAGGGCTCATGCAGAGGAGAAAGAGTTCAAAAGAGGTGAAAAAGGGCTTGGAAATGAAAATGATTCTGTGAAAAAATAACTTAAGTAAAATGAAAAATAACTGGGAGCAGTTATCTGCTAATTAAAGTAAGTGGTGTTGTTATCAAAGGTCTCATGCTCCACACACATTTCTTTCTGCTGGAAATAGCAGCATTTTTATGTGGTTATGTGTGCATTTGTGTGGGCAGACACATCATTTTTTCAGATTTCACAATTAAAAGTACTATGTACTATGCGTGTGTGTACGAATGCATACTACAACTCAAAAGTTTCTGAACACCCTACACTTTTAAATTGCGGTGAATGTAAGTTAATTGAAAAATGTTCAAATTAGAAACTGTGTTGTTTAAACATAATGTAGATTTGCTTTAAAGTCAGAGTTCCTCCCTCTTGCCCTTTGTGATTGTAAGCCACACTGCTGAAAGAAACTCATAATTCAGTTCTTTATTCCTCAGAGGAACAACAGCTTCCATTTTCTCTATTGTGAGCTGACATTTGCCATTTCCACCACAGACTGAAACCTCCACATATAGCCTATTAATTGGCAAGTCCTGTCTTCATTAAACTCTAAATTAGACCTTTATTAAAGGCAAGTGAACTGGAAATGTCATGAAATATATACTTACATATATATATTTAAATACACATATAGCCCAGTACTCAGTGAGTCATCTAGTTAGTGTGATCAAGATCTATTTCCAATAATGTACAAAGTTGAAAACATTTCTCACTTTGCTTACTTCTATTTTCTAATATTATCTATATATTTACAATAACCCATTCTGCATTGAGACCGAGCAATAATCTTTCTCTCCCAGTTTGTGTGTGTGTGTGTGCATGCGTGTGTGTGTGTGTGGTAATATAACCATAACTACGCACTGCCCACAGAAAGCTTGGAGGGATAATTACTCCAACAGATTTCCTCTTTTGCTTTTGTTTTGTTCTTTTTTCTGAAGGTTTGTCTGCACAAACAGGTAGTGAGTCGGACTACAGCTTGAGTGGCAATTCTTGTATCTGTATTTATCATTTCCTTTTTTATTCCTTTTGTTGTAGTATTGTTCCACAAAACATTTGAAAAAGCAGATATACATTACAGAGATATATCCAGAATTACAATCAGAATGATCAGGCAGCTTATCAGTGCATGGATTCAGTGGCAGGAAGTGGAAATGACACACTCACACAAACATATGAAGTCAGGGTACAGTCCTAAAATCACACCAGGACTTATTAAAATTCAGACACACTGGCCGCCTCTGGCTAATGGAAGAGCAGACAAGAAGTTTCCTCTTTTCTTTTCAATCACTCCATTTTTTATTACACTTCTGCGAGTTCTTGCAGACTTTGGAACTCTTCTCTAAAGTTTGTGCTCATGATTTTAAAGTATTTTTGTTTTTTATGATTTTGTGTTCCCTGGAAGCGGAACTTAATCCCATTACCAAGCTGTCACATCAAACAATTCAAGACTGACAACCACCATTAACCAAAATAACAAAGAATGTGTCCATCACATTCAAAATGTCTAACAAGTTAAAATGCTAACCAAAGAAAACTAGAATTACCTGGTCTCTTGAGGTCTTTAATATGTGAAACATACAACATACTTTGAATTACCAGCAACAACTCAGCACTCATCACTTTCTTAGATTTTTTTCTGCCTGGGGGATTGAACTGGCAATCCTCCAGTCACTAGTCCACTTCTGTAACCATCAAACTACAAACACTCTGCTCCCAATTCGCCCCAGTATGCTCTTCAGTTTTCAGTTTTATCACTTTGGCTCACATAGTGAAAGTTCAGTTTCAGTTTACCAGTCTGTGCGAGCAGAGCGCAGACATAAACTGCAGACCCGTTCTGTCCTTCAGAGACACATCTACCCCAGAGATAGAATATAGAGCGAGAAAAAGTGAGGGATGGAGGTAGAAAGGTAGATAAGAGTGGGTGCTCTTGAAGCTGGGGGGGAGATGGTTTGGAAAGAATTGAAAAGTTGATGCTAGAACAAAAGCACAATTCAGGAGCTACTTAACTCTACTTGGAATTCGGAAGCTTCTTCAAAGTTCGCTCCCCAATTTCTTTGTTGGCGTGTTCAGCTCCTCTCTCTGCTTGCTTCCTCTCTTCTTCCCAGTCTCTAACTTGACATCCCCTGTTCACTTCTGTTTATTTTTTACCTCATCTCCCTAGTTAGCCTGCTGCATTTCTTCCCCCGCCCACGTACACATACACACACACACACACACACACACACACACAGCCCCACACTGCTCCCTCCACCTCCAATTTAATCCAAATGCCCAATTTAAATTATGTTTATTAGAGCTCTCTCAGTGGGCGTGAGGGGAAATGAGACAGAGTACTTTCTGCCTTTCAAGCGTGTGTGTGTGGGTAAGGTGGGGGTGGTATATGCTAGAAAGTGAGGAGGAAATTATATAATGTGGTTGTGTTTGAAGGTGTGTTTCTTTTTATATTAAAATATGACCATGTGGTTTGCAAAAAAAAAAAAAAATAACAAAAGTGATTGAATATTTTGCTTTTGCTTTGTGTGCAAGAAATCCCCCTTTATCTGTGATTTCTCTTTGTTCATAACCTGCTGTCACTCAGCCAATAGTGTCACAATATCGATGCCTCTCAAGGCCTTGGAAACCTGTCAGATGAATGCAAATGATCTACCTCATAAGTAGTATTTTCTACAGTCTAAAATTCATTTCAGCTCTCTACCTGATAATATCTTTGGCATGAAGCTGAAGGTTTCCACCGGATTGAAAACTGAACTTGTGTTTTGTTCATAGAGGCACTTTTGTTTGGCTCAAACCTGTGACCTGGAATAGTTTTCTGTCGTCAGAAGCGCTGGTCTATCTAGATCAACCAATGTCTTGCCCAGAAAAATCATAAAATTATGTAATTCATTCACATAATCCAACTTTGCTTTAACATCATGTGCATTGCTCTCTCTTTCCCCCGGCCTTTAGGCAAGTATGAAAAAGCATAAATCACATTCATATCTTAATCTCCTACATTTCCATACTTCTTTCCATACTAAAGCAAAAAGTGGATGTGAACTATCTCTGTTATTTTCTAAATGAACTATTTTTGCAAATTATTTCTTTTCCAAATCCGCCAAGCACAAAGACGTCTAAAAGCGATGACGCATTAGTTTCAGTTGGCAGCATATTTCTTCAGGGTTGCAGTGAGTAATCACACACTTTCACATCAAAGCGTGTTGCTGCCAAATTATGTGTTAGAGCCGCCAAGTGAAAGCAGTGGTGGCATCATGGCCACCAGTGACAAAAGTCAATTTAAAGTTCTGTTGGACTGTGAGTGTGTGTGTGTATGTACTTTTATGTGAGTGTATACGAGCATCTGTTTGTTTGTGTCTAAAGTTGAATCAAGTTGCAGCAGGAACATTTGGCTGATGTGGGACTGAAGCCTCCTCATCCATATTCAAAGTCTAGGCGAGGTTCTGCTTGGCTTCTCACACACAGACACTGTCAAACACACATGCACAGACACACACACACACACACACACACACACACACACACACACACAGCAGGGTGCATGTAGACAGGGGTCCTGTGTACCTCTTTCCATCACAACCCCCCTATTCATTCTTCCGTCTCTCTTCAGATCCCTTAATCCTCCATGGCTGAACACCTTCCAAGTGACCCAGCACTGACTCATTAAAGATGGCCGACCAAAATGTGTTATAAACGGAAATGCAAGCTTAGGAATCAGAAAAATGATTGACAGTAATGACATCTTTTCCAAGCAGAGGATGCTCTGAATATTTTAAAATGTCTTTGTTGGAGTTAGTCAATCAGTGAATAAGCAGGTATGTTTGTTTGTTAGTTCCAAGTATTTCTCTTCCACTGAATTAACATATATCCCTGTTTAAGCCGTGTATGTGTGTGTGTGTGTGTGTGTGTGTGTGTGTGTGTTGTCAGAAATGACCAGGATTTGGTGCATTAGAGCGCTTTTGAAAGTTAATGAAGGCAAAAGTGAATCCAGCTGCATCTTAAAGCTCAATATTGTGTAGATGCCTCAGATATCTGCACTCTTTCAACACCTCTGTCCCTTTCTGTCTCTCTCATACACACACACACACACATGCACGCACACACACACACACACATACACACACACACACACACACACACACACACAGAAGTTGGCCCTAGGCTGCATAAATAATGCCACACTCTCATAAACTTTATATCTCCTATTTCTCACACAAACACACCTTCCATAGTTAATACACTCTTCACACATCTCATCAAATCCTGCTGTTCGACTATTGAACCACCTGATGAGATTCCTGCCTTATATGATAAACACAAAGAGAAACAGAGAAACACACACACACACACACAGCTGGGGACAGATGTTGAGCTTTAAGATTTTAAAGTGGTTTTTAGTGGCTGGCTTGCATGATTCAGCAGCACAAACAAACCCAAAGTGCGTGAGTTCACAGAAAGTTCTTGAGTTGATATTTCTTTTGAAATGCATGACTTTTTCTTTCTGTTGGCTCAGTTGAAAGCCTGTCAGCTTTTGAAGTGTCTTTGTCAATATAAAAAATACCAAAAAGAAAAGTGTGATTTTTAAATTTCCACTAAGTTCTTGCATTTTGTTTTCATCCCACGTCTGATGTGTACAGGAAGCTATGATGGAGAGATTATAGTGTGGAACAACAGCACGGAAAAAGCTTTGAGGAAACTGCGGCCACATGCTGAACGTGAAGGAGACAATAAACAGCTAGGTTCTCACCTACACACACACACACAAATGCAAAGAAATTTAATAAACACCTTTATTGCAATTGTACAGTTTGGGAGCCAATCATTTACTCAATTATACATTTTCAAATGAAGATAAAAAACAGTGTTAAAAACAGTGTTAGTGTACTTTGTGTTTAGTGCTAGATTGAAAATGTTACCATGATAACATGCCAAACTAAGATGGTCAACATTATGCATACTAAGCATCAACATGCTTATAGGACCACGAAGCCTTGCTGTGCCTGGAGCCTCACACGGCTGCCAGCATGACTGTAGGTTGTTAGTCTCGTTGTTCTGCTTGTGATCTTCCTTTCTTTCCTAATTTTTTTCTTTAATTTTTTAGGTCATTTCCCTGATTCTCATCTTGGTGTCAGTGGCAAAGAGAACTCGGAGAACTGCATTGCTGTCACCAGGTTGTTCTTTTTACCAGGACGCACGTCTGTGGCTGCAGCAACAGGTGAAACATGGACAACTAAATAGCAACTTTATAATTCTTATCAGCCTTAGTGTGGCTTATTTGTTGCAGTAGTTTTTGAAAGATATGGGACACTGCATAATGTTTTAGTAACAATGTTGGGCAGCAAATAACAGCAGTGAATACAAAGTGAGTTCATTTTTACCCAAATAAATTGTGTATTCTGTATTTTGACCTAAATCACACTGTTGCCAAAATTATCATGTCATCCTGCATAAAAATGTTGTCAGTTTTATCAGTCATTAAACTCTCTCAGCTCAGTGACTAGATTTGGGATTTTCCTTCTGTTTTAAGGACAAAGCCTATTTAAACAAATGCAGTATTTTGCCTTTACACATACTTTAGACATCACATGGGAGTCTGCAAACACAGTGATGTTACTTGAAGGTTGAGAGACCTCTACAGTCAAAAGCCCTTTTCACCAAATATACTGCATATATGGCCTTGCTGTTTTTAATACTGAAATAGACAGTTGCACGCATGCACATTATTCTATGTATTATGTTCACACAAAGGCTCTGAGTATCTCTTATCTGCTAATGTAAAGTAGCTACACATCAATGATTGTTTGAGGTGGTGAGCTTGCCTCAAGTTTTCCAGCTTTTCACTTCTTTGCATTCACAGCATCTCAAGCTCCAAAGTTTCTGTTGTTTATTTATTTATTTGAACAATATTTAAGTTTGATTTTGTTATTCCTAGTTGCTACTTCATTTACTACCTGTTCAGCCTTGGTAAAAAAACAAAACATTATCAGCCTCTGGGCCCTGGACTAGATGCCTACTGTTCATAACAGACCGTGACAGCAATGTGTACGTCTGTTGCTGAGGTTGAGCCCTTGTCTAAATGTTCAGAGCTGTAGTCAGCTCTGCATGTAAGACTACCAGATGCTAGTCGTCTTCTAGCATACCTTTTTCATGGTCAGTTTCAGTGACGGGAGAACCAAAGCAGCATCAGCTAGTCTATGCAAATCGGCGTTCTCTGTTATTGTCAAAAACTTTTGGTGCAAGATAGTATGACATAATTTTGGCTAAAGCACCCACTTTTCATTACTGTTTAAGATATACCTCTGGCTGGAAGATTGGCGGTTTGATGGTGTGTGGGCAGTCCCTGTTTCTTCTGTTGATACCTTATCTACTCCTTGCTCCAATTTTTGTAGTTCATTTATCATGGAATCCCCTGTGATATTTGGTTTTACTGGATTTTCTCTGATTCAACAGAGAAGACGTGCAAAGGTGCTGCTGCTTTGCCTAGCATGTTCTTGGGTAGTATGTTGTTAGCTTAGGTGTTTGCTTTGTTGCTTGCTAAGGAGGTCTGCCCCAAGCTGCAGGTCTTTTAAATCAAGGCTGAAGACTTTTTGGTTTGCGACTGACTTTTATAAAATTAAATTTGGGACTATTTATTCTTATCTCACACTGCACTGTAGCTGCTGTCATTTTAACCCCTTGTTTTATCTGTCTTATATCATATTTTTATTTTTTTATTTTACTCTTTTAAATCCTATATATGTGTCTTTTTTATAATGTGTTTGTGTTACATCTTGTCTTAATGACTTTTATATTTTATGCAAAGGACTTTGAACGCCCTTGTAGTTGCTATACACTAATGATTATAGACAGAAGTGTATACTGTGTTACTTGCTGAGGTGAGGTAGCTGAGGGTGATTGTAAGGCTGTTGGAGGGTAATTGAGCAGCATGCTGCCAGTGATGGCAGCTGGGGTCAGCTAATGTAGTTTAGTCCAAGTAAATACAATGAAGATACAATATTGGATCAAGCTGCAGAGTAACTGCTCTTAACTTGGGTGAGGGCTTGATCCAAAGGCAGTTTAGTGGAGCCACCTGTCAGTGGGTAGATAGTAGACAGGAGATATATGATGGCACAGCCTGATACCCACTGCAGGGTCAAAACATCATTTAGCATTAATACTGGGCTTCCACAGCACCCAACTTTTTGCACATTTTGTTATATGTAGCTTTCTTGCAATGATTATTCCAGATGTCTTAATTTCTGTATTCCCCTAGGTGGTGCAGATTTGGTGTCATGTGGTGGTTCAGGTGTAGTCAGGTTCTGGAACAGCCTCCGCAGCCGTCTGGTGGGACAATTCACAGCTCATAACCGAGACCTGGGGTCTATTGTTATGACTGTCAGCCCCTGTGGAAAACATTTAGTCACAGCTGACAGAGAGGGAACACTCAAGACATGGGACATACAGGTAGGTTTACTCATGTACTGTACATATACCTGCTGCAGTGGCCCACACTAATTCACAATGAACTCCGTCTTCATATCACCATGACATTTGTGTATAAGAAGAACAGTAGATAATATGAGAGAAAGCGATGTAGACTGGAGATCAAGGAGGGAGGGACAGAGATCAAGAGACAGTAATATTCATGATTTTTCCATTAGATCAGGCTTGTTGCTCCCTCTGAAAATGGCAGATCTTTCTGTCATTGTAAAGTTAGTCAATCATTTCAAAAACTCTCCACTGATATATTAGCAGGAGGAAGTACTGCCCCTTCCTTTCTGCTGTTTCATTTGAAATTTGAGAGGCAGGTTAAATAAATAAGAGCAGAAAGCACTGTTTGCATTTTGCATCCCCTTGTCAACAGATATACAAATACACTGAAATGTGTGAGAAAATAATAATTTACTATTCCATTTTTTGGCAAATCAGTCCCACTAGATGAGAGTAAAATCATTCAATATTGAAGTAAAATTATAAGTAGTTTCAGCCAAGTCATCTGATCAAAGATTGGCTCCAGTACTCCGGCATATGAACACTTTGTATACATCACAAGAGTTTGTGTTTGATACCTCAGAGAGACACTTTTGACTTTTTGACTCTGATTCTGGAGACTTGGATCATGCCATCGGTATGAGGCGTAGCTGCATGACTGTCATGCTCATAATTGCAGTAAAAGAACACCCTCTCGGGTATTATTGCCACAATATTCAGAGCTCTACTCTCTGTCACAGTTTATAAGAGGGGATGAATTCAGATGGGTGCATCTCATTTGGCTTCCAGTATAATTTATGGAAATATATGTATATATGTAGCAGAGTTGAAGAAGTTGGGCATGATCAGTGCTCTGGTAGAAATCCTGTCCTTCGGCAAGTTAGGAGTACGCTTTGGAATCAGCTGGGTGACTAACATGATTGCACAGAATAGAGTGTTGATGCAGGATTTCTCAGTTAGCACCAGATCTCACCCTAACATGATGTAGTAGTTTGTGGTATTTCTTTTACATATTACATAACATGCAATATAAGATAAGTATTTGTGTTAATGACAATAAATGCATCTTAGGTTTTTGAAAAGTATGTTCCTTGTGCTGCAAAACAAATTTTTTGAAGTACAATTAAGATTCTTCAATGTTTGAGTGTCAATATTTTAGCCATAATTGCAGCATGGCTGTAGTGATGGCAATGTTCAAAACTTTGGTCCAGACTGAAATATCTCAACAACGATTTGGATTGCCATCAAATTTTGTGCAAACATGCACGGTCCCTAGATAATGAATCCTACTGTCTTTGGTGATCCTCTGACTTCTCCTCTAGCACCACTGGCAGGTTGACATTTGTAGTTTTGACTGAAATGTCTCAACCACTATTGGATAGATTGCCACGAAATTTAGTTCAGGTATCCATATCCCCCTAAGGATGAATTGTAATAACTTTGGTGATCCATCAGCCTGAACTGTACTGTGTGATTAGTGCTAATAAGCAAATAATAGCATGTTAGATTCTGACACATAGCTGTGGGTGGGCCTGGGCCCAATCACTTGGCAGCCCACCCAATCAGAAGGCTTCCTTTTTGCTGGATCATCCAGTGAATAGCAGTCAATGAATACAGTTTCAATTATCTGACTACACAACCAATAAAAATGAAGCAAAAGTTGTTTCTTGCTTCTTGTTTAATATAAGATGAAGTTGATAGGTCAGATTTTTTGAGTGGCGGTGCATTTCGCCAATACCAGATTTTGAGCAGCTCCTCCTCTTTCACTCAGTGTACAACCTGCACATTGCACAGAAGAACAGAAGCCTACTTTCTGCTAGCTAGCTGCTTTTAATGTAGGTTAAGATAAAAACCATGATGAAACAAAGCAGTCACAAAAAGATGTTGCAAGGAGTAGAAGGAAGAGAATTCAGCTCAAGTTCAGCCATCATTGTCAACCCAGACACCTACTCCTGCACCAGATTCTCTTCAACAAGTGTCAAGTAGTAACGGCATGTACGTGCCTGTTAATTCAACCCTTTCACCATCAGCATCAGCAACAAGCTGAAGTGTTGAAAGACTCTTTTCAACTGTCAGTCGGATAAAAACTGGCATCAGGGCATCAATGATGACATACAGACTGAACTCTTTGTCCCTGCTCTCCTTTGAAAGAGAACTCACTGAAGTGTTGGACTATAATGAAATAATTTCAGTGTTCAACACCAAACCCCATCGTCTCCTGTAATCATCAAAAGTAGGCTAATTTACAATTTCGGACTGTAGTAGCCTATTGCCTATTTCAGTATTATTGTTTATTGGGTATAGTTTTGTTGGGTGTACAATTGGATTTTATGCTGATGTTGCTGTGTCTGCCATCTGTGTGTGTGAAGTGTGTGCGTTCGTACATACATGTGTGTGGTTTATATGGCTGTCGTGCCAGGCTATGTGATGCTGTTAGTGTTTGTGTTGGTGCCTATAACATTACCTCTGATGATGTATAAGGCTTATATGATTAAACTGTGGTGAATCCTATTTTGCTTAATATATGCGTTTCAGAACCTATTAAGTATGATTGGTCTTGGACAGGCTTGGCCCACCTGATTTTTTCTGTGCCCACCCACACTGTGATTTCTGCCTACGGTACTTTTTAGCATCCTGATGTTGCATGATGATGCATTTTGCTCAAAGCATAGCTGTGCTTGTTTCTTGTTTTTTTTATATTTCCAATCTGATTCTATGTTTAGATAAAAATACTTCATATGCATCAATTGCTATGATTTAGCATTGATGATAAAAATATCCAGTTTTTATGATGCTGTATTGCACAATCATAAATTAAATGCATGTTTTCGTACATCCACTGAGGGAAAGTCCATCCATGATACACAATAAACTTTGCTTGTCTGTCTTTCAGCATTATTGCCTCAAACCAGCTGATGGAGTAACCAAAGAACTTCCAAAACTGCTGAATAGTTTCCGCCCACACCTTGATCGTGTGACTCACCTGGAGACATGTATCCATGGGGATAGGCTCCTCCTTCTGTCGGCATCATCAGACTGCAGTGTGGCTCTCAGCTACCTGCCTGGGGACACCATTGGTTTGTTTGGACAGGTACACAAACACACACAAACACAGGTAACGTACAGAACACTGCAGTAGCATACATTACATAACACAATCCGCATTCAGTATTTGAAATAAATTGTTTTGGATGGCAGAGATATTGTTCAGCACCACACTGTCAAAGTAACAGCCTTAGACCCTCCCGGTTCAAATGTACAGCAATGCAGGCTGGCTCCGATAAAGCCTAACCTCCCACTCGGCAGCATGCTGGTGGGTGGTAGTATCCAGTTGATGAAATGGCAGTGAAACACAGCGTCAAGCCATGGTTAGGCGGGTGTGTGTGTGTTTTTGTGTCAAAGGAGACCCATATTAAGTTAGCCTGGGGCAGTGTCTGCTGACTGTTGCTTTATTTCAGTTTGCCTCAGGCCCACACACACACACACACACAAATATAGCCACACAAATACACATAAACACTCACCACAACCCACACAAGAACATGCAATAATAGAAACAAACATGCATGTACACCTTCATACTTTATTGTGCTGTATACAGTGCACTACAGTGTAGATGCCTGCTCACATGTGTAGACACAAACGCACACAACTGAGCTGGTCAACAAAAAAGCTGCCTGTTTGAATTTAGTTTGTGTTTTTTGTAAGATTTTAATGTTTAAAGAAGTATTATGCTTATTTCTATTTTATTAGACACTGTTGGATTCATGAGTTGTCTGTGTAGTGTTTAATGAAGGTGAATCTTGCAATTAAAAGACCATCTATATTCAGCATATCAGGTTTTCAAAGGATACAATGTTAATTATTGATATGTTTCAGAACAAGAAGCTACACACATTAAAGAGCTTCAAAATACAGTTTGAATTGTCCCAGTTTAACTGTTCATTCATTCAAGGTAGTAATCTCTTGGTCACAAGGTCATCTTGCAAACCAGCATGCTCAAGCTGATCCCAAATATTCTTGCTGTTTTGTCTCCACTGCTGTCCATCATCTGTAGGAGGAGCTGTGGTGCTTAGAGAGACCTGGACGTCTTCACCCACAGCAGGAGACAGAGCAGCAGCAGAGAGACCATAAAGGGCAAGGAGACCCCAAACAGGGAGGGGAGAGGTCACCTCCAGCTCCCAGTGAGACTTATGCTGACCCAGACCCCGACACCTCAGCAGAGAGTGAAGAAGTGGGGATGAAAGACAAGGAGGCGGGCAGAAAAGAGCCTTTGTCCAAGTGAATAGTTAAGTCTGTCTCAGTTGTATTGTGCTGTAGTTGTACGACTTCAGCTTCATTTCTCTGTTTACTGCCTGGTAAAGCTGCACAGTGTTTTTGAGTTATTCTGTGGGCTTGTCTGCTATGGTTTTCAGTGGCTTGTCCGAGGAACAAATGAAACATTTTATCTTTTCTTGTAATTAAAACAGTATTTGCCAGGTTTTTCTACTTTCCCGTAAATAATTAAATACATACATTGTTCTGTTGTTGTAAAAACGTCATAATAGTTGCACTAAGAGAACTAGGCCAGCATCTGTCATGTAGTCAGCCAGTAGTAAGCCATTTAAAAAAAAAAAAAAAAATTCTACGCCTCAGGATACTGTTTTGAGAGACAGTCATGACTGTTTCTCATAGCCACAAAGAGTGAAATGGCATTTGTGATGCTCCCAATTCTATGAATTTTACTCTGATGCTTAGAGAACCGAAAAACATCATTTTTCAGAGAATTAGAGTGTGCCTTATGGTTTGAAACTGATTGCACTGTTGTACTACAAGAGTCAGTAAAAGTTGATAGTCTTTACTGGAGTTTTCAAAGTCAGTCTCACATCCAATGCCAATAGAGGAGCTTCAGGCTGTACATAGATCTGACATGACACATTAGAGGTTTTGATTCTCTGGTTTTCTAGATTAGTGGGATAGATTTTCCGGTCATAAATACTGATGGGACTGTCCTGGGGTGAATGCATGATATGTGATCTCAGAAAATGCAAAAATAAAATCCCTTTTATGGACATATATAACCATTAAACTAAGCCTTAAAGATGTGTTTGAGTGGAGATGTTTTTGGTTCATTTTACTGTGTGCATCACTGTGTTTATTGATCTTGTTTATGTGTGTAAACTCATTCACTTGGGCTTCTTTTCTGCCCATCTTCACTCAATTAAGCTGCAAAAAAATCACCTCTTTCACAGTCACTTTAATGTTATTTGATGTTGTCCAGACAGGATGAGGTGGGGTTATTCAAAGCATAATTTTCCTGTTTTTTAGGGAGGAAAAGTATTCAGACTCCAAATTTTTTTATTGCACACTGCAAGTAATAAAAGAGGAAAAATGGCACTTTTGAGTCTTAAAGTTTTGATGAGGTAAACTGTACCTATTATCATAACCAAGTGTTTATTTACTAGCTTTTTTCCCTGCATAACACCTGAGCAAACTCCATCTGCTGATGAAGATGGTGAGATATGGTTGAAAACTCCTGAAAAAAAATGTAAGTGTATCTTAACTTAAGATTTGTCAAGTTATTACAGCTCCCTGAGCTTGGTAATTGTATGTAAGGAAATAACAAATTTGGTAATTTTATTGTACATAGGTTTGAAAAGGTGTGTGGAAAATTAGCAAAAAAGCTCAAAATTGGTGCGTTTTCATTGAGAATTTGATTTTGTCTTTAAACTATAGCCCTTCTCTGTCTATGAATAAAAGGGCAGCATTACTGCTGGGACTCAAGCATTGTTCCTGGGACTCAAATGACAATAGACAGCGAAGTGATCCCAGCTCTATCTGCCATCTATGCAACTGCTGACACATAAGAAACCAGGTTTTGAAGCGTTAAGGCTTGCGCTAAGACATTTGTACACCAACAACATAAAGGTAGAGAAGGAGAGCTGCAAAACCTCACAGAAGCTACCCTTAAGAATCTAAAAAATCATGTCAAAATGAAAAATATCGCTGTAGTCCACTAAGGATAGACATTTGTTTGGCACTTAAAGTGAATGATGGCTTCTTTAAGTCAAACATGCCCTCAAAGCTGTTTCACTAGCTGAGGTGTAATATTTAGCTCTAATGAGATGTAAAATCGAAACTACGTCATGGAGGTATGCTAGTGTAGTACAGAAAAAAAAATTCTTAGGGTTTTAACCTAAGCTCACAAATTATCTCTGCATGACTTTAAAAATGTAAGCAATCAAAAGAATAATGTAATATTAATCTACACTGTAATAGTTTTAGAAGGGTAATGAAAATGGTAGATATGGAGAAGAGAGAAAATTTAAGTGTTTAAATTAGCCCAAGGGCAAATCAAATGACAAAGAAGTCGACAATTGAAAAGAATAACCAAGTTTTGAAACACCTGAAAAGTGTGAACTGGAGGGAATATTCCCACTGACTCTCTGCGGAGGAATTAATCCTGACTATGTGGATCTGTGTGTGTGTGTGTGTGTGTGTGTGTGTGTGTGTGTGTGTGTGTGTGTGTGTGTGTGTGTGTGTGTGTGTGTGTGTGTGTGTGTGTGTGTGTGTGTGTGTGTGTGTGTGTGTGTGTGTGTGTGTGTGTGTGTGTGAGTGTGAGTACTGTACTGAGCTCATCAGAAGTTTGTGTGGTTGATTTGGTGGAAGTCTATACTGGGCTGCCAGCCAGCCACTGGGCGTGAGGTGAGGAGAGGGAATGGCCTCACTCCATCACCAGCTGAGTGTGTGTGCATGTGTATGTGTATGTGTGTGTGTGTGTCAAGACCCAGTGCATCACAGCATTCACCGGTGAGTGAGAGCATCAGGTCTATTCCGTTCACTCCATCACCGCATATGTGTGTGTGTGTGTGTGTGTTTGTGAGCAATACAGTCTAATCTCTGTGGCAACACAAAACACTCAGGTATCCACAGGAGAAATAAGACACACAACCCTGTGATACACACACTGTCACAGACACAGGAGTGTGCCGGATTTAATCTTTGTATTTTTACGCAGCTATAAAGATCACTTGAAACATATATAACAAACTAGTTTAAAAGAGGGAACATTGGGAACGTCTCTAATAACCAAACAAGTCTGTAAAATTTAGATGTCGTTAGATTTAGTACTGACTTCACACACACACACACGCAATATGAAGGCGGAAAAGCAATTACAAGCAGGCAGGTTGATTTTGATTTTAATTGGAGCCCTTGCTGTGAGCTCCACCTGTTATCATCCACAGCCAACAAACATAAATGTGGAGTTGTCAGTCCCACAAAACTCTTTCACCCAGTTTGATCGAAATTCCTGTGGCCTTATCACCAGTTCCTCTTTGAGTACCTTGTTATAAATTGGTTGAACTAGTTTTAGTATCAGTCGGTGATTGGTAGTATTTAGTGAAATTATGATTATTATGATTTTTGCGGAAGTAATGGCAATACTGACTCTCAGGATGCAATTTGTGAAAAATCAGAGGGGGGGGGGGGGGGGGGGGGTTTTGAAACGTTTTGTCATGACCTGGCTCAACTGGCCACAACAAACGAGGAGACACATCAAGTTGAATTTTAATGAAAGAGAATGTTGTTAAACCAGTTAACCTTTCTAAAGCCAAATTAAAGGATTTAATGGAATATCTAAAGCTGGAGTGCAGGACTTTTGTCTTCCCCTTCAGACAGTGAGAATAAAGGGGGGCGCGTGGCTGTGTGGACATTCAACTGGCCCACCGGATTTGTCCCAAAACAGTATGCCAATAACCAGTACACTACTGGCCACAACCTACTGTTGCGGCTGTAAAATGGTGGATAAATTGTTTTTAGCGTCACACAACACCCTGTGAAATGATTCGTTTCACTATCAGAATTTGGAAAGTCTAGAAGAGCTGCACGATTAACAGCCAAATGGCCAGCGTGGGAATGTCGCCCCCACATGAGATTTAAAAACTCCATTTATCTCATGGTGATAGGCTTAATCAGCATTGTGTGAACTCGTTTGGCAAAGGCTTGAATGTTCATTTATATGTAAAAGTTCCACGCTGCAGGTTTAAAGTGGAGTGTGGATATCAGTGGAGTCAGTGGTGTGTGATGTGCATGACTGGAGGATGTGTGTGTGAGTGTTGTAGGGTGCAAAACAAAACATAAGACTAAACTAAAACAGCATATCTAAATGAGAAGGAGCAGAGAGCTGCAGTTAGCAGCTGCAGCAGCATCAGAGTGGTGGAGAGTCAGCAAGAGAGCGAACTATGCTGCAGTCAGGACGTAAATAATCTGGGAACACTGGAAACACACCGGGGCCCTCAGGTGTACCAGGTTAGCTAACAAGCAACTGCAGAGAGCAGACACACAGGTGACTCACACAGCAACCGCAAGATGACAGGGGTCATCACAGTTTTTATTCATGAAAATAAATCAGAACCACAGTGGGCTTATATAGACTATAGAGCTTATTAAGCTATTTCTTGTAGCTGTTAAAGTAACATTTATAAAATAAATATGGACTTTAACAAAACAATAATGAATCTTGCACCTGACCACTGCATTTGAGATGCCACAAGAATCAATACATGGATACCATAGACACCAAAATCAAAACCAGCATTTTTAGTTATCAGTAGTATCAACGCCTCACTCTATAACACAGTGTTATTATTCCAATATAGCCAGAGTGTTTTTGGTTTCAATGCTGAAACGCTTAAAGTTTCAGTCATACTTAAAAGATTGCAAACTAAAATGAGAACACATAACCACACAGCTGTATTTGTTGTTACAGCATCACATTTCATACAGTTCCTCTTATTTGAAATTACTATTTCTTGGGCTGTTTTGCTTTTTTACCTGAAGGCTACAGACCAATATTTAATTTGTTACTCTAATTCTAATGCAGCCTGTGTGCTTAAATAATGAAGCACACAAAGTTTCTGTTCAATTGTTATTGTTTATGAAAAGCTTTTAAATAAAAGAGTGTGTGCTGAATGAGATTTCTGGTTTCTCCCTGGTATCAAATTAGGTTTTAGGAGTAGTGGAACTTCAATGGTACATCTAGTATGGTGACATCACTAGTATGTACTGTGAGTGTCATACAATTTACTGATGACTTATTTTGATACATTTTCTATTGCGCTTCTGATTTGGCTGTGAGATTCGGTGGTTTTAGATATGTAAGATGTGCTGAATATGAATGAATGCGATGGCGTTTTCAGTCAAAAATGGCGGCATCACTACCGCCTACCCATGCACGGTTGTCCAAAAAGTACCAGAATTTCGTCTCTTGTGCTTCTATACTCTTTTGTGATTCCATTTCTAATTTTTTTTTTCTGATTCTGATTTTGTCGTTGTTTGCACTATAGACTGTTCTCACGTTGCGGCACTTTATTTAGTGTTTTATTTTTTCTATTTTTATTATTTCTATTTTTATTTTAGATATTTTATATGTTCTATGGGTGAAGCAGCATAAATTATTATGAGGGGGATACATTTTTGTTCCCACCGGAGATAAAAATAATTCAGCAGAGGCAGGGAAATCCCCACCATCCCCCCCCGGGCAAATCACACCCTGCTTTCTCTGTAAAGAAACTTAACATACTTTGCTTCAGCACCAGTGATCATGGAGGCTGTTTTCCGTTCAGATACAACCTCTGTGTTTTGATTTCTCTCAGCATAGACAGTGTCTCGCTTCCCTCTGTCGCTATCTCTTGCTCCTTTTCATAGTTTCTGTGCCAAGCTTCTGGGCTCATCTTATACTTACTTTCATAGAAATCGTCTTGAGCATTTGTCAGCAAGGTTTCATTCCCCAAAAGCCACCAGATTCATACTCCTTTTAGATCGCGAGGTTTCAAGGTTCATTGTATCTACTTCAATGGTTTTGATTTTAAATTCCTTCCACATATTTTATACATGTTTTAATGGTTTTTGGCTGTGAGCAGTTATTCTGAGATGTATCTGTTCATTTTTTTCCATTTTCGTCTCCTTTATACTGAAGATGTGACAATTGTGACATTACAGCTAGATTTACACCCTAAGCAATGCAGGAGCAGAATTTCGTCTTTTCTCCTTTCTCTCTGAATTCCTACTGTATATGCAATATGTGTTCCTTCACACATATCTGCCTGCATTTAAAAATATCCTTGCATTACATAGTGTTTTTCTGCTGTTAAAGAGGAACCTGCTTGCTTCATTTTATGTGTAATGTGCGTATTTACATACATGATCAATTTAATCATGAGTTTCTTCTCCCTTATCCTTGTCATTATCACCCTTCCTTGCGAACCCCACAGATCTCTGACTGGTAATGGATTCTAATGATGAAGCTATGGGTCATTATCATTAATGTAAGCTTTGCAGCACATGCACACACACACACACACATCTCGGATAGTCAGAAATCGACACAACACACCAAAACACGCTCACGCACTTAAATATGCTGTGCTACATTACAACCGGCTCCCCCTCCTCTTCTTCATCTACAATTCAAAGCAGGTCCAGCGTGCAAATGATGTGTGCCCCAAAAATTCCCAATTAATTTTATTCACTGTGTGTAAAATATGGGGCCACTGCACAAGTGTTCTGTGTTGAAAGAGCAAAGTTAAATTGCTAGGAAGTGGGCTGATGATGCTAGCCCGCCGCTGCATGCCCCTGAGCCTATGGCAGTGTTAGCATTTCAAATTGAGTTACACGCTAAACAAGCAAAGCGGTGCACGAGCGCTAACTCATCTGTTTATAGAAGGGCCTGCTTTGTTTGTTCTCTTTATATGTGTGTTTGGGTGTATATGCGTGTGTGTGGATTTGCCTCTGATTCTTTGTCTTAGTAATATGAAAACAAATTACATTCCTTTATGCATGCGTGTGTGTGTGTGTGTGTGTGTGTGTGTGTGTGTGTGTGTTTGTGTGGATTAGAAAGAGCACACGAAGATTTCTGTGTGTACTTGTATTTTCTCTTGTGCCCTTTCCCAGGAGTTTGTATATGGGGCTAAACACTCATCATGTAAATCAGTGAGCTATTAGGAGCTGGCTCCTCTTCCTCTGCTTTCTTATGAAGATGAATAAGAACCAAGCCAGTGATAAAGGAGAGAGGAGAGGAAATGAAATGAACTCTGTGATTAAAGTGCACTGCTATATAGGCCTCTCCATAGAGTATACCTATCTTGTGTGTGTGCATGTGTGTGTATAATATGTATGCCTTCCATCTTCAGTTTATTTTAATTTAGCGGTCTCAGTCATTTTGTAAGTTTTCAAGTTGTGGATATCTTATCTCGCATGCACACACACTCATTCCTGCAGTAATGCATGAGTCTTCATGATCATGTGTGTCTGAATATAATACAGAAGTTCATATAATTTGTGATACCATTAAATTGCAATTTCACAGTACGAGTTTCTGCACATATTGCCTACAGAGAACTAAGTTCGCTTATTGGTGATTTTAACTCATAATTGAGGTTATGGTTATTGCCAATATGCAACATATCATATGTGCATGCATATATGTGCTTGCATGTTCTACACATTAATTGGCCTGAAACACCCAGGCTTGTAATATTGCCTTATCTTTTTGAACGGTGCATAAATCTCTGTTCATATACTCTATTTTTAAGATAGCTTCATTTGTATGTATGAGTTTGGTGGCAGTTGAATTAGTCTGAGTCTGCATGCACATTGCAGCTCAGGCTGCCTGATTGCGACATAATTACCATAAATCAAATTTACATTTGTCATGTAATTTAGTTGTCTTCTTGGTATTGCCTGGTTAATTTTAGCGTCCACCGCAAATAAGATTTATTGTCATACAGATTAATAACTGGAACGCACACACATGTACACACACACTTGTACCTCCCACGCATGTCTCAAGGGAGCTATCATAATAGCATGACTGTGTGTGAACATTTGACACTTCAGATACAGTATTTCATCCCTCAGCTTTCGCTCTCACAACCCAACACTCCTTTACTCATTCTCTCTAGTGTGATTACCAGCCAATTTACTGGGAGCGGGTGTTTATGACGCAGACACGTAGATGGTTGGGATGCACTGCAAGAACTCATCAGATGTCACAACACAACCTCCAAACTGAACATTTGTGTCACGTTTGTGTTTGTGTGTGAAATGTTTCAGAATGCCTCTAATCCACTATGTACTATACATTCAGCATGGACTGAACATGGGCTTCTATGTATCTAAATCCTCCTGTCCTGTAATTCTAATTATCTGATATCCAGGATTTTTGGGTTTAACATGCACCTGCTGTAGAAACAGTATAAAGAAGAGAACACATTAAACAACAAGAAGTGGTCTATCAGCTGCTCTTGGAGCCAAACTAGCACTGGAACTGAAGCCAAAAATAGAGTCAATGTGACTGTGAGCCAGGTGGATAAATCCATGAATAAACATAATCTTTAAATAACCATGATTTTTTTTCAAATAAATATGACAACAAATAAAAGGAAGACATAACATGTTTTCTGATCATTTTATTTTCTGATCACTGCTTTGTTAGGTATCTAAATATATCATAGGTATCT
Source organism: Thunnus albacares (assembly GCF_914725855.1). NCBI lineage: Eukaryota > Metazoa > Chordata > Actinopteri > Scombriformes > Scombridae > Thunnus > Thunnus albacares. The sequence continues at coordinate 23,513,834 of NC_058111.1, read as the reverse complement.
CGGTATCTAAAGAGTACAGACAGGTTTGTGGTAAGTGTGGCCCATCAGTGACAAAAAACAAACACTTCATGTTGTTTTTGTAATGCAGAGACCAAGGAGGTGAACTGTTCAATCAAACTGTTGGAGCTAAAGTTAGGTCGGCTTTTTCTCGAACTGAAACTTAATTTCAATAAGCAAAAGTCCCTTACATTACGTTTAAACAACTCATTGTACATATTGTATATATATATATATATCCTTTATTAACCAGGTAAAAGTTTAATTGAGATTAAAATCTCTTTTTCAAAGAGTGCCCTGGTCAAGAGAACAGCATAAACATTGTTACAACAATAACCAGAAACAATACAAACAGACAAATGCAACTGTCAAACACTACACAATATCCAGTTAATATACAATACAAGTTATAATACATAAGCAGGTACAATTTTCTAAAACATTTTCAATGAAAATTTACGTTGACCAAGAGTACTACTTTGTCAATCCTTTAAAATTGACTTAAATTCCCCCACAGTAATCAACATTACATTACATTATTCCAGGAAGAAGGGACAGCGTATTTAAAAGCTTTTTTGCCTAATTCTGTTCTAACTCTGGAGACCAACATCTGTAGAATATTGCAAGAGCATAAGCCATATTGATTGATTGGTTTTTATACATGTACACTGACAAAGAGGGACCAGCTGAAGGAGAGATTTATATATAAAGCCAACCAATGAGAAAGTCTGTTGACATACAGAGATGGTCACTTATCAGCAGCATACAGAGTACAGTGGTATACAGGATTGCTACAGACAGTAATAAAATGTAAAGCACAATGATATATAGTATCTAACTTCTTTAGGCACTGTGATGAATGAAAACCAAGAAAGACATATTTATTTTTATTTTTCAACAGTTGCTGACACTACAGGATTGTAAGGGAAATAATCCATCTGTGCACATCATGCATTTGATGCACTGAGAGAAAACAACTCCATTCTTTCCCTAATTTGTACATTAGTTTTAACTTCTACCAATAAACCTGTGTTGATGTCCGCCCAGTTGTCTTTCTGTCCACAATGTTTTTGTGTGTCTGCCACAACATGGGATTCAACAGGGGGATGTTGCCTGAATTTGTTTTAAATTGCATTGTGATTACTGCTGCACTTGATGATGATGATGGGATGTTACATTTTTTATGACAGGAAGGTAGAGAAGGGAATAGTGAGAGAGTGTAAATTTCACCATGTTACAGGCTATATTCAACCTATTCTAGCATGTTATGTAGAACTACAGCATAATGAATGATGATCATTAAAATCAGGCTTGTGTGCAGCGTTATTGCCCCCTCGGGAGATGGAGAGGGAGTGTGTCCATTCATGCACCTGCTCTGGTACAGTAAATTAGAGCAGATCTGTGTTCAAAAGACAGGAAGCCAAAACACAAGTTTTAGATGAAAACCATCCATCAGTACGCCGGCCTTCAACTTTTAATTCTCAGCAGATAGAGGCTGAGAAAGAAACCTCCCTAAGAAAGAACACAGTGTACAGTATAGACCTATGAATGGACAGAAGGAATACTGTGTATTATTAAAAGACAACTTTTAGTCTCTGAGGTTGACAAATGTGGGATGTTCTGTGATGAATATGGTTGTATGTACAAATACAATCACTGAACTTCATACGGTGTTTCTCAACCCAACAAGCTCGGAGGCCCATTTCCAAATGATTGAATATTGCAATAAACTCTCAAAAGACAATTCTCTCTCTGTCCATCTCTAATACAGAGAATTTCCACGACACATGCTATCAGAATGCTAAGCAGCATTTTTAAACAGTCTTAATATTGAGAGGGTGTAGCGCCATAAATTCACTTTGACACTGTTCTGCTTCCCTGGGCTACAGGCTGCTGCTGATCAGCAGGTACACGCACACTTTAGTTGTAAATACTGATGCCCTCACTTTTCAAAACAGGTTTCTTTTCCACTTTATCTACCCTTGTCTGTCCAACTGTGCAGAGAGAGGGGGAGAGGTGAGGGGAAAGGAATATATGTAAGATGTAAGATGCAAGGCAAGTGTGGAGAGGATGAATGTAGACTGAGAAAAAGGGTGAAATGGGAAAAGAAATGGAGGGAAACAAGTGAAGGAATCGCCGATGACGAAGGAAACAAGGGGGCGAGATGAGTGGAGCAGATGAAAAGAGGAGAGAGGACAGAATAAGTAGATGGAAAGAGGCAGAGGACGGGAGGTGAGTAGCGGAGAGAAATGGAGGAAATAGAAAGGTAAAGGAGAGTGTAGAGGTTAGACAGAGAGGGGTGGAAAGAGAATTTGTAGATAAATAACAGGGAAGATAAAGGGATTGAGGCGAGGAAAGGATGAAGAGAGGGGCACTGAGATGAATAGACAACAGAGGATAAGAATAGACTCAAGAGTAAAGATGATCAAGAGAGATGCTTTATGTCCGACTGACCGCTGACACACGTTTCAACTCTCTGTGTGTTTTTGTTATAGGAGTCTGGATCAGTGTTGCATGAGACACACCAGCTGTCATGTGATTTCCCTGCCTTAATGAAGAAGATATGTGTGTGTGTGTGTGTTACTCCACATCTTGTCATATCTTATTTCATATTTCTAATATCATCTACATAAACTAATGACCTCCACACCGATCTGTGCATGTCAGTTAGTTTTTTTTAAAAACCATATTCCACTTGTCGTGTGGTATTTTAGTCTGATTTTCCTCTTACTTTCTGTCTCCACTTTGCTATGTTGAGTTTATCTAACATGCAGGAACATCATTCCATTCGGTTCAATCACCAAATTGGTCCCAACAGTTGGAGATGATCAAAAATATAAAAGAGTTCAGAGTTACAAAAACTCAACGGTTAGATAGCCTGGAAACTGTGGCGATTGATGTCAGTTGAAGACACCTGTGAATGTCTATTTCAGATCACTAAAGCATGTAATATTACTTCTGTCGACTCTGAAGAATGTAAAGGTAAGGTGTAGCGTGCATTTATAGAAGCTCTAATATCCATATTCTGTCCACACACATAAGTAGTTGACACTCAAACATCCAGCAGTAAAGGTCCTGTGCTATCTATAGGCAGTTGAGATTGGAGAATTTAGCATTAATATTCATATATTATTACTATTCTGGTACCATAACCACTGCACAGTTCTCCTTAAGGCCACAGTGAGCTCTTCAAAGCAAATGGATTTCTGAGTACTTTAACATATATTATAAAGCCCTGCATTTAAAAAAAATCCCATTATATATATGTGTGTGTGCGCGTGTGCGTGCACAGTCCACATTGTCTTTTCTGTATGCTAAAAACCCTTTGACTGAACCACTTTAGTGTGGAAATCTATTGCATGGAGAAATGCACCGCGAAATACACACACAAGCACTTAAATCTCTCCAGGCTGGTGGCTTAACTCCTTTCATTTGCTATAGGCTCTCCCCACACACCCGCTCACTTGTGTGTTGGCTCAGAACATGGTGTGACAGTTTGGCCCCGTGGTCACATCCCCATGGTTGATATCCCTAATAATCTCCCTCCCCTTTTTCATTCAACCGCTAACTGGAAGCATGTGTGTGTGTCGTGAACGCATTATAGGGAGCGTGCATGTGTGTAGAGAGATAAGAGGCATGTTGTGTGACGGCACGTAAGACAAATCACAAATACGCAGAATTCACAGATTTTAGCCGGGATTTAAATTTTTTATATGACTGAAATATTGAAGCCCTTAACCTGCCTGCAGCGTATATCTTTTCCAACTTCTCCTCACCTCCTGTTCAAGGTTTTTTTTAAATTCTGATCTCTCTCTGACAGATCTCTCTCTTTATATCTCTCTCACTTTCTTTCTGTCTTATCTCCTTCCTCCTGTGCCCTTACACTCCTCCATGTTCTCTTTCTCTCCCCCGTAACCCGTCTATCATTGCTGCCTTCCTCTGCTTAATTAATCTCCCTCTTTACTGTCTCTCTCGTTCTCTCTCATCTTCCATCCGTCCTTTCAATCTACTCTCTGACTGCTGCTTGTTTCATTCCCTGTGTTGCTATCAGTCCTCCACCCTCCCTCTTTTTCTTTCTCCCCCTGTCTGTGCATCTGTAGCCTCCCCCTCCCTCCCTCTCTCTCTCCCTCTCTCTCTCTCACCTTCTTTTTCTCTCCATCGCTCCCTCTCTCGCTGTCTGTTCTTCCATGAAATTAAAGCGCTCTAAGCTGCTGTTTAATCAGAGCCTGTTTGGGAAAGTGCTGCGATGACAGAAACTGTCCATCCCAAGTGCTGTGTCTGTGTATGCATGTATGTACTGTGTATATATATGTGTGTGTGTGTTCATGAGTGTAATTGTATATGATAAATATAGAGAAAAGGCAGCGAAATGCATGTTCCTGAAATGAATGCCTGAATGCATATGTTCATTTCTGTGTGTCTCGATGGTGATAATCCATAAATAATCAGTATTAGCAGGTGGTGTGGCTTGATACAGGGGTGATTAACTAAAATTCAGGATTGTTTACTGTTGGAGGCTGGATAAATGCACTCTGATCAACAAAGCTAATTAAATACCACTTGCCACTACAAAACAGCAGTTAATGCCTCAGTGTTTGGACATGGCGGAGGTGGGAAAGGAAAGCAATGCATTTTCTCTTCATAAGGCTCTCCCTAATGACAACTGGTTTGTTAGTCCTTTAATGAATAGTTTTAGGAATCACGCTTATTTGCTATCTTGCCAAAAGTTAGATGAGAAGATTGATGCCACTCTCATGTTTGTGCATTTTGTATGCAGCTGGAGCCAGGAGAAGATTAGCTCAGCTTAGCATAGAGAATGGAAGCTAAGGGGAAACAGCTAGCCTGGGTCTAAGCAAAGTTAAAAAGAAATCCACCAAGCAGCACCTCTAAAGCTCACTCATTAAGATGTTATATCTTGTTGTTTAATCCATAGACAAACAGAAATGTAAATATGCAGTTTTACGGTGAGTTAGCGGAAATGTCAAACTATTACTTTGAATCATAGTATTGTCTTGCATGGAAATTCAGATGGATTTGACACAGACAGACTGAGCTAATGCTAATGCTAATGCTGGCCTAGTGCTGGTTTAAAATGTAACGTTTTATGGTTAGTTGCTGTCGGTTCAGATTTGAATTATGAGCTTTGTGTTCAGTAGCCTACAGCTAAGGGTATTTTCCTGTGTTTAATCTGAATATTCCTTGTGTTCAATACATACTGTTGCATATTTACAAGGCTCCCTAAATACAAAATCCTCACTTTTTCAAGTTCTTATCATATCTGCAAGAGGTACAGAGGCGAACAGTGCAAACTGTTTCATCCACATAAAAAACAAACTGACAAGTAGAAACCTTCATATCAATATACAAATAAACACTGGAATAAGTCACACACTGTTGTTATGTACATAGATTATATAGATCTCACAGTTTCATACAGACTCACAAAGATGTTGCACCCAAGTATGCACACACACACACACACACACATACACACACAGTCATTGAGGCATAGTCATGATTGATTTGAACTTGTTTTCTGCTCCTCATACGCACATTTTGTGATTTGTAAAAAAAAACAACATTCTAGACGGGCTCGTCACGCTGCTGCACTTTTGCAATAAGTATGTTTGTGACAAACGAGCGGGAGACAAATGACATGTCATTTGTGATATATTGTGTAGATCACATTCCCAGAAGTGTCTGAGCATTTTTTCTGAGCATGATGACCAGTCCCCTCCCCAACTGGTATGTCCATGTAGACAATCTAAATGATAGCTTTACAGGCAACAGTCATTCCTCAGGCTATAGCTCTCATCGATCCAGAAAACGCTACCACACTCAACCTCTAGATGGCAGTAGAAGTACAGCTCACTGTCACTGACTATTGTGCTTGTGTGCAGGTGTGTGCGAGTACCTGCAAAAATCTGTTTGTGTTTGTGCGAGTGAATGAGAAAGAGAGAGTGATCAAGCAGAAGAAGAAGAAGAAGAAGAAGAAAAAAACTGAAAGGTATTGGAGTTTTATTTTACCTGTGCTCCCACGCACATTGTTTTACAGACATTGGAGGGAAAATTGTCTATTCTAAATCTTGTTCATGCCACCATTTGTCTCTATAATCCATGACAGAACAATAGGCTGATGTGATCAAACAGTATCAGCTTGTTCCCTGGTTATTAAATGTCATGTCTGACCCAGATTCCTACACAGCAGTTACTGTCACACACTCTACCTTTCCTAGAGTTGAATATAATAGAATTGGGTAAAATAAAAAAGGAATGACACATAATTTTATTTTGACGCCGCTTTAACAAGGCAGTCAGTGCTGCTGTCAAACCTTCCACCTGAGCCAAAATTAGTAATTCATCATTGTCTAATGGAGAATTGTGCTTCACTGTATCCTCCTTCTGAACAATACATTTATTTTCTGCTCTTTCTATGCACTTGCCTGACTGTTTTCATCCAAATACTTATGACCTGTCTTTAACAGTCATTATCTGTCTCTCTTGGTTTTTCATCGAGATTGACACACTCTTAAAGCTCCCACATCCCCAGTCAATCAGTTTTCTGCTTTTTTGGGATTTGGGACAGGTTTCTTTCTTTCTCTCTCTCTCTCTTTCTTTCTTCTATCTTTCATTTTTCTAAGTGATATATGTGTCATCAGTACAGTCGCTGTCTGTCATAAGCCAGTCTTCAGCCCCACTAACTGTCAGATACTCATCACGGCTTTGACTGATGTGTGTTCTGCGTGTACTCTATGCAGTACGTGTGAGTGGCAGTGGGTGTGACACAGAGTGTGTGGGCCATCAGCTTAAGCTACTACACATGATGAAGAGCCACTCACGTGTGTTCATCGGTGCTCCTCCCCCTCTTTCCACCTTCATCTCTCACACTCATCCATCTCTCCCTCTCCTCTTACCTGCCATCCTCAACCTCTCAATTTCCCACTTGGCCTTTTCGTCCAGCCCTCTGGCCTTTCTCCCCTCCGCAACAGAGCTCTCATTACCTCTGTGTCTCTCTCCCAGTGACATCCAGTGACTGGCTGGCCGTCCGTTCCTGACACCTTGATGTCCTCCACATTCTATTGCTCTCTTTTTTCTTTCACTCATGCCGCAACTCTCTTTGTCACTTACTCCCTCTCACTCCACTTTTGTTCTTCCTGTCTAATTTCCTATCTACCTTTCAATCCATACAGTCACCTATAGGTCAGGCTCTCTGTCACATAGTCACTCTTCTTTCCCCTCCAGTGCTTCATCTGTGTTTTATTCTTGTCTGTCATATATCCAATGTCAAAACATGTCAACAGTGGTGTAGGTAGAAAGTCTGCGACCTTGTGCATATATAGTCTCATTGGACCTCTTCCTTTTTCTTAATACTTATATTCTTGTGCATGTATAAATAACTGAATAACTAAACAAATACATTTGTAATGTATATTAGGGTAATCAGCTATGAACATTTTAATATCACATATAAGCAAATATATCTAAAAATAATCTGATAATCTCACTATAAGGTTTGCTTGAGGAGAGATTAAGGTTATAGGCATAAAACAAAGGTAGAAAAAAGGACCTTTTTTGTCAGACAGTTGCATGCAACTTCACTGGCGTCATCTTCTACAGTGCTAGCTAGTTGTGTTCACTCATGATGATGGTGCAAAGCTCATTTCAATGTAAACTGCTCCAATGGTTGCTTGATAGCCACATTATGAGGTCACCTTGTCTAACATCTTCACTAACATGAGAAGATAGAGGGAAGGAGATGATACTTAATCTATCAGCACACTTACAATTGTAATGTTAGCAATGGTTCAATCTACTTACCAATGTTAAACTACTGTAAAATATGTACTAGCAATTTTTTTTTAGTTATTTGTCTTTGGAAAGAATTTCTCAAGAGATGTTTTCCCTAAATTAGCTACTTTCTCTCTTGTTCCTGTCTTTCTTCTCTTCTCTATTGGTCGTTTGAATGGAGTTTTTTTTAAAAAGACATCATTGCCTGGAGGATCTTTTGGATTACACTGCTTATGCATCAGTGCAATCACTGTTATTTTTAATCAAATTTGTGTCTGATGTTATAAGAAGAATGGAGAGGGGCCAAGAGGCTCCAATATTGTTTAACACAAAGAGTCATCTGTCCAATAGTTTATTCAGCTACCAGTAATAATGTAATTATGAAGCTAATGATGTCCCTCCCTCCCCATATTTGGGCCTTGGGTGGGCACCCTATGTGTCAATCATGGCTTTTAGATATATACAGCATATACTACAGCAAATGTCATTCATATTTTCACATATTCACATCTCTAAAAGTCAACCATCTCTTTTGTTTCTTTATTCCTCTATCTATTTGTTCCTCTTGTTTCCTGTTTTCCTTTATTCATAGTAAGGCAGAAAAACACACAATAACTTCCACATGTATGCAGACACATACAGTATTTCAACCTATACACACCAGCTAATCACACACCTTGTTGGACCTTTAGTGTAAAGTCAGAGGAGAATGAAGCCATCATTAGGAGAGTCAGAATACCAGACTCTCTTCTTGATGTCAAGAACTCAGACAAGTATTCCTGTCTATGTCCTTACTGTGGCTTATAGTGATGCTACTGATCCTCATTGTCTGCTCTGGCCTCTCTAACTCCTCATCGTCTAGCTCACATCCTTTAGACTGGCATGTCCAGCGAGTACTTCTCCTTACAGACAGTCATGGTCTGAGAGGGTTTTTCAGTGATGAGAACTCCAGCAAGGAGGAATCTCATTATTTTCAGTCGATGGGACCTGCTGTTGGATGTTCCACACAGCAGTGAGAGTAAATTATGGTTGCAGCTCTTGAAACATCTATTACCAGAAGTTAACAATAATTCTGAATTTAACGAAGGAGCACTGCAATGGCAGCAACAATATGCTTCTGCCATAAATTCTGTGTTCCTGGTATTCTGTCCAACCCATGACAGGGGCAAAAGTAGAATTTATGGCAGAGTTGTTGTATTGGATTGCATTTAATTGCACAGGTGTTCCTAATAAAGTGCTCGTGAGTGTAAACATTAAAGTAATGTAGTACTAAAACAAAGTTTTGTTTGATTGAAAATGAAATACAACCTAAAAAAGAGGTGACAACTGAACTTACAGGTTGACAGCACACATTTTATTTTACAACCCAAAAAAGAACACATATTTCAGAAAATTATCGGCAAAGATTTTTACAACACCTAGAGCTTCACATCCTCCAATCCTCAACATGGAGAGGAGAAAAAGGCAACATTTTACCCACACAGGTGTTGGACGATTAGACCTCTATACAATGTATAGACTGTGCTTGATTGACATCTTCCTCACTTGCCTACTGCACCTTGATCAACTTACACATCGCTTTTATTGGTATGTTGAGATTGGTGACCTCACATAACTCCCAGTATAGCCCCACCCGACTTCTACCTGAGGTGTAATTCATCAGAATAACTGAAAACAGCTGCATAGGTTTTGTTTAGCTGTATTGTCCAAAAGACAACTCGACAGCACCATCTCTCCAGAGTCATTGTCCCAATATTACTCTGAATAATCCATCGACCTTGCTGTCAACAGTTTTCTTAGGTACTGTGTCTTCAGTAGAAAGTAGTTACAATGAAAGCTGCTCAGAATGAGAGTATAACATTAAACATTGTTGCTGCTGTTAAATATAAATCTTTGCTGTGAGCAGCTCCATAAGGCTTTTTCACAGTAGACATTTTGATGTGTCATGCCAGGAAAAGCACAGGAACAGTTTGGAACTGACTGAATTAAGCTATTGATTAAATGTTATTAATTACACCCGTGTCTTTCCTGCTATGACATGTCAAAATGTGTGAAGGCACATTTTGTGGGGTTGAGGCAGACATCTCATATGTGGATATTTCAAAACTTGGCAAATTAAATCAAATGGAGGTTATGTTGGGTGTGTGTTGCTGTCTTTCTCTCTCTTTGTTTTGGTATAATAATTTCATTTGCCAGCATGACTGATTTCTGTTACTGTCTCACTTCACTGGAGGTTAGCTGAGCTGATTTCAGTTGACTTTAATTAATACATATCATACATAATCATACATTCTTTTCAATTCAGAGCAATTTAGTTTGATTTGGTTAGATAATTTCAGGTCAGGATCCAATTTGTATAAGGCTTTATTATTTCTCCATCATAATTTTCAATGATGAGCTGCATTGGGACTTAGTGGTTAGCGCTTGTGCCTTACAGTTACAACAAGTAGGTCCTGGTCTGAATCAGGGGCCAGGAGCTTTCTGTGTGAATGTTCTCACGGTCTCTCTATTGCCTTCCTCCACATGCTTTGGTTTCCCCTCACAATCCAAAGACATGGAGGTCAGGTGAAGTTGAAGATTAAATGTGACAATTTGAATGTGTTTGTCTGCTATCAATCCTGTGATAGACTGGCAACCTGCTTCCCTGCCTTTTGTGCATGCAGGGATAGTCTTCAGCCCCTTGCGACTCTGACAAGTAGGTATAGAAGATGGATGGATGAAAGCTCCCGACCACCTCTTTCAAGGTTATTTAACAATTTCTCCATTATTTCGTCAATATACTCACAGTGTAATCTACAACCCTCCTGTGCATAATAGGAGTCACAAAAAATGGTGTTGATTCTGGCTGGCTGACTACTTTCTCTCTTCTGTCTTTCTCTTTGTCCCTGTTGCTGCCACTCTGTCATTGCTAAGAGGTTTCTAACCATTGCCAAACAGTCAATATATATCCTGCATGAGGCCGCAGAGGAAGGTTTAACCCAGCAGATGACATTCAGTACAGCGCCATCATCATTGCCTCCTAATGAATTAAATAGCCCTGACATTTCACAGTGCAACGCTTGTCCTTTTCCTGCAACAGCTCTGCTGTTGTACCCCTCCTTTCATGCATTCTGTCGCTCTCTTGTTCTTGTTCTTTCTCTCGCATTGCTTTTCCATGTGCCTTTTGGCCTCTTATGATGCCCCCCCTCCTTACCTCCATCCTTCATTTCTATATGCCTCCTCCTCCCTCTCTTACTCTTCTTTCCCCAAGCTCTCTTTTCCTCTCTCTCGTCTGCTCATCGGTATGCTAGTGCACGGCCAGCTGTCTATGCAGGCAGGGCTGAGAGAGAGAGAGAGCAAGAGAGGGAGACAGTCACTGTTTAGCAGCGGAGACAGAATCCAGCTGGAGGGTCACAACCCTAAATGACCATCCACACTCACACACATGCAGGCACGCTCAATAAGTCACACACCCACACTTCCCTGATGGCAGGAGCAATAGGTCATACGCCAACAATATAGGAAGTGTGAGGTAGAGAGATAGACAAAAGGACAGAGAGAGAGAGAGAATGAGAGAGACAGAGAAAGCAGGATTTAGGAATGAGGTGGATGTGTGCTCAGTGCTTGCCGAGCCATAATTGTCCTGTGGTTTGAACGGAGGATGGCAGGGAAGGATGAGAAAGAAAATGTAGCAGCGGAAGGGGCATGGCCTTCAATAGAAGAGAGCTTTTGCAATAGCGTCAGAAAGTTTCTTTTGTCCTGGAATACAGATGAGGGTTGGATAGATGACTGCCTGGCTGCACAGTTATAGGACACACAGACAGAAAACCAAACATATGCACACATACACACACAACCACTGGCTCCTCTAGTTTCCTCTGTTAGGCACACAGGAATGTATGCAAGCACAAAGAAACGTAAAACCACACATGCAGTGATACATGAATGGATGTATGTTGTCTAATTATCACATCAGAATAGATATTTATTATTACTAGAAGATTTTATTCACCCAATTTTCAAATACATATTAACCAAATATGCTACTGATGCAGTTTCCATGGTTTTTATTGCTTTTAAGAAATTATGGTAGGCCTTCTGTTATGGATTGATTCAATCATTAAACATTTCTCATAAGTATGTTATTTAGGAAAATTAAAATTGCAAAAGAAAAATGTAATAATATACTTAATATACTCAAAAATATATTTTTTTCATCATCAAAGTAGTTTTGGTCTGCTCTTGTCAGCATCAGAGCTTGGAAAATTTATGACAAGGTCAAGTAGGTTTAATATAAGATACCATATAGAATTGATCATGTGAAAGACCTTGAATATGGATTACATTTTCTGTGGACTAGTCAACAAAAACATCTCCCTGGACACTTTATAATGCTGGAAGGGTACCCTCCCCATTCTTTTACAATATTGAACACAATAAGAAGAGGACTAAAAACATTATTTTTCAATTTGATTGTTTACTTTATTTGAAAAAATATCATATTCATAAAGAAAACTGGTTAAATTCCAAGTCAAATTCAAACTCAATCAATGCTGTATAAAAAATTAAAGATTAAACCATAAATTAGACCTCCTAAATTTTAGTTGATAAGACCATTGTATTGTAAGGCTCCCCGCAATATAAATAGTTAATTAACAGAGAACATGGCAGCTGTCTTTAATTTTTATCTTTAAATTTTATTCTTTTTTATGGCCTTGCCTATTGATGAGCTGATTCTTCCTTTATAGTACATACATGTGATAAAAAAAAGATACATTGTGGAGACACAGAGAGACACAAGCCGTGTTGCGGACACACACACACACTGTTTCCTTCACTTTGGTTTTTATCAGATACACATTTTTCTTAAGGGGCTAATGGGAAATTATTTTGCGTCAGATCTCTAATGCTTGTCAACATGAAAGATCTAAACAACATCATCTTGGACGCCTAAAGACAACTCTAAAGTCTGCTGGAAGAAAAAAAAAGAACGAGGGTTCAAAGCTCTAATCAGAGCAATAAAATTAATCTTGATGCTGCGAGGATTTTAATTAGATGGGAATTCCCGCTGCCCGTGATTACTGAGGCAATAGGGGACTTGATGTCTTTGAATCTGATCTGTTTATTCCCTGCGCAAACAAAGCCACGCTATAATAATTCTTTTTAAGAAGTTGAAGGTTTGTCAACAAATTCAGCCTGGAAAGTTCATATCAGCAAACACATGGTAACGCAAAACAACTCGCCAGATGCAGAGCTATCGCGAGAAAGAGAGCGAAAGCGCGAGAGAGAACGATGCCTTGGTTGCCATGGAAACGGTAGCTCAACACAAACGCTCGAAGCAGAGAAACTGGAGTGAAACCGTGAAGTAGGTACAAAGCGTGAATTATTGGAATATTCGTTTTAACTAAACGTTTTAATAACAATAACGCATGCTTTAATTGAAGAGTGAATTCCATCTCGAGCTGGTAATCGAGTTAGAGTCAAGCAGGCCTCTGAGGTAAGTGAAGTATTCTCAGCAGTGTGTAACGAATAAAGTGCTGTAACGTTACGGTAAGTTACTTTACTATATATTGGTTACATTCGTGTGTTTGTAATCCTTACGAGGTTATACAGTTGGCCTTTTAGATGAGTCACCAGTGGCCCACTCAACATTAAATTAGTGAAATACCTCTTTTAACAGCACTAACTCCTATGTGTAGCTGTGTAGAAAACCGACTGTTTGTATTAACGTTTAGTCTGCAGTCTGATCTATTTTTCATGGAAGCTATATTTTAAATTTAGCCAAACATATGTTTTCCTATTTGACACATAGTCATGGACAATTAAAAACATTAGCATAAGTTATAGCCTATCCTACTGGGATAGACATGTAAAAAATGTATTGTTTCCTGCTTTAATCAACTGAGCGAACAGATGTGAACAAGCCCTTAGGCTCAGTGATTCTCAGCTATAAGCCTGCTAGTTGCCAACAACACTGTGAACGACCACTGTGGTTGCCAGATGAATCTGAGGGCTGGTGAGATGATTAATGGGAGAGGAAAGAAGAAAGAACAAAGTTTTGATACACAGATTTGTTTTCAGTTTTTGGACTATTTTCTTTAATCTTTGATTTTCGTTGAAATATTGGATCGTTTGAACATTTATTGAAATGAAACCATGGGAGAAGTTTAGAGGGAAAAATCACTATTTATTGGAGCTGTTAACAACTCATAGACATCTGAAATGTGAGCCTGACGACATCAAAAGCCAAAAAGGTTGGAAACCACCCTTTACTAATGTGTTGTATTTTAAAAGTTTTTTATATTATATATTGTGAATTATATAATCTCCATCTGAAAAGTAACTAAGGCTGTCAAATAAATATAATGGAGTAGAAAGTACAATATTTCCCTCTGAAATGTAGCGGAGTATAAAATAGCATCAAACGGAAATAGTCAAATAAAGTACAAGTACCTCAAAATTGTACCTAAGCGCAGTATACTTGAATAAATGTACTTAGTTACTTTCCACCACTGCTGGAATGTCTAGAATCAACATTTTTACACACAGCCAATGTGATGTCATGGCAGGAAAAGCACAGGTGTGATTAATAATGACATTGTGCATGATGGCTTACTGGTATGACTTACTGGGACACTTAAATGGAACTGAGCTATTGTTAATGTTATTAGTTCCACTTGTTTTTCCTGCAGTGAGCAAGTCAAAACAGCTGACTTTTCATAATGTTCTGAATTTAGTCAGCTATACTGTACTGTTACACACCCTGAGGGACAAAAGGTTTCATATAAAATACTGGTTTATAATTGCATGTGAAATATCAGGGTTTTTGTTAAGAGGTTACCCATCTTGTAGAAAGGAGTAAGAAGTAATCACCTCCAACTAAAGTCACTTTGCTATTAGCTGAGTTGCTAGCAGGTGTGGCTGCCTTGCTATATTAATATATTATATCTGCTTCATTTTGATAACTCCCTTAATAGGCTTTCACTGCCTAAAAGTTGCCAGCCATTTGTCAAGCATATACGTGAGTCTGCCAGATACAATTTAAACATTTATACATTTGAGAAAAACTGTCCCTGATATTTTGCTCATTGTATTGCAGCAGCATTCATTTATGGCAGCGTGTGATTTAGCCTGAGCTCAGCGTTATAGCCAGTTTTATACCATTACTGTTGTTCTTTATTGCAGAGGAGACTCTTTGTAAAAAGCACAGTGAAAGGCGCGAGAGGAATACCTGAAGACGAGACATGAATTTAAACGACTTTGTGGTGCTTCCTAACAACAAGGCCAAATCCGTCAAGCTTAATGCCAGGTAAGTTGAGATAAGATCGATGATGTGATTTAAGGCATTTGGTAGGAGCTCATCAGGGTCATTTGGCTGCCATACTATTTCCATCAATTTCCATTCAAAATCTGTACAGATAAGGGGTATTTCACAAAATTGAGTTACCCATAAGATAAACTTTCTGACCTGGATTGTGACAGTTTTCAGTTCAGTGTTCAGTGTATTTGTTTTTTTCATAACACCCAATGCAAAATTTAGTACAATCCTCTACTGTAGTTTCTCATTTGCCAACAGGTAATTGACTGAATTGATGTCTGGCTTGGTGGTACCCTGATCCAGTGACTAATTGATTAAAGTATTGATCAGTCATGGCAACAGGGATCTGCTAGTGCAGCAGATGAATTGAACGTATTGACGAAAGCCTGGCTGTCCAATCTGACGGAGTAGGTCATTTGTATGATTGATTGTCGTTGATTGATTGCATAGATGTGAGTGTGCGTGCATGTTGCCATAGGAACCTGCAAGAACTGCAGATGAAGACGGTGACTCTGGCCCAGGAGAGCAAAGAGATGGAAGAGAAACTGCAACAGCTTAAAGAAAGCATGAGTAAAGAGAAGGAGGAGAGAGGGTGAGTATCAGTGTTACACTCAGTGTGGTAGTGAAAGAGGAGAAAGGAGAGGGAGAGTTGGCGAGGAGGAGAGAGGGGCAGACTGAAGGGGGGGAGGTGGAAGAAGAAGTAGATGATGTGAATGAAAGAGGGAGCGAGGGAGGAGAGAGAAAGAGAGGACAGGGAATAAATACATTCATGATGGGCTGTAGCAGGTGTAAAAGAAAACTATAGGGAGAGGAGATTCATATTCCTGAATCACGTTTCAGTTTACTGCACATATAATTTTACTGCTTCCTTTGTAGTCTGCACTTCATTGAATGAAATTTTCCTTTGTTATTACTGTGATGTGGTGTGAGCTTTTATGCTGAAAACCCTAATAGCTACAAGGCTCTGAGGATGGAGCTGTTCATCTGTTACTCTGTCTGACTGTCCAACATTTTGACCTCAACAACTCAGCAACTACATGCCTGATTGCCATTAAATTTAGTCCTGGAATATACAGTATTAGATTAGGCATGTGTAGATATTAAATTGTACCTGTATCTTGGCCACAGTAACTGCCAGTGCGATCTTAGATATTACTGAAATAAGATCAACATCCTTACATAAAATTAAAACGTCTTTTACTTCATTAAAAAAATCATTGCACAATCAATGACATTGATTGACGATGACAAAACAAAAAGCTGTGTTGTTAGCATTTCTGTATTTTCCATTGAAACATTGATTTCTCTGCTTTAAACCATAACAAAATAGATACTCAATAGGGCTTTTCACACTGCATATTCTTAGCCCAGGGCTTTCCTTAGCCTTGGGCTAAGAGTTGACCTTGGGATAACTTAGCCCCTTTTCACACACACACTTAATCCAGGGTTTGTCATAATTAAATGTGAATAATTCTGGACCCAAGAGCAGAGCTCAGACACAGAGGCGTTGTAAAAGTTCAAACAAAGGCAGTTTATTATAAAGTTGTAGATGCAGCTGATTCTGATCGGTGAAGCGGGGCAGGCAGTGGTAACAGTAGCTGAGCCAGGGCAGGTAGTGGAATACTGCAGGCTGTGAACAGAGTCCTCGGCACACACAGGAGACAAGCGAGACACCGAGCTGAACAGGCAGACTGGAAGGGCTGGAGGCGATGAACCACGTAGTACAGAGAACAATCTGTTAAAGAGTAGAGTGCAGGACTCGGGGTTTAAATACTGCAGGCTTCTGATGAGTGGATGAGCGACTGGTTTAAGCTGGGAAACATGGCATGTGGGATGTATTCTCATGGTACTGGATAGTTTTAACTTAACTGCTGAGGGGCTCACAATGCTCTCCACAACAAACAGTCGAACAAAGCGAGGTGAGAGTTTCTTGGAAACTGTCTTAAGTGGGATGTTCTTAGAGGAAAGCCAAACTTTCTGACCTGGTTGATATGTTGGTGCAGGAGTTCGGTGACGGTCAGCAATATGCTTGTTTGTGTCAGCTGATGGGAGCAGCTGATCCAGAGCTTACGGCAATGGCGGAGGTGTGTCTGGACAGAGGGGACTGCAGTCCCTCCTTCTTGGGAAGGAAACAGAGGAGGCAAATAACCCAGAGAGGACACAAAAGGAGAAAGACCTGTAGCTGCACTGGTGAGGGAATTTTGGGCATACTCGATCCAGGCTAAATGGGAGCTCCAGGAGGTGGGGTTAGTGGCAGTGACACATTGTAGAGCGGCTTCCAGGTCCTGGTTTGCTCG
This sequence comes from Thunnus albacares, assembly GCF_914725855.1. Classification (NCBI taxonomy): domain Eukaryota; kingdom Metazoa; phylum Chordata; class Actinopteri; order Scombriformes; family Scombridae; genus Thunnus; species Thunnus albacares. The sequence goes on along the minus strand of NC_058111.1, from coordinate 23,496,455 downwards.
CTCTGCTTGAACATTAGTCTGTGGATGAAAACCAGAGGATAAACTGACAGGAGGCCAAGAATTACAGCGGGTGAAGAGATGGACTATCAGTTAAACACACAGGGAACAGAGCAGGTGACTAATGGAGAGACACGAGTCAGTGAGAGAGGTAAAGAAGGTAGGAAAAAGACTGCTGTAAAAGAGCAAGCAACAAAGAAAGTAGAGGCACAGAATAACAGAGATAGATATAGGAAGAGACTAAACAAGAGAGAGGGGGAGGTCAGTGACTTCTCTACCTATAAAGGTCAAGAAAAAGGTTGCTATGGAAGGAAAAAAGGAAGGCTCATGACCGTATGGCGAGCTATTCTAAAGGTCAGTGGAGCCCTACATAAACTTGTACACAACTTTACTGGGAACTGTTGAAATTTACAGTAAAATAAAAGGATATTATTAGGACATGACTTGTGTGTCTTTAGTTCTCTACTATTCCCAACCATAATCAAAACTGCAGGTCTTGATTGTAGCTGTCTGCAATGTATTCTGCTTGACATGCTTCTGGTTGGTTCCATAATTGCTGCTATATTTTCAGTAAGGCTTAAGTTTGTTTGCAACAGTGCCATATATAACTGTCACAACTCTTTAGAGTAATTGCAGGGAAATAACCGAGACTCACATATTTTCTGGTGCAACATGTGCAGTGTTGCCCAGCAAATGCTTGTATTTATTTCTTTAAATACTTCTCATATATTTATTTAACTTTGGGATGCTAAGTTATGACAAAGGTAGGAATTATACAAGCCAGTGGTAGAAGTAAGAAGTGTGCTGTTCCAGAGACTTGTAAAAATCACACTTCAAAACAGATGAACCATATGTTATTCCCATGATACAGTTCAGTGAGCATTCAGAACACAAGCAGCTGCCCTTCAGTTAGAAACTGGGTTGTTAGTCATCTACAAAAAACAAAATAAACAAGAGCTACTCTTATGACAAAGAATGCAATGTTAATTTCACAGATTAGGATGTTTCTTTGACGTTTTGCACCAATGTAGATAAACATTTCAAGCAAACCATAACTGATATTTTTTCCAAAATCCCAAGTTCATCTCTCATTTGACAAATTCTGAGATTTGTTTCCACATTTAACAGAGACCTTTTCATATTCACATAAGTGTAGACTGGACTGAGATCATACTGATGCAAGGCTTACAGGTAATGAAACTGCCTGAGTCACTGTGCAACTTGATCATTAACAACTGAAACAAACGTTTCTGCTTGTCCTCAACATTTCATCCCAACATTTTTACGTTTGACATTTTTAGTGATATATGTTGGTGACATATCGGCTGTCATCTTGGGCCACATCTGGTGTAACTGATTCATTGGAAACAAGCATGGATGAATTATTTAGAAAAGCTATCAAACTAAAAGCTGGCGTCATCACACTCTGACATATACACACTCAGCAGTACATCTCTGATTCTGTCTAGTGCAATGCCTTTTCAAAATGTGCCTGTTCGGAACGGGCCTCCAGTATTGCTGCTTGCAGCTTTTTCAAGAACTACTCATTCAAACAACTTCACACTCAACACCGCGCTTCCTTGGGTCTCAGGAATACACCCGCCAAGTGTGAAGTCGATCGGATGAATGGTTGTCAAGAAAATCGAAAGACAGACATACAGTATACAGACAGACAGAGACCACTTCCATTTTAGTTAGATGCTTGGTAATAAAAGAAAAATCAGTGGGTTTTAATTAGGATGGTTCACAGCATTTTCAAATATAATTGGACATCATGTGCATTTTTAACAGGCACATACACATAGAGACACATAAACGCAAGCTACCACAAAATGATATTGGTCCATTCCTATTTTGTGTGAGTGTCTGTGTGTATAAGTTGATTAAACATGTAAAATCCTTACGTGCACATCTTCATATTAATTTACAGTATTAATGTACTGGATAGCTCACACAAAATAGCATTTATTTCTCCTCACCATTTCATTATAGAGTATCTACCTGGCCCATTACTATGTCTATTATCCAACAAATCCAGATTGAGGGGCATTCTAGCCTGTGTGAGCAGGAAATTAATTTGCAGAATGAAAACAAACATGGGTTATTAATGTGATTGTTTTATTCCCCATTCCCAGTTCACCTCATTTCATCTCATTTCATTAATAACTCTGAAATGTGTTACCCAATGTGAAGTTATGGAGAACAGTGTAATAGGGATGTATATCACGATATATGAGCACATAACTCAGGGACAACTTTAGGGAGATGCAGAGTATGTATATTATACACAGACTCCTTTCCACAGATTGCTGGAGACTTATATTAACTCTTAACCATAACCACTATTTGCCTAAGTCTAACCCTTACACAAACCTTAATATAACCCTAAACTTACCTCAACTTTAAACTAAGTCTTCACCCTAAAGTTAATGATTTAAGTTAAAGGGACTTGCTTTTTGTCCCTATAAGGCACACACACACACACACGCACACACACACACACACACACATACACACACACACACATTCACAGCCAAACAGCTAATAGCAATATCAGAGATTTAGAGCTGAGGTATGATGAGAGGTAGTCTTCCCACATGATGTATTCCTATTGGTTCAAATTCATATATCATCACAAACCAGGCAATGAATGCTTTAGATTGTGGGTTAATGTATTTATTGTTTTGGGGTGTGTGTTATGTCTATGTATGTCATTATATGTGAGTACTACTTTGTTTCTCAGTGGAGGACCAGCCCTAATTAAGAAGCCATACATCAGTATGGGGAGAGGGCCATCTTGTCCAGGCTGCACGAATGATAAACACAGTGTTTCCTGTCTTACTGAAATACTGCAACATTTACCGCTTCACCAGCCCCAAGGTGTGTTTGCGGTTGCCAGTGTATGATTTTGATACTAGCCCTCCATAAATAATGACATTTATGTTTGTGTGTGTGTATGTGTGTTTTTTTTATGACTTTGCAGAGGTATTACACTTTTTTGGTTCTGTCTGTCTTGTTTTCTTTAATCAGTAAAGACACACTCAACTCTGCTACAGGACAGGAATCCAGCTTATGCCCTATTTCTTTTAGATATTACAGTATACTCCTTTACTATCTGGATAAATATTTTATATCTGTGTGTGAGCCAGCTTGAAAGAGGTGGAAAGATGTAGCGAGAGTTTGTGTATGTATGAGAAGGAGTTTGTGAAGGTAGGAAGAAGACTCAGCTGACTCAACTATAGCGTGTGCTCTGAAAATAATGTGGCAGTGAGGTGACTGGTAACTGAAATTTTTTTTTTAGAATTATTATTTTTTCTAATTTTTAGAAAAGAAAGTTAGTCAACATTTTCCTTCATACAGGCCATCGTTGATTTGTTTTCATGTGCAGTGGTGTCACTAATCAGTGTGGACTGTGCAGAACTGTTGTCAAGAAGAGCATTGGAGAACATTTTAACACCTTTTTCATTTTTAGTGCTACTTCTGGGCAGAGATGAAGAGGGGAAACTGGGACCCTGTCACTAACAGCAATTGTGTCACTTGGAATGCATCAGCAGATTAGTTGCGCTACCTGGATATTTAACTACTGCTTTTTGAGTTCAACATACTCTCATACCATAAGCAGTTTTTCCAAACTCAGTCTGTGTTGTATATTTGCTGTCTTGCTGGTTGACATTCTTGCAAAGCAGTCGGCACACTGGGAAAAAAGAGGATACAGGGAGTTAGAACGATTTGTGTGAAATGTCATGTGAATCTTCACTAAGCTGTAAACACATGAACTCGGATTGAAGAGGAGCAGTCATGGAGTAAATTGGATTATTAGGTACCAAAATAAAACAGATGCGAATGTCCTGTCAGACTTTTACAATAGAACCCAACATTACTGTTGCTGCAATCCCTTCCTACCTTTTGTCTGAAAGCTGTGGGTAGCACAATAAATTGGTTCACTCCCAATTGAAAAAAGAGGAAGTAGTTTCTCCTCAGTTCGTCTCTGATTGATGTAGGATATAAGGATGGTTGGAGAGCTGTTAATCAGGTGTTCTGGTGTATGATGTGCTAGTTACCTGGATTTTCTCTAAGCTTCTTCCCTTACATGTCTAGTCCTCTCAGAACATGCAAATGTATCTTTGACAAGTCTTTATTGTAGATCCTCAAGCTGTGATTTATGCTCAAGCTGTGCAGTGTACTGTGTATCTGTGTTATGCACCACTCTGTTTTTCTCTCTCTGCTTGTCTCTCAGATCGTATAGCTCCCGGAGTAGATGAATTGTTCATCTTTGTCTTAGAGTCGGGCTTCACACACAAACACTCTCACGTACCAAAGAATAGGCGGACAAATTCAGTTTGCTGAGAGGAGGTGTTGTATAATCACTTTGTGAAGACTACACAGGCGATAATAAAGCCAGGCCGGCGGCTTGGGGCAAACGCAGTACATCATTCTCTGTTTTGGCCTGCCCAAGTCGCAGATTTAATGTAGCTTTGTCTTTAGGCCTACAAGGCTTACAGACACTAGCACTCGCCTTATCTAAAAGTACAGTTGAGGTTCCCTTTTTTCTTGCTTCCTTTGCTGTGCTTCTTCTGTCTATTGGCTTTTTTTCCTCCCTTTCTTCCCTCTTTTTTCCAGCCTTCCTTTTTTCTTTTTGAGTAGTTCTTTGATTTGCTTCAGCTCTTCTTTGTGCCTGTTTCATTCTGCACTTGCATACATGTGTGTTGACCCTGTGACCTGACACTGCCCATTCTGGACTAAAATGTGTCGACCTTTGTGTCTATTGGAATGAATTTTTCTTGCCTTTGGTAAGTTTCTCTCATGTCTCAACTCTTTCTGTTTTTGCCCTCACCGCTCATCTCACACTGGGAGGGAGGGAATTGAGAGATGACACACTTCCTTTGGCATTAGACTTCAAAGTGTGTGCGCATTTGCATGTGTGTGTGTGGTAGGGGGACGCAGATGTTGTCAGTTCTCCCTTTGGGCGAGATAGGCCAGTTAAGGTTGATATAGCCATGTGTCTGTTTGTGTGTATGTCCTTGTGTAAGTCAGGCTCGAGTGTGTCCAGGTACAACAGGTGGTGTTCGCCTCGGGTAACATTGAATCATTTGGCATTTTTCCTCCTCCCATTGCAATATATCTGTATATCGTTTGGAAATATGAGCTTGATCTAAGCCAAAGTGAAACTGCACTCCTCGCTGTGTTTCTTCCACTTTGACTTTGCTAAGAAAATGTTTTTTGACTAGGTGGTATTTGGTGTTGCATGTGATGTTTGTTTCCAATATGAAAGCTGTGAGTCAGAGGTTGTCATCTGCTATCCGTTCACTGGGCAGCGAAAGGTGCACAGCGACATGTGATAGTAGTGTGTGAATGTGTGTAAGTGTGGTCAGGCCACTGAATGTCACTCTCACTGTGTTGCTGGCTTTGCAGACTGAAGTCAACAAAATCACTTTTTATCTCTGTCTCTCCGTTACACACACACACACACACACACACACACGCACACACACACACACACACACACACGCCCGCACACACACATGCACATACACACAGACACACGCAAATATAGAAACACACACAAATGCTGTTATTGTTAGTTTAAAGTTTTGGAAAAGAACTTTGGTTGTTCTGATTAAACTTTGCAGTTTGGAGCGGTCTAGAAATGTGTGTGCGCATATTTGTGTGTTCATAAGACAGATAAACATTGACTGTATGAATGTGTCTGTATCTGTATGTCTCTAAAAACAACTTCATTATTATTTTGAAGTGTTTGTACTGTATACTCAAGTACGTATGTGTGTGTGAATGTAACTAAGTGTGTCTCTGTGTGGATAAGATAATGAGATCTTTGTTACGTAATGCCAAGTCCACAGAGATACACAAACAAACACACACACTTTATCTCTCCAGGTCGCATGTCCTGAAGGGACACCCTGTCATCCTACACCGACAGGGGCGTGCTTCAGCTGTCTCCCTTAGCGACAGTCCAGTTGCCAAGGTGATGTCGCCAGGGTGATTACCTGACGCCCACCCTCAGTGTCAGCACAGCACAGCAATGGTGTCAGGGGTGTTGGCAACTCTTGCCATCACATTTACACACACAAACACACACACACACACACACACACACACAAAGACACAGAGACACTCTCTCACACACACACACAAATAGAATCTGACTTCTCGTGCCTTGACTGGCTGCCAGCTCAATCCAAAATAAACTTCTTTCAAAGACAGCCAGACATCACAATAGCACAAATAGCATAAATAATTCAACAACATGGGCATGAATAACTCACGTCTAAATGAGTATCCATCCATTTCTTCACTTATTATCATATTTGTCGTATCTGTCTTATTCTATTTTAGCTTATTTTCTATTGTCTTTACTCTTTAATAACTATTTTAATTGTATTTAAATGTCCTTTCATAATGTGTTACTTCTGCACTTTGTCTTGATGCTTTTGTTTTCGTAAAGCACTTTGAATTGCCTTGTTGTTGAAATGTGCTATACAAATGGACTTGCCTTGCCTTCACTTTCTGCAACTGACAGGAGCGTCCTGCGTGTGTGTGCATATATGTGCGTGCATGTGTTTGTGCACCTGCATTCATGTTCATGTATTTGCGTCTGCATCTATCTGTGTGTGTTTTTGTTTGGATAGGTATAATTCCTGTAACTTGTAGTGTTCTGTTTTTACGTGTGAGATTCAGTTTACCTCCACTCGGACGAGACGGGAAAACGTGAAATTTTATGCTCATATGACACTGTATATGTGCATAATTTATAATGGCAAATCCAAATTCTCCTCTGTATGTAAGGGCGTGTGGCAAAGTGCTTTCCCTTGTTCCAAGTCCTCTTAACAACACAAGGGCCATGTTGTGATAAATTAAACACTCTTTTCTGTTAATGGAACAAAGTGATTTTCTAAATTTCTTTTGTATTTTTTTTTTTTTAAACAGATTTAGCCTTAGGGACTTAGGATTTAGTTACATGGTGCTGCTACACTTTTTCATGCTAATATTATTATCTTTTTTCTTGACATTAGTTCCTTCTCCTCCACTTAAAGCCTGGCACTGTTATTAAAAAGCTTCAGTCTCTTTGGGTACTTCAGTGGATTAAAATGCATTAATTCTGAGTTTTGTTACATGTATCCTGACTTCACTTTCACCCCAATGGAAATACAGGAATAGGAAGGTGTTTGCACTGCAGTTTTTGCTAAGTCTAATACCGTTTGAAAAATCATTTTGTTCTGGTTTGTGCAGTTAATGTGGAGCTCTACTCCACACTCACTATGCTTTATTGGTACATACTGTATGCTACCAAAGCCCTAAAGTATAATATGAATTTATCTGAGAAAATTGGGAAAAAAAGTCTTCTTTTGATTCTTTTGATCTTTTGATGTGTGTGTCTGTGCTGGTGTTGCATTTTATGGTTAATGAAAGATTTTGACTACTATTTTTACAGCTCCCATACCCAAATATTCTAATGTAGATATACAAATATAAGAATGTCTTTAACATTTTGAGGATATGGAAAATATATCCTCATGAAAAAAGAAGCATAAACAAATAAAATCAAGCTGAAACAGATGTAATCACTGTCCCTCTTCTCATTTTGTAGAAATGGCGTAGTTATGATAGATGATCTTTGCCTATCAAATTCAAATGGAATGTATTTCATGATTGTTGATTTACAATTTCCAAAAAAATACTCTGTCCTTGTCTCTCTGTCTATGTAGACATTCAGGAGGATTTAGATGGAAGTCTGGACAATGTGGTTCCTTAAACAGCAGTTCTCTGACAAATAGCACCAAGAAGAACAAGGAGAACACACTCCAAAAGGTAAGAGAAATCTATCTATCTATATGTGTGGTTATTATTTTTATGGTAAATGGACTGCATTTATAGAGCACTTTTCTAGTCTACCAACCAATCAAAGTGCTTTACAACACATACCGACATTCACCGATTCATACACATAAATTGTGGATGGCCCAGCCCCTGTTGTTAATTGTCCCGGTGTAAAAGGTGGTGGTAGAATAGTTGTCAAAAAAGACTGATTCCATATCGATAGGCAATAACAACAGTGTAGACTGTTATAATTTGATACAAAATCTAAATACAAACATGAAAACATCTCATTTCTATATTCTAAATTTAATGGGACACATTCAAAGAGATGTCGAGTTGATGATTTGGTCAACGTACTAAAGAGCAATCAAGAATAAATTAACTAATTTCATAACACTGACACAGAAAGTATATTAAAGAACATCATGTATAGCAGATTTTTAATTCTTCATGTTCTTGTTTGCTTATAAAAAATGCTATGATGTAAAAGATATAAAATAAAATATACACAAAGATGTTTACATACATATATCCAATCATAGAAAAGCCTGTGCAGGAGAGTGAGGAAGCTGAGAGCCTAAACAAGACAAAACACTGTCGCCACTGATTTGTGTCTTCCTGTCTTCTCAACAGCTGTCAGCAGGCAAGGTGAAGATCCGACTGCTGAAGGATGAACCACTGACAGGTGAGTACCGGGGCTTCAGCTGTGCATTACCTGCACCAGGTAGACTTGACATGGATGTGCACTCAAAAATATTTGGTCCATTGATACACTACCCTGTAGTAAAATTCTTTCTGCTCTCCACATGGAGGTTAGCATTCAAGATTAGCTACAGAGCTGCACCCTGGGAACTGGTTTAAAATTGTGTTTTGCTCACGGTTACTTCAGTAAGGTGGACAGGGGCCTGACTGTGGAGTTATCTTGTTAAAGATGGATCTTTCTAACCAGCCAATCTTGGCAGAATTATTAATGTTTTGATCATGCCTGAGGCAGAAATTTTGCGATATATACTGCACTGTATTTTTGATGGTGCCTCTCTTTCTGTCTCTTCTTTATTGTTGGACTTGCAGGTAGTTACATAAATATCATTTAAATGTCAATAATGTTAAATGAAATCCCCTTGCCAAGTTTTAACGACAATGCACTCGCTCTTTTTAGTCCCACCTCAGCCGCCGCCTCTGCCTCCTACCAACGGTCATCGGACAACAAGAAAGAACAGGCTGAAGGGAACAATATGTGGACAGTGTGAAGTCAGGAGTGCCGGACTAGTATGCACACAAATAAACACACACAGACACAAAGAAAAGACATTGTGTGACTAAAAATCTTCTAACTCCAATGTTGGAGAATTTAAGAATTTCCTGATAACTTAGTAACACTCATCAAACTGATACACATACACACACACAGACAAGTGGTTAAAAACACCAGGAGTCAAATAACCTTACTTATTCTCATAGCTAAAATGCTGAATTTCTCACTTTCTGTCTTTCTTTCCCTTTCTCCTTTTTTTCTGTGTTCGTCAATCTCAGTCTGTCTGTTCATTTCTTTCTTCTGCTATACTGTCACCTCTTCTGCCCTCTGTCTCTTTCGATATTTCTGTTCTTTCTCTACCTCCTGCATCAGCTGTTATCTCCCTCTGTCATCCAGATGCCCGCTATCTCCCACCCTGCTTTTACTTTTTTCTCCTTGCTTTATGTGTTTACTCGCCTTTCTGTCTCACACATTAACACCTTTTCTCCTCTTTCCCCCTTCCCCCTTTTCCTCTCTGCCATATCCTTGCCTGTGTGTCTCTTTCTTTCTCCGCTCTCTCCATCATGTTTATCTCTCTTTTTCTCTCCTCTCTTTGCCTCTCTCTTGCTGTGCCTCCACTGTCCTATCTGCTGGTCTATCTGTGTGCTTGTGTTTGCACTGATAACAGTTTAGCTGGATCCATTTATCGATACTTGAGACCTCTGAGGGCACCATTGTTTATTCTTTCTCATTCTTCAGTCGCTACTGCTCAGGTACTGCCATACTGTGTGTGTGTGTGTGTGTGTGTGTATATGTGTATAATGGACTGTGGCAAACTAAGCTGAGTAATACATTCTTGATGACCAGTTGCTCCCACATCCCCGCCCTCTAGATCCTCAGCTACTCATGTAATTCCTACCCTACTGTATGTCTGACCATGACGCTGAGGAGTTAAGCATTGAATAACTGATGCTTCAGACAGACAGTGAGAGAGAGAATGAGAGCAATCGGGGCGAGAAAGAGATTGATAGAGGGAATGAATGAGAGGGAGGGGTTAAACTGATTGAGCTGACAGCCACTGTTTTCTGCCCCTCCTGTCATGGAAGTTATTTTAAGTGCAGCACACACATTACGTTAAAATATAATGCGGTAATTTGCTTGATTGTGCATTTGATGATGATGGAACTGAATTGTCCAATGAAGGGCTTGATGCCCCCAGTGCCCCATAGTGATGGGCTTAATGGCAATGCTCATAGTAGTCTGGGTAAGTATATAGGCTAAACACACACACGAATACACACAATACACACGTGCACACACACACACACATTTTCAATAGCCCTTATGCCCTATAATGATGGCAATAATGGCAAGCGTTATGACTGTCTCTGCCATTCTGTCTGGAACTGCACTTAAGTGCAGAAGTGCACACACGTGCATAGATACGAGCACATAGTCACATACACATCTGGGCTTGTTTTAAACTATGACTCACACATAATGACACTGGGTTTACCAAAATCAGATGTGCACACACGCACACACTCCATGTCTAGCCCTGTGCTGTATTTCAGAGTCATCCAGGGTAAAAAAAAAAAAAAAGGAACTCATTTCCTTCAGCAGAGCACAGGAGAGCGCAGTGATATGCCGCTCGCAGCCTGATAGGGATGCCTAGTCCCTCGGGAGTGGCTGTAATTTGTCCTTAGGCCTGAGAGGGGAAATGAGGCCTTGCTTTATGGGACCATTAAAGGGCAATGTCACAGCTGTAAGCTTGCATGTACACACACACACACACATACACACAGATATGGCTAAGAAAGGAAGTATTGGTGATGGTTAAGAAAGTATGGCTGAGAAAGGAAATATAGGGCGAAGAAGAAGGAAAGATAAATAAATAAACATAAATAAATGTATACATGCATTAATGAATACATAATAAAGAACTAAAAGGGGGAGAAGAAGAGATAAAAAAGTAAAAAGAAAGGAGCGGGATTAATTGGTGAATCTTCTGGTATAAATTTGCACTGTACTGTATGACCTTTGTTGATCCATAATGAATTTGTATGGAATAGTGAGTTTTTTTGTTTGCCTTGTTTTGCTTGGTTATCAGTTACAATAAGCAATGAATAAACTGGTGAAAAAGTAGCAGTTATGCTGGTGAGCAAGACAGAGGCTATGAGGGAAGATCCCAAATATGTCACACTGTTACAAAAGAACATTCAAATTCCCACTATGGAAAAGTAGAGTTTGTGCTGCTTCTACAGAAAGGACACAAAACTGTACTACATGAATTTGACATGTGCGCCCCCCCCCCCCTTTCCCTCCCCTGTATCTTCCCCTCTCATTCGGTATCTTCTCTCCTCCTGGACTCGCCTGTATGCTCCGTCCACCCGGTCTTGGCCTATCTCTCCAACCTGCTGATGCAAGGACTTTTCCCCACTAATAAGAACAGATTCTCACAGATAGAAATAATAATGACCTCCCTTAAGATGCATTCACTCACACAGTCTCACACACACAATGCACATGCACATGCACACACACACACACACACACACACACACACACACACACACACAGCATCCTGCCAGAGAGTCCATCTCAATATTCATCCCTGCTGTCAAAGTTTGTTTTGCAAGATTGAGGTTAGAGGAAAGGAAAAGATATCTGGCTTTAGGTTTAAATCTTTAAGAAATATTACTATTACTTGCTTACTTACCAGTTTCACACATGCACACATGCTCATAATGTAAATACATATACATAATCACTACTTTTATGATCTGCTTAACCTCTTAAGACACATAAACTCATAAACATAAACACACAGATCTCTTCTCTCTTTCAGATATTCACACACACACACGCATGCGCGCATGCACTAAAAGCACTGTGTGTCTCTGTATTGTAGATGTGTGCCGAATGCACAGAGTCCTACTGCGTTGGCTGCTTTGCCAAATTTCACCAGAAGGGGGCACTGAAGCTCCACAGAATGATCCCCATTCAGGTGAGCTTGGTCTTACTTCCATCAAGTCTATCTCCTCTTCTGTCTGTATCTGTGTCTCTCTATTTCTCTCTGTCTCTCTTTCACAGATATTTTCAATAATATCTCTTCTGATCCCATTCTCCTTCTGCTTCACTCACTGTTTCTCTTGCATTTCTTGCATTCCTAAGTCTACTTATCTCATCCTCTCATCTTTTCCCTCTTTCGCTGCTTCTGCACCCCATCTCACTTTCACACACACGCACACACACGCAACCACACACACACACACACGATTAAGTGGAAGAAAAAAGGCTGCACTATCTATGTATGTATGTGTCAGTGTGTATGTTGTGCTGTTGCAGTTTTATTATGTTTGGGAACCCGATAACAAAATGGATGTCCCTCATTAGTAAAGGCCTTGACCACAAGAGCTCAGTCTGGTCACTGGCATGCACACATTCACACACACACACTCACACTGAGACAGAGAACAAGCCTTAGGCAGCAGCCAACCAAAGACCAGGAACAGCAGTCTTCAGTCAAAGAAAAGACAGAGAGACAAGACAGCAGGTCAGTTCTCTGAGAGTTTGATTACGCCCACACACTTGTGTTTTTATCAAGTAATTGAACGTATCCGAGTGATTTCTGTGTATATTGCCATAGAAAACATGTCTGAATATTGTGACAGATCTATAGACGCAAATCCATACAAAAGCTACATTTCTCAAAGCTCTACAGTATGTATGTATGTATGGATATAGCGAACACGTGTACATGAACAATGTGCTACTACCAGAATTCAGGACACAAACAAGTGGTACTACACCAGCAAACACACTCACACACACATGCTTAAACAATGGACTGAATTTATAAAGCAATGGCCTATAAAAAAATTGTATGGAAAGCATTTTTAGGGAACCTCATTTATTCATAGCTTTACCAAGTGAGGTAGAACATGCTGCGTTGTCAAAACACCTATTAATTATATGGATTTTTAAGATTTCCCTTGTTGATAAATTAAAATCATGTCAGATTCAAATGAGACAGTATGGGTTGTTCAGCACATATTACTCATGTTGTATTATTGTTCAGGTTTCTAGAGATGGGAATATATAACCAACTAGTAAATATTTATGTTGTCTAGCTGACATCAAAAGCACTAAATTGACACCTTTGGTAGGTTTTGCTCAAAACAACTTCTCAAATAAACTCTCTTCAAATTGTCAATGATGTTTTTGTGGGGTTGAAGAAGCGAGTCCACTAATGTCCTTTTTTTTTGGTGAAATATTTTATGTTGCATGCGGACCTGTTATCTGGTTCACCGCGGCCCCACAACAGCAGATAACTGCGCTGGCCCATGATATTATGGTCCTATTTCATGGCAAGACCTAGCCGTTATGTTCGCTTCACATTCAACTGAGCTAAATTGACTGGCTGTGTTCATGCAGGTGACTAGAGAGAATGTGCTTTGCCATATTCAGCTCTGGTGCTTTAGTAGCTGGATAGATGTCTTTGTGGTATGGAGGTTTGTTCCGCTTCAATGTTTCTATTCTTACTGGGTTCATATTATGTTTGGAATGAATGTTTTCATCATGGCCACTGACTTGTGTGTGTGTTTGTGTGCTTGTATCTATGTTTTATGCAATTATGTACCCTTGGCTTATATGCGTCTTCTGTTTTCTGCTATGTGTACTGTTTTTCCCTCCCAGGATGTGTTTGATTTTGCCAACTTCCTATGTTATTGTTTTCTTGGGTGCTATTATTTTCATATAGAAGTACTCACAAAGAGATGGACTATGCTATGATGTGCACTTTGTTTGTGAGTGCATGGAAATGGCTTTGTGAATATACATCCTGTGGTTTATCTTTCGAAATTGGTTTCTTTATGTGTACCCCTGTGTGCATTCTGTGTGCATGTCTGTATGACTGTGTATGTGCCTGTAAATGTATTTGTCTCCCTACAGAAGCTTTTTAGTGTGTTTATGTATAGAGCAACACACTATTAACTAGTGCTTGTGCAGTATAGCTCATCTCCTGTAGATAGCTCTCAGTTCATGTGCTACCTAACTGCGGGGTGGGTCAACACACTGTAGTTACTGGGTAGCCACCATGTTGGAATAAAGTCATACACACTTTACACACACAGAGACACACACACACACACACATATATATATGTATATATATATATATATATATATATGTCTTTGCAGTGTCCATCTCTGTTTCTCTCCTCTCTTTACTCACTAGGTGATGCATGAGTGGAAGCTCACTCACAGTTTCAAACACATACACATGCATAGTCTTATTCAATCACAAACGCAAAACTGTGTATTTTGGCAGGACATAAAGACCGGGGATTATACACATGCAGCTGACGCAGGCATCTCTCTCCTCTGCTAATCCTGTTTCATTTGCGTTGGAAAGAATGACAGAGGGAGAGACACAGAATGAGAGACAGAAAGACAAAAACAATATTAATTTCATCAGTATGCTGTGTTGGGGCTTTCATCAGTGCCTCATCAGCTTGTGTTCTCAGGCTCACACTTACACAGACCTGGTTCAGTTAATGTTTGCAAAGCATTCTTAGTATTTGATTTAGCCTAACCTGTGGAGTAAACGGATGGATGTGGTACGCTGTATCAAAGCAATTTTTAATAATGCCAGTAATTTTTTAATCATACAGCAATATTTAAAATTTCTATTAGCAGTCGTAATTAAGCAAAATTATTTTAATGCATTGTCTCTTGTTGTTAACCCCACCCATCTCTCTCTATCAATTCAATTCAATGATATATATATATATATATATATATATATATATATATATATATATAAATATGTATGCGTGTGTGTGTGTGTGTGTGTGTGTGTGTGTGTGTGAAACTCCAACAGCAGAATTAACCTCTTTTCTTTATGAGGAAACTAAGGTGTTTTTTTTTCTTTTATACATGAACAAACAATAGCAACAAAAATCAATCTCTCTCTCTTGCTTACTTGTGTACCCATCTCATTTTAAATACCTGAAACCACACGAGCTCCAGCATGGTTAAATAATAGACACAGATTTGTGGCTGCAAGCATTTACTTTGTACTGCTGTACATGGGAGACACAAAGCCTGATCACATGAAAATCACAAAGCCTGCCCTGCATCACTTGCATGCTGTGGCCCCTTAAAGGGAAATTTTAGTTTCCTTGCCCACTAAAAAGGAAGTCAAATGTGATGATTCAACTGCAGAAAAGTAACTATACCATATCATGTAAGCACTGGTAGTGGTAGCTCCACTTAGATGTTGGGGAAATGTTGCGATGTGGAACCCTTGATTCTCTGACTGACAGATGAACTTCCTGTGCACAGTTCAAAGTTGATATAAATGTGGGCAGTGGGGATTTCTTTATCCACTAGCATGATTAGGGTAACCTCGGATGTGTGATGTTGTCCAGTATGTCGAGTCTGAGGTCTATATCATAGATAATTTATTCAAATTAAATTAATTTAAACATTCAGATGGCTTTGTGTCCACAACATCTGATAAAATAATGTTTGCCTTAACTTAATAATAACCCATTTGCCTTTTGTTAAATTTGTCTGGTTGACAATCACCCCCAGTCAAAAACAGATTAAGCCAAACCAAACTCGATTTAGTAAAAGCTACAACAACAGAGCAAACAGCACTTCAGTCAGTGTTCTTACAGTATGTTGCTTGAAGAAACTGTACTGTAGGCCTACCAAATAATATTTCTAACACTCTGATTCCCCTGCTGCTGTTACCAATGGACATGAGTTAGTGGTCAAATCTGTTGGTCATGGTAGGTTGAACAGATTCTTCACTTATCTCTAGCTCGAAAAAAGGATAAACTCAATAACTGCATCCAGCACTGCTTTACACAGACAGATTAAGATTGTGAATGGCACATTTTTCAGAGCTTTAAAACATGTTATTTATGCTGCTTTATTGTCAGAAGCAAGCTAATAACTTTGTCCAAAATGAATGACAAATGGACAAATCTTGAGAGGTTTGTAACTCTGAAAAAACTGTCTGTGACAAGTGCATTGTCAACAAATTCTTTACAATGCATAATGAATCAGACAAATAGGGATAATGACACAAACTTTCTGACAGTGTCACCGCAAAGGCATTCATCTTGTTGAACTTGTTCATACACAGGAAACGTGACAAAAGTCTTCTTAATAATGACAAATAGAGCTTGAGAGAGAAGTTCAAAGCTATGCCTACTTAAACAATCTGATAAGCTCTTACTTTTAAGCATACAGATGCCTCGTGTCCATTGATGTACAACTGTAAGCACAGTTAGCTGGTGACCAGAAAGAGAAACAGAGCAGGAAGAATGGCTTCAACAGTTGTATTGTTTAATACTTCTGGTGACGCAAAGATTTGCCATCACAGGGTGTGAAGATGAGGAAAGTAATGTCCCCAGGCTTGTAGGATTATTTGTAAAGATTTGATTCTTAAAGACTTCATGGCCATGGGCAAGTTCCCTCTTTCAAGATGCTGAATGAACCAATTCAGTAGAGTCACCTCAAAGAGCGCTCTCTGCTTTCATATTTCAGACCAAGAACATGTCTATTTGCCAGGTTGGATGAATACATATATATCCATCTATAATCACAATATTACCTCGTGCAACTGCTCAAGACCAGATGCAGAACCCATCACAGACATAGTTTAGTGTATTAAATTTATTTATATCAGGGACCATGTACAAAATACATTAATCTCAAACAAAGAGAAAATATGCTTTGTACCAAATTTAGCTACCAGCTAATTTCCATCTGTAGTCCCTGGGCAGGTAAACAGAAACAATAAAACACAGAGCAAAACCTATCATCTCCACTACAAATGGACAAACAACCTATTGACATCCATGCAGGCACACACACACACACACACTTCATAGCTACAAAGCAGAAAACACAACAAGCTCCTGGCCAGGAGATGTCAAATGCTTGATGGTGTTTCTATCCTGCAGGGGAAAATGTCTGGTGTTGCCAAAAGTAGTGATCTTATGCCGCAAGAGGCCTCCTTTAAATGTGACACAATGAATGCATATTTGTTTGACAAGTATTGAGCTCACTTATTTATTCAATTTCAAGGGCAAACAGAGAAATCATTATAACCCATATATACTTACCATTACAACACAGAGTTAATCCAGGCCCCACACTGTAAAAGATGATTCCATGCTGCCTAGATGACAGTCAAGCTCCACACAAATGGGAAAATCATCTCATCATCTCATGGATGCAGATTTATCAGGTGGTTGATCATATCACAGGTCAGCTAAGCTGCTGGTTTGAACAGCCAACTATGAGCCTTTAAAGTGTACTGCTTAATGCCCTCAACGATCCATCAAATCCCTCCACCATCATCAGCATGGATACAATGAAAATGTGGACATGGGATCATTGTCAACCCAGCTCTCTATGATGCCAGGGGTTCTGTCAAAGCACAGCTGTGCACATACTTGCATCACATAAGTGGCAAAATTTCCACATTCATGTAGAAGTGTTGTCAGAAAATGCAAAAGCTTGCTTCTTGATCAATATGGTAGCCCCAACATCAAATGATTTAAGATAAGATACAGAAAATACAGGATCAAAAATAACATAGCCTACAGATATGTTGTCTATCATATGGTCTGACATATTGTTTTGTGTCTGGATCTAATAGTCACTATGTCACATCCCAGCAGAGTAAAACATGAAAACATGGTGGGTTTTTGAATTTTACTTTAGTATTGAGAGACGAAAACAGTACTCAAGAAAAGTAAGCCTTTTATTTTTCCCATTGACACAGCTTTTGTTGGTGCGTAAATGGCATAAACCAGTTTCCACTTGTTACTCACGTTGTTCACTGACAAAGATGCTGATAGGCTTTGTTTGCCAAGGGCTTTACATATCTTCAGCTGCCCACCACCTTTTCTGCATGGCAACATGTCAATATGAAGCAAAACCACAACTCAGTCTCCCCATGAATTATATATAATGACCACGGTTGTCATCTGTGGTTAGATGTCAGTGAAATAAATTGGTGGCTAAAAAAATGACAACAGCGCAAGTGAGAAAGAGATAAAAAGTCAGAAGGAATAAAACAGAAAACACAAGAGAAACAATCTTTCTTATTGAACTTCTGCAAAAGCTCTATTATAGTGACAGTAATTGTCAGTGACCTGCAGCAAAGGTGACAAGAATTGAAAAAAGGCAATAAAATGTACTGTATTATAAAATGACCAAAATGATGCTTCCTTGCTGAGCCTAAACTCTGTGTAATTGTTTTCAAGCTTTCTGTGTATGTTCCCCCCTGTTTCCATGAATCCACATTTGTTTGTGTGGTTCTGTTGGACACTTTCAAGGTTAACTTCAGCAGCCCTACTGGTCATTGGTGATTAATGGAAAAGAATAATGAATTCACCCTGTGGTATAGAGAAAATCAATCTGCACTCATGCAGTGTGCTTCCCATTTTCTCTTGTCCATAAGGATGGAGATATCTGAGCAGACTATATGTAAATGAAAAAGGAGGACTGGTGCATGTGTGATGCATGATTGGGCAGAGGTTGTCAATAGATCTGTATTGCTTTGTGTATAAAATAGGGTGGATGTAATGTAAAGGCAATAGACATAAAGTGTGATGCCAGCTTGGTCATGTGATCTGAGTATTGAGCACAGTGTCTCTCTGAACCATCTCAGTGTGGTTTCATTTACATAAAATAAAGGTGCATACATTAACTCTATAAAGTGGAATTCATCATTATGACTTTCAAGGTTAAGCTAGATAGAAGTATAAGCACTTAAAATGATTAGGTTGTAACCTCTGGGGTTCATGGCAGCTGTCTACAGTGACCTCATCTTATCATCTTCATGTTGTTAGTGAGCATGAAGTAGAACTTGCTTGGTAAGATATTTTTTATCTTAATCTGTGAAAATTCTGTGACAGATTCAACACTTCTACAGTTTGACAAGTCAGATGCTTTGTTGTTGTTGTTGTTGTTGTTGATCACAGTTGTGGGCAGTGGTGACAAGAGCAGCACTGCTGACGAAACATCTACCTATTCACTCTTGTTCCCTCTCTTTCTCTAACAGGTATCAGAGAGTATCAGATTGGACAGAATCGGTTCATTTGTGTGTGTTGTGTGTGTGTCTGTGTGTGTGTGTGTGTGTGTAAACATATGACAGGGGACTGAGCATTCCTGTAAGGGCCTAATGTATGTTATGAAAAAATATAACATTTGTGGTTTGGTTGAATCCCTTCAGTCTTTCAAAACCTAAAACACATTTTTATAACCTTGCATTGTGCTGCACTTTCTAGTCTTTGCAGTTAGTTTGCTTTTTATGCAATGTATTATTTTTCTTTTTCTCATTTACTCCTGATTCCTTAAATTTCCCTGCTATTTTATTTTGTGTATTTTACATAAAATGTATCACGTCTGTCACAAAGTGCAAGCTACAACCATTTTGTTCAGTAACAACAAGGTTGATCTAATTTCATGTACTATGGCTTTCTTTTACAGACAGACATACAGACTCATGTGAGCACGCGGGATGTTGTCAGCTGCTTCCAGAAACAGATGAACCCTAGTTCCTATCCCAGTACCTTTACAAGTCAAAAACCCAGTCCCAATTCTGAACCCAATCACAATCATCCCTTTTTGTGTAATACCACCACAAGACAAGGAGATCAAAAACCAGAAACTGGAACAGAGGCTATAGCAAAACATACACAATTGCACTCTGATCCCAGCCAGGTAGGTGGCAACATCCACTGTTACTGTCACACACATACTTGCACTTAATCTAGCACATGCAGCAGTCATACACACATTTCATCTCAAACATTAAAGCACATTTAACATTCATGCACTCCTAACATACCACATTACACAACACTGTAGGACCCACTTTGGTGTCCTGTGAACAGATTTTTGCTCTCCTGCCACTTGACAAAAAAAGGCACATTGTATTGAGTTTGTGGGGAAACAAAAGAGGAAAATGCCTCTTAGAAAATGTTGAAATAACAGTTAAATATTAATAAGATGAGCTATGACTTTATTAATTCCATCTTGGTATGTGGCTTTTCTTCTGCCTCCTCATGTTGTTAGCTTTTTACAACTCAAGGGATATTTGTCTAAGTGTTAAATCTGGACAAGAAGCTTTGAATGCAAAATGTTACAAGTCAACACATCACAAGACAATAATATATTTATGCATTTTAGTCTTTTTTTTTCTTTACAACGTCAGGTTCTTTACACCAGAACTTGTATCTTCCAAATCTGCTATTTGGGCTTCAGTCAAATTCAAATGCTTGTTCATCTTTTATTAGGTAACTATAGAATCTTTGAGCACAAATGTTACTGTATAGCAACATTATGCAATATATAGTTTGATAGTTTGCATCCACATTTTCTTTTTACAATTTTCACAACTTTGAGAAATGAAAATTGTGCTTTGTTTATACCAACAATACTTTTTTTTACAAATAGGTATAATTTTCATCTCTATTTATAGTTCACTTGCTGTGACAACACAGCAGAAACATGTCAAACAAACCTCTGCACTGTGTGAGTTTTACCTCTGCACCCTGTGAGTCAATTGAAAAGACTTCAAACAAACCCTAATTGACGCTATATCCACAGGCTGTATCTACAGGCAGGCTTGTGAACTGCATGTACCTTTGGACTAAAAAATCCCCCCCAACAGTCTAGGTCTGGCAAAAACAGTTAGATTGACATTTCAGACTCTTTACACCACAGAGCTCAGTTGACCTTATTCACACAGCAGTCATTTCAAACAGTTAGGGTCAGACGGTACTGAGAAGATAGGTGTACATATATCAACGTAATATGTTCAGTCCTCAAATAGAGCTAAGGCCTATCAAATAACCTAGCAACCTGAGGACCAACAACTACAACAACTGCTTGACTTAACAGTGACATGAATGCGCTGTAAATGCTTGTAACTAGCAATAATAGACTGAATATGTTAACATATGAACCCGCTGTACACAGCTGCATATTCTTGAGACTCATTTTTTAAAAATAAATAGGTGTAATCCATTTTCAGAAATTGCAGTATTTTTAATGGTGTTTAGAATGAGTAGACTGGTAGCATAGATCCCCTAATTTTAGTATTTCATTTGAAGATCCAAGAACACATGTAATATATTATGAGGGTTCCTTTAAGGACAAATGTTACTGTAATGTATGTTGTGTTTCAAGCAGATTGTGTTTACTTACGACACTTGACACTTAGAGTACAGTATGTATGATAAATAAGGCCATTGAGCCATTTAACTCAGCATTGTTTTCTGGACAATGTGATTACGAACTACTGCAATGAGCACCTTTTGAATTGGAATTTTTGTCTACATTTACTCCCACAGAGCTACTATTTTGAAGTCTAATTTTATATAAATCACATTTTTCTTGTCCTTGTCTCCAGAATTGGCTGACAATTACGTGCATGTTGCCTTGAAAAATCTCATTAACTGTCTGTTCCATTATTTTGCACTTATTAATAAATTAATAGTGCAAAGGTAAAGTACACAGGCATACAGATTTAATTTTTGTGTTAGGCCAGTATTCGATTTATGTTAGTGCATTACATTAGCATAACAGAGGGGAAGCTTCTTAGCCTTACCTCACATTTTTCCATCCATTTCAGTAGATATTGTTTTTGTCACAGGTGTTGGTTGTGAATCATGGAGAAGAGAAAGAGGTGGAAATGACTGAAGATGGGCAGAAAAAGGAGGACGAGAAGGGTTTTTCCACTTCTCTACTTGGAGGAGAGTACGATGAGGAGGATTCTGCAAGATCTTTCCAGGAGGCTCTCAGACAGTGGAGAGGAGAGAGGAGCAATGGAGAAGGAGAACCCATGATACAGGAGGCAATGTGGAAACCTGTTCGACCAGGTGTAGTGTATGGTGCCTGCTACATCCTTCTCTTCTCTCTCTGCTCTTCTTCTCTCCCACACTCCTCCTTCTCCCCCATTTTCACCAACTCTTCAGCTTTCCTGCTCCCCCTCTCCCTGTCTGTGCTCTGATCTGTTAAGGCCTTATAGAAAGTGCTTACCAATGCAGTAGGAGGGTAATCCATGGCTGTTGCATATTGAGATAATTAGAGGAGTGTTAGGGGTGGCCCTACTCCACACCACAGCACTAATCGCCTCAGCTGTGTGTGTGTGCGTATTTGTACAAGCTCCACTGCATCAGGCCATTTCTATGCCTTTTCACACATGCTGTTTCTACATGTGCGCATGTGCAACAGTGTTTGTGTGTCTGGGTTTATGTGGGTGTGTATTATTAGTGCTATTATTCCAGGTTCTGTGTGTATGTGTCTAGGTGTTTGTGCTTTTCATTAGGCCTCCTATTTTCTCTGCTTTACTGCTTGGACAGACTCTGCTCCTCTCTCCCTTCGCTCTGCTCTGCAAATTGCTGCTAGCCCCTCCAGCCCTAATTATTTCTGTCAGGCCAGTGGCACCCAGGCCCAATTTAAAGCTGCCACTGCGGACTGCCAAAGTGTCTGGAGTACAATCATAACATTTCTCTTTCTTACCTCTATCTTTCTATTCCTCTCATATGCTTGCTGTGTTCCTTTTGTATTGTGTACGTCTTTTTCTTATTCCCATTGGGCTCTCTCCTGTTTGTTTATGTTCTGGCACTCTTGGTGTGGTGACAAGGTGTTTTCTCACTTCTTGAGGGGAGGTGTTTTGAGGAAGGTGTTGAGAAGCTGGCGAATGATGTTTCCTTTTCTACCTTTGTCTGACTTTTTCTTTACTTTCGGCTATGTTTTCCTCCTCTTCTCTCGTTTACCTTAACTTTATTTTTTGTATATTTCTCCAGTATCGGTGTCAGCTATGGCGACCCAAGCTGACCTCTCTCCAGACAGAGGACCTGAAGGACAAGAAAGAGTAGGTGGAGAAGGGAGGGTACCTGTCAGGGTGGAGTTCATGGAAAACAGCCTTACCTACATGGACAGATTGCTTCTCAAGAAGCACCGCAGGTACACAGAAAGACAATGCACATGCTAACTGATGATTCCAAGCTGATGCAACTGTTACTTCACAAAATGGGAAGGTTTTCAAGTATCATAGTATGTTCAGCTATTTCTTAGTGCGTGCTGAATAAACTTCATGCATCAGTCAAACAAAGTTGATGGGGAACTATAGAGAATGGTGAGTTAAGATTGCAATGTAGTGTTGAGTGGCACAATGGATATTGAAAAAGAAGTCTATATGACTGGATTTTTTTCAATAAAAAATTCAAGCAACTTAATTTAGGTGACAATAGAAAGGATATGTACATGTTGTGCCCATTTCAGCTAGAAGCCAGAGTTTTGAATGGACTCAGTAAATTCAATCATTTCTTGCAAGAAAAGGTGTCCCCAAACAAGATACAAACTGTATGTTGCCTTGAAACTTTGAGTGTCTACACAATACGGACTTTGTCATGCCATTCATTGATTGATGTGTTCAATGTGTTTAGTGTAGTAATGTAAGGCTTCTAATGTTCACACTATCCTACCCTCTTAACTTTTTTTAGAGAAAACAGATGAAACTATGGTGATTTAATTTGAACTATTCTGTCAATTTTTCTAATTCTAAGGATGCAGCAGTACTAGAGTTCACACATTTTTTATCTTACTTTTTTATTTTTTATCTTTTTCTTCTTCATTTTTTAGATGTTACACTGCATATTATTTTCACTTTTGATGAATCATGCCTACATATCAACATCAGACAATTGTAGTGTGTATGCCAACATTTTAATAGACACAAAGAGAGGTCACTTAGTGACAACTTATTTATTCTATTACTATATACCACATACACACAGGCATGCACACACACTTGCACACACACACACACATCACCTTCTTTTACCACTGCACATGCCTGTCCTGCCTCTCTGTAGTCAGTTTACATAAGCCACCAGTGTACAAAGCAGTTTCTCAGCACTTATTGCGCAGTAGACTGCCTGAGGGCTTGGCTTCAGCAGGTCCCATTATTATAGCCCTTTATTTAAGCGGTTCCTTTTGGGCAGAGTAGCCCACTGGAGAGCAGGCCGGAGGAGAGGAGAGCAGAGTGCAGTTTAAGGCTTGCTGACTGCCTGAGCTTGGAATGCTGTAAGTCCCCAGCTGTAGCAGCCTTTAACTGTGGGATAGACTAGAGAGCCAATCTAGAGTGCAATAAGCCTGCAGCGGTGATGGTGGCAGAGCTTAATGGAGAGACAGAGAGACTGGCTGACTGGAAAAGAAAAAAGAGTGAGAGGTTGAATTTTAACAAGCTTCTATAATAGTGGGAAGGAGAGTGAAGGAAGGAGGGAATGTTGGGTGTTTTAAAGAATTTGCTAAAAGTGGCGAGCTTTATTAGAGTCGTAAACTCCACCACCTCGTTAGATTCATGGTGGACCTGCAGGTTACAGAATGCAAGCTGGTGAATAAAGGGAGCATCACTCTGATTTTCTGAGCTTGCTTGGCAGTCTGGGTGGGGTAAGTGAACGCTCGCCCTTCCATCAACTGCCAGAGTCAAAGTATCTGTGATCAAGGCACTGAACCCTGAAATAAAAGTCTGCACAGGAATGGAACTGAGATTCAGAACTGACCCCTACCTGCGTCTGTACGACTTGACCTAACTGCGCTCGACTTATACTGCCAAATTTAAAACTATTTTAGTTATTTCTTATCCAGAGAAAAATATATTTGGTTAATTAATTTAAATACTTTCTCTCCTAGTGTAGCACAGGTAATCTATAAGGCCTTTATGCTTACTTTAGATACATAAATCTTTCTCAAAATTAAAAAAATAACTATCTCTGAGTCACCATATTAGGCCTGTACACAATAAGGAACAGTCGCCTACTTACACAAAACACAAGTAGCTTATTATGACCACAGAGCCATCCTTGGCCTGTCTCCAATGGGGTGATAATGTTGCTCCAAGTTTGTGTGAGAAAATAATAAGAAGTTAGTTTGAAAAAGATAAAAACTCAAAATATTCAGAGGAAATGTTATGCCTAAGGATACACACAGTAGATTCTAGCAGGGATTTAAACAACTCTATCTACAAAAAATGTTAAGTCCATGGATTGTTTCCTTCTTGTGTCAGCCATCCCCTGTATTTTTACATCATTTCTCTAGCGAACCTCACATTTCTTTGTGAGCTGTTTATTTTTTCTGACTTCCAGCTGTCAGTTGTATTCTGAGTACGGTGTGACTAGTCTGAAGCAGTTAGTTTGACCTGTACCATGACAAGTTACTTTGAGCCAAAGTTTTAGCTTTGAGTACAGAAATCAAAGCTTGAATAGTTTGATCCATGGTGGAAAAATATCACCTCTGATAGATGAAGTGACTTCCTTTAAGCACTTCTGGCACAAATGTCTGATTTGATTGAGCTAACCTCTGTCCACAGGGAAAATATAGCAGCAATAATGGTCCTATTGGAGAACTCATCTCTGTCAGATCCCGCTCGCTTTTTTTGCTTTATAGCAAAGGGCATCAAACATGGGTATTTCCATTAGTCTAAGGCGTGTTTAAAAAAAATGCTTAAACCTAAATTAAGTCTTGTTTTTGTATCATAAATACGAGCTGACAAAGCGTGTCGAGTTGACAGAGCATGTCTTATAGATCACTTAGCAGTGCATCACCTATTCATTCATTACTGCAGTTCCATAATTTGTCTCCAAATAGCATCTACTATAGGTATAGTCATATTATCTCACTTTATCCCTTTAGAGATACTTGGAAATAATTGAATTGAATTGAAATTTTACACTGTATTGATTACTGTAAGGAAACAGTCTTTTCAGGCTCTTCCTTACAGGGCAAAAGGTATTTTGTTAAGGATTCAAAATCCTTCCTCAAGGACATTTCTCCAGGGGTCCTATCAGTTGAAGGTCTCTTGATCCACTTGCTCCATCGTGTGCCTTTTTCCAAAATCATTCAATATTGTATATAACATGGAATCTCTATCAGAATGGTTTCAAACATGTCTCCAAAAGAAGGTAAAAATGCAAGACATGCCTCTTTTCCCTGCTCTCTAGCAAAACCTTAAATGCAAACTGCCTAAAGCTAGTGAGGCTACTGCATGTAAAGTACTGTATATATGGAGAAAAAGAGAGGGATGGAGCAAAGGGATAACAAAAGAAATATGAGGGACAGGATTAAATATAACCCTCTGAGTACATTAAATAGGGGGGAAAAAGATAAATATTGCCAGGATTGAGTATGAGGACTGAGCAAGAGAAAAGGATGTAAAGTGCAAGTAACTTCCCCAGTCACCCCTTATGGGCAGCTTGAGGGCTTGAAGGTGCTCATAAAGGCCCTCTCACTGGTCTTGCACTTTGGCCAGATTAGACTGAAAAGAAGTAAAAAGGGGTAACAGGGGAAATAAAGAGGAATAGTGTGAAGGACACTGGTCTGTGTTGTTTAGAGGGGCAGATCTGAAAAGATAACTAAACCTGGACGCATGAATGTATGCATGCATGTTTTCATCAATCCACCCATCCAGGCTCCAGGATAAGGGAGTGACTGACTGAAAAGAGGAAAATAATTTGTTATTCAATCCATATTATCTTTTTGTCTGTGGTCCCCAGGTTTACAGGTTTTGTTTTTTTAATTTACTTATTTTGTATTTATTGTATTTATCAATTAATTTTGCTTCCAGAACACCAATCGAAATTGATCATCCATCCTTGGTCTTTGGTAGAGATTTAAAATCACTGTCGCCTAACACAAACACCGAGGAGGAGACTGCAAGTAGCCTAACAGGTAATGCACACACACACACACACACACACACACGTCAGTTTAAGTACCCTTTGACACAAAAATGGGATGTTGACATACAGCTTTGACAGTCGTGTGTTTTTGGTATACGGACCCCGTTTCTGATACACATACCCAAACAGTCTCTCAAACCAAACAAAGAAACGGTTAAGGACAGAATGGTTTGACAGATGACCTGCAAATGCACACACACACACACACACACACACACACACACACACACACATATATATACAAGCACATGGTAGCAAAAGTAAAAAACCTCTCCCTCTCAGCGGGTCAGACGTATCAGTGCCTGCCCATCCATCCATGGCGGTGTGACGGGTAATCACTGGCTGTGATTGTGTGGGCAGAGGGCCGTTAGAGGCGGCTCATGCCTGACAGGTTGCACTCTGCCTGGGTAAGGAATGGGGCAGGGAGAGGGGGGTGGGGGTCGGCCTGCAGTCTGAAGCTCATGGCCTGGAGCTCATCAGTCAGGGGAGTGTCCTGGCTGTCTGGCCCCCAGCCGAGCCGGTCAGGAGACAGGTAGACCAGGGTTATCTCTTCCCTTCCAAACCTCTGGACCCTGGGGCTGTCAACTGCCTCTCATCACATCAATCGAGATTCACTCCAATCCTGGCCTCGTTAGGATCTGCAAGTCCTTGTCTGCTCCCTCCCCCATCGCTGTCTATCTCAAATAGTTGTTTATTTCAAAATCTTCAAGGCCATAATAGTTCCCTGTGCTCCCCAAAAATAATATTTAATATGTGGCAAGGCAACTGGACAAATTTGATACGGTAAATTAGAATTATGACTAACATTTCTAAGTAACTAGAGTGTCCTCTAGTTACTATGTTATAAATTAACATTATCTCTTGGAGTTCTCCACAGTGTCAACAAAGCAGAGATGCCTTAACAACAGTCCAAAAAGTAACACTACACTTGAAATAGCTCTTGTCTCCTAAGTATTGCAACTTTCATATGCAGATAGGCAGCTTTAAACTTTTCTTACTTCTTGCTCTGCCTGCCCCAGTATCTTTAATAATGCCTGTCATTCAACCATGAGTTGCACTTTTATAAATCCAATTCCAAACATAGAAATCACTCTCTCTCTTCCTGCACTCTGGTTGATTTATCTACTAAAGGAAGGAATCTCTGTCTGTATGTCTGTGTGTCTGTATGTCCTTCATGAATCTCTTGAACTGTTCACCTGATCAACTCCACACTTGGTGGATGTATGGCTGGGGAACAAAGGGAGTGCCATGTCGAATTTGGTGCAATTTGGACTCTGCAGCAGCAGAGTGGGGCTTCTGGGCTCTGCTACTGCATCTCATGATCTTAGCTGTGCAACCCTGCCATGAGAGAGAGGAGAGGACGACATCTCTCTTTGTATGATAACATTAAAAACTAGGCATTGTTGTTGGTTTCCTGACTCATTTTAAAAAACTGAGCACATGAGTGAGTGACAGAGAGACAGCACTGGAAAATTTTCTCTGAGAGAGAGAAAGCCCATGAATGAGAGAAATACCACGTTATTTTCTGATTGTTTCATAGTGGTTACATTCTAAAGCACAAAAAACCAACCATCAAACACTTATCAGGTGATTTACTGAGGAGACAGACACTCTTTTGTGCAATGGTGCAATTTGGACATGTGACACATTTTATATGAATAAACTTAGCATAAACAAGCGAACAGCGAGCTGCTCAGCTCCGTGTCTGATTGCAGCGGGGACTGTTTGATATACATTACACATTACAGCAGGCCAGGGCTCCTGGGCTCTGACTCGACTCCATACTTGACGGGTGTACTGCTGAGGACCTAAGGAAGTGCAGTGTCGAGTTTGGACACACAACACATTTAATAAACTTTGAAAAAACAAGTGAACAGCGAGCTGCTTAGCTCCATGTTTGATTGCAGCGGGGGCTGTTTGATATAAACACCATAAAATCACAGCGGGGTGGGGATTCTGAGCTCTGACTTGCCGAGTGCGACAAAGGCACGCCTCCCAGCACAGTTAAACTGCTTGAGAGAAAAGAACGTGCACACACGAAAAAATAGAAGAAAAAAATAGAGACGAAGGCAGTAAAACTAGCTAATAGGAGCACAGACACATTTGATTGGCAGCAGAATCAACCAATGGAAAGCCATAAACTGTTTCTACGGTTCAACCTCTGTTTAGTCTCACTGGTGAAGTTCTGTCTGGATTAAAACTATTTAATTTATTAAATCTTTATTGTTCTAACTGATATGTTCATCAATTGATACGTACATATGTGGTTTTCTGCAAATAATAACCACTTGGCCCGTTCTGAAGAGGCATGGTTTGAACAGGCACTGCGCTAGTTCTTCAAACAAGCTTTTTGCTCCCAGTGTGGCCTAGAACAAGATTTCTTTTGGAAAAAGACCTGATAACACAACAGTAATCTCTGGGAGGATTCCTTGTTTACTGCTGGGCACACAAAAACACAAACATGAAGTTCAAGGAATAACCTCTAGATACCTTATAATGGTGAGGGCACCAGACTGTTTGGGTCAGATGGTCTTTAAGCGTCTGAAATTTGAGTCAGTCATTTACTTTAATTAATTACACTACTTGTTGCAAGTGGTTACACAGTTATATTTAGTGGAAAATGCTCTGCTGAGGGAGCTCCTCAAGGCAGGATTTCTCAGGCTTGTCTGGCCCATGACCCAGTTTTTGGTTCCAAAATTCTCATTAACCCAAGAATTAGAAAATTGTGTGTTATGAGAGTCTGAGTATGGCACACTTTTGTATTTATAACATTTTCTATTAAAAATGTATCAGAAATATTGCCCTAAGGCATGTGAAGATTTCTGCTTAGAGCATTAAATTAAAGAAATATATTTTATTTGACATGTAAAGATCTATAGCATAAAAGATTCAGATGACTGCATGAAGTAGTAGTATAAACAATGCAATTTCAAATTGAAGGCAAGTTAAAAAGTTACACAGGTCCCTGACATCTCAAACCATTCATGAGATGGTTATTTGACTCTTAAGAAAGCTCTTAAATATACCCTTCAATGGGCCTCATGCAAGAACCACTTGTACAAGCAGATTCATTCTTAAGATGCACTTACAAGTGAATTAAAAGAACATTTGTAGCATTCATCATTTTTCTTGTACATAATATTTTCTCGTAGGTGTGAACGAGTGGTCCAGACCTGTCGTACGTGTTATGAATAGATCATCTCTGCCTTTCTTCACACGGGAGAAACACTTACAATTATAATGCCATAATCTGAATTAATTGGCTCAGCAACTTCTGCATTTCAGTGGTTGCTGGGAAACTTCTCTCACTCCGACAGCTGCCTCTGTGTCTCTCTGCAGGTCTCTGTCCAGTATCATCTTCTGTTGCAGCTGACAGTGTAACATCACCTGTAGACAATATTATTCTCTCATCTGATATTTCTGTGACTCTCACATACTTTGACTGCCTCCCATCATGGACCACTTTGCTTTAGAAATACATTTTTTAGCATCTAACTTCATATCAAAGTATTCCCTCTTTATTTCTGTCACAGTTCTTTTTTCTGCACTATTGTTTTTGATGACATGTCAGCTGGATTCATATTTTCTAATTGTTTTCGATCTCCTACTACTAACAATCCTAATTTTGTTATGTTTTTGTCCACTGATTTCTGAAAGCACGACTTGAAGCTGCATAGTGTTTTTACTCTTTGGGAACATTTTTGTAAATGACACTCGCCTACAAGTAGAGCAGAACATGGAGCCTTAAATGGCAATTTTAGGGCTGTGGATTATGCAAATGATCACATCTCACAAACGTTTACCCTCTCATGAACAGGTGACATTTATCAGCCTGAAACGAAGGACAAGTTCGGGCAGTTGAATCTGACATAGAACACTCATACGAGCAAACCTCAAAGAAAAAAGTAAGAGTTTCAGGATAGAAATACAAAAATATTCTTGCATAAGGCCCATTGTCTACTAAAAACAGTTATTCAAATCATGAATTTCATGAATCTCTCTGCTCACAATTTAATAATAGATATTCCATTGTTTCAGTGATATGCAGATGCGAGGAAGACAGAAGTGTCTTTGGGAAATGTGGAGCTGTTCAGCAGCTGATAAACTATTCCTTCCACCTGCTTCAAACTTTTCTAATGCATGCCAATTACAACAGGTTGCAGAGTTTCTCCTCCTCTCCTCTCTTTGATTATGAAAGGGTGGGTTATGCGTGTGTCCATGAATAATAAAAGCTGTTTTCTCGCATCATGTGGGGAGCACTCCCTTGTTTTTAATTCTCATTTTCCTGAGCTGTCAGACCCATGTGGTGATGTGACAGAAGGATTGTTAGTATGAAAGACAATAGGGGGGTGGCACAGATAGGTAACCTGCAGTGGTAGAACAACGATAGAAAGTCATGTGCTGAAAAAATTACAAATCCAGCAAAAGAAAAGGAAATTTCAACATACAGTGTGTGATGAACTGTAAAGTATTGTAAATAATATTTTGAATATGTGTTCATGAGCAATGACTTATTCGGTGGTACCTTTTATTCACAGATGTATTGCTGCGTAAATAACCATATGAATAGAAACAACGTGTCAATGTTTGCTCAATATAAACACATATTCACAGGTAATCGCATGAACATACAGGTGTCTGTTTTCCTTTAAGCAGCAGGATGGTGTGATCAGAGGGGACCGCTGTTCAGCCCCTGTGCTGACAGCAACATCTTTCAACTGAAACATGATAATAAATTAATACCACCCAAGTGTGCTGCTCTGTATGACCCTGACCTCTGATCCCTGGTGGAATAGGGTGTAAGAACAGAACATTTCCCTGTTGGTATCATGTATCCATGTCCACTTGGGATCTTTAACAGGCAGAAAAATGATGAGAGATACTGGTAACAAGTACCTGGAAAAAAAGCAGAACACGCATCACTCATGAAATGCCTTTTTTTCTTTTTTTCTACTATGCTAGCTTTGGGATTATATCAATATAAATCCATACTGAAAGAGAATATGAAGATTCTGTGTCCACTTTACTGTATGTGGTGCCATAAAACAGTATCTTATATTATGTTGTGATACTTTCTTATGTTCAAATGAAGTGAACATAAGAATCCTTTCATCAAATCTGTTTTAGCATTTATATTTTGTGGATTAAAAAATAAGTGCTAAAACAGATTTGATGAAAGGATAATTGACCTGATACATTTTCTCATAAATGATTTGCTTCATTTAATAAAAAAAACAAAAAACAAGTTTGATTTGCTTCCCATTTATCTTCCATCACGGCAGTGTCCATCACTTGTCATTCAAGTTTGCACTTGGTCACCCTCAGTGCTGCCAAAGCATAGCAAAATTCAATAGACAAAGCTGGCTAGAGGCCAGAAGTTGAGAGTTGAACTGAGAGTTGAGCAGAACACTTAGGGGTCTTGGGATTGGCCTGTGATTGATACATCGGCCAGTATACATATTTAATAATAAATGGTTCTGTCAATACGAATGTTGAATGATAAATGCCTGATGAATTGGGAGTTCTTGCATCAACTACAATTTCATCATCAAAGAGCAAATTCATGTATTTAACTGTAGACTGCTTTATTTATGAAATAATTTAATTTCTGTGACTCTATGTCCATCTGACAGTATCTTAACAAATAATAAAAATTTAATTCTGGAAAAAAATGGCAGCAACCACAAAAACAAAATAAAATAACAAATGCCCTCAGACCCTCACATTGCAACATATTACATGTCTCTGTTTCCCTCTCACCCTGTCTTGATTTTTTTGTGCGTGTGCGTTTATAGCCCAGGAGGAAGATTTTCATCGCTACTGTGCATCATTGTTTGCTGTCCCTGTCAGCAGCAGCAGGACTGAGCCTCAGCTTACTACAACTGAATCGTGCCTCATCATAGAAGTCCTGGATGAGGTAAGAAGGACAAATGCATTGTATTTTAACAAAAATCTTTTATCTACGTGAACACACAGTGAATCTAGACAGGGCACATGGGTGAGTAGACACACGAAGATTTATACCTGCACACAAGGCTCCACAGACTCTCTCTCTCTCTCTCTCATTCACATGTGAACACACTGTTTTCTTTTGTTTTCTACAGACAGACAGAGACACAAACGGAGTCTTTGTTGCTGAACAGAGGACAGACAACAACATAAAGTAAGCCTCAATCTAAATAAAAAGTTTCAGTTGTGCCCTTGCAGATGCCTACAATACCACAATCACACTGGCCTGTGTGAAAAAGCACAAGTTCAACTGGATACGTCTGTCTTCTATGCAGACTGAAGTGAACAAGGTCTTTATAGACGAAAGAATTCTACATCAAATGTTGAAATCTTATTATTATCGATTAATAAATCTCTCAGCATGTAGTCAACAGCAATAACCTATGCTTCTCAGAAATAGGTGTGTTTCAACAGTATATCAGTGGTGCGAGTTCAAGGTCTTGCTTATTCATTACCAATATAATAATATAATATAAGATCATTGAGGAGGCTTTTCAGTGCAGTACATGTGGTGCAACAATAAGTCTTAAAGACTATGTACAGTATGTCTTATAGAAACATACAAAAACTAACTTTCTGTTTTTTGGTGTCTAAAAAGATGGAACACTGAGGAAGTAATTTGTCAGTGCAATCATGTTATCCATTTAATTGTATAAGAGCCTATGTAGAAATTTAGTAAAAGATGAGACTCATAAGGTGACAAACACATTTTTGAGAGTCACAAGAATAATTTTTATACAATTTCAATCAGATAAATGTGTTTTGTTCTTTTTTGACAACAAAGACGGCAATTATTTTCACATTCAGTCATCTTACGTGATGCATTTTTGACAATCTTGACTAAATAGTGTTGGGACGGGCAGTAGTGTGTTAAGTTATTAGCAATAATTCATAATTATCATAGATAATTATGAATAATTCATAAT
The DNA here is from genome assembly GCF_914725855.1 of Thunnus albacares. NCBI lineage: Eukaryota > Metazoa > Chordata > Actinopteri > Scombriformes > Scombridae > Thunnus > Thunnus albacares. The sequence continues at coordinate 23,462,671 of NC_058111.1, read as the reverse complement.
TATCATAGATAATTATGAATTATGAAATCAAGATATTGTTAACATTAATCAATAATTCTGGCACCAACTGATGGATCTGTGGAGTGCACGGTTGGTTATTAACAATAATTAACAATTATCAGTGATAATTAATTATAAAATTAATAGAATTATTAATATGTATTGGTAATACCCGGAAACTGGGACCAATAACCAAACAAGGTAGTCTCATAAATGGGAGTTCACCTAGAATGTTAATATCTGAGAGATATCAACATTCAAGGGTGAACAAAGAAGGGTTGAATTTGAGTTCTGACTCCTTCAATCAGCCACTTTTCACAATATGTTACACACAATAATGACAAAAGAACTTCTCTTTAAAGATATAACAGTGTTTATTAAACTTAGCAAAATTAACAAAGTTAACAAATGCTTCATTCAATAAACAACTATTCTAAAATCTAACTCTACCAAACAAAACACAAACAGCTATGTACAGGGTTGGACACATGCAGGGGAATGCACCAAGATGGCGACTTGGCCTGACGTGATGACGTCCTCGGTCTGCGACACGGACGTGACTATGGGAGGAAGTCACGTCACGCGAGACCTGATGGTGGAAGTATGGCGGTGTCTTGGTTAGACAAAAGCAAGATGGCGCTGCCTGGTGGTCGGCGTCTTGCACTCACCCAATTCCGTGAAAAACACACATGTCTGATGGCGGATAAGGAAAGACAAAGCAAAGCTTTGTCCGACATTATCTGACCATCAGATGTGCAAAAAGATGTTGGTGCGTGTATCTGTGTGCGCGCGCGCATGTGTGTGTGCGTTAGTCGCAAGAGAGGGAGAAGGAGAGAAAGCGATCGTGAGAGGGAGAAGCGGTTCCTTTGTCCACAGAGAGTGCACGTACGGACGGCAGTCTGTAATGCACATTGTCTGGTTTCTGATCGACAAAGCAACTTACTTTCTCACTCATGATGGCACAAACACAGCAATAGTCCCGAGCGGGACAAACACAAAATAGTCTAGCGTGGTGAACACAACTAAACAGGCAGCAAACTTAAAATACTCCTCAGAGTAAAGCAGAGAAAATGGACTCGGCAGTCCGTCAACTCACACAACAAAACAATAGCAATAAAGCTAAAAAGCTAAATGCTAAACAACAGCACTGATGCTGAAAAGAACACACAACTAACACTGCCTCTGCCCAGACGTATGCCTCTTACTTGGTCACTTCAGAAAGCGAGCAGGGTGTGTGAGTAGTCCGCCTTTTCTGTCCGGCTTTGTCCTTGGCTCGGATGCAGACGATGACCGTTCTCACACGGTCGGCGAAAAGCACGGCAGCTGGCTCTCAGCGGCATGGCGGAGTCGACTCGGTGAGGAAGAGCGGGGCAGAGAAGTTCCACATCTTCCTGAAGAAACTTTGTTTCTTCCTTCTCGAGGGAATTTGAGGACGCTGGTTGCAACAGCGGTCTCTCTTGGATCCAGGAATGTGTTTGGGTGAACAAGGGCGAAGTCTCGTCTCGTCCGGCGAGGGGAGTCTTCGATGAGGGGAAGACACATGCGTGGGGTACCGCCTTTAGTCAGGCTGACTTACAGAGGAACAGAAGTTACCCCTAGCTCAGCGTCATGGGAAAGGCGTGTGTTTCAGGGCGAGCTCAGTTTTTAAAGGGGCAGTGATGTCATGGCTGCGTCATCAGGACGCTCCGCCATGCAGGAGCGTCTCCGCCAATCAGAGACTGTATGTTGACTGTTCCCTGCTGAGGTGTGAAAATTGCAAAGCATCCTTGGAAATGGAGTTTGCAATGGACTTCCATTGTCTGTAAAGAGCATTTTGGCGATATTCCTTTGTCTCGGGGGAAACAAAGGAAAAAGCACCTCGTGGTCAGGCCTCACAGGTTACATGTAGGCCTGTGTGACCTTGTGGTTTGAGGCCCAACAATAGAAAGAACATTGTTGTGCAGGTTGGTGTCAATGCGTTGGTGGATAAACATTACACCATTACTAGCATGTGTTAACATCCTGTCTGTACTTATTAAATTGTTATTTCCTGCACAGGGTCCCCTCTGTTCAGCAGGTCTCCAGCAAAGGAAGAGAGCTAGTGCCCCAAACACTCTTAACCGGTGGTGGGTTCTCAAGAGTCAGCCTCTCTCCTCCCAGTCGAACACAACCATCCAGGCAGTCTAGAGCATCAACACAAAGCAAAGCACCTCAGAAGCTTCATCCATCAAAGCCTCAGGCTTCACCAGCAGAACACTCAATGAAATGTAAGCTGTGAAAGAAATACATTCTCTATAGTTTTCTGTAGAAATGGTGAACAGATGCATTGTTGGTTTGAATGGAGCCTGTTTGAAGATCAGTTTTAAGGGCACTGCACCAAAACATAAAGTTGATTTGTTATATGCCTAAATTAACCCTATTTCTTGCACAAACACGTGTGTGAGACTTACTCAGTTAATTGATGATTTTAAGTCACTGGGTTTGAATACATCTCCCAGGTGATCTGGAGAGAAATTGTTTCATTTAGTGTGAAGTGCTTATGAAATTATGGAAATGGTGGAATAACAAAAGTGGGAAACATTTTCTTACTTTGAGAATGCACACAGAGTGAGGTGCAGACCAGTTCAAGCTTCAATGCAAGTCCATCAAAATAAAAACACATTGCACAACTCTTTTTCCAGTGTGCCATGCTTTATTCAGCAAACATTTTCTGCTATGTTGCCTTCATCAGGCATCACAGTCACTTAAAGCTTGACAGAGGTATTTTGGGGGATATTGAACTAATATGAGCAGGTATTTTGTTTTTTGGGGTCTTTGGAGTTCAGATCCAAATAAAGAATTTCAGTCACTATCTAATCAACCAAGATAACCTTTTCCTCCACAGACAGTCAGTTACACTAATAAATGGGGTAAAATGGAGGTCAGTTATTATTGGAGAAATACTCCTTCAATTATGATTCTAGAGTGAAAAGAACTCATTCCTCTCAGTTAAAGTCTGAGAAAATACTTTTATTCAAAAGACAATATGCAATATTAATGCATCATAAATAATATCAAATTACACTAAAACTGACCTTTCATTTTTATTTATAATCTTGTATTAGTTTTCATAATTTTCCCAAGCCTGATTTGTGGCAATGTCAGTCATCACATATTTTTTTGTAATGTCACTTCAGTGTAAGCAAAATTCAAAATAATGTAACTGCTGCTGCTGTTTAAAAACATGAAAAATGGCTGAAAGGGGCCACAGGAGAATGTAGCTGTAAATTCTACCTTTAAAGAAGCTGAAGACTCAGATAAAAGAAGTGGCTGTGACTGTAGTGCCCGTCCATTTTACAATAGGCTAGATTGCATTTTATGCAATAAGCACACAATGACTTTTCATGAGCATCACAGATATTGAATATTGGCCACTCTAAAAATATAATGAAAAATGTCTAGTAAATCAGTATTGAGCAGTAAATGGTTGTAGTGCAGCCTTTGTTAAGGACAAACCTCATAATCCCTATATATGAAAAACATTTCAGCTGTTCTTATGAAGCATTGTGACTGTACGCCCACAAAAGCAACTAATGTTCTTATTATTTGTATTCTCTTTTGCACAGTACCGTCCTCTAAAAGTAAACCATCAGCATACCCAACTGCTGGGACTCCAAGGATGTCAAAGACATCAATCAAGACATCAACAAAATCACAAAATCCCAGTTGCTCTCCCACAGTCTACAAATCAAAACCTGACCATGGATCACCACAAATTTTGTCCTCTCCCTCATCACTACATTCCCAAACTGAGATCCTTAAATCCTCCTACTCCTCTCTCTCATTTCCTCCTGATGTTTCTCCTTTGGGTAGTGCCATATCACCAACCCCAGAAGAGCATCTCTGCCCCTCTCCATTTACATCCCTCTCTCTTAGGTCTACTTTCACAGTCTCACCATCAAGTTCTACAGAGTTAATCTTATTGCCCAAAGTTTACAAATCAACCCCATTACAAAAAGGCTCACCCTCACCTCTGCTACCAGAACAGTCGCAATCATCCCAGTTATTCTCAGAAACAATCTCATCACTGAAGCTTTCCCAATCACCACCAAGCAATCTGAAGTCCCCAAAGCAATCCCAACATTCCTTGTGTGACCCAGAGTCTCTTCTATCAGATAATCAACTCCAGTCACCTCTGTCACCTGTGTCTTCCACTCCACACCCACCACCAAAATTGCTGGAACCAAGTCTACCACAAACAAACCCTGTGCCATACAGAGCACCTGAAAAAACCCCATCCACCTTATCTCCACTTAAGCAGTCCCCTCTGGATGTATATTCTAGCTATAGGTCAATCCCAACATATAAGGAAGTACCATCTTTTATGTCCCCTACTCCTCTGACTTGTGACCATGAATCATCTCCGTCCTGTCAATATACACAGTGTCCATCACATCTATTAAATGCCATCCACAGTCCTTCAGCTGACAAGATGAAGGAGGAAGAGGAGCTATCAATAGGTATGTGAACTGTTTACGTGAGAGCATGTTTATGCAATGCATGTGTCTGCATGCAAATCTGAATGACCTCTCTTTGTCTTTGTGTGAACATGTATGACTGTATTTGATTTCCTGATGGTGAATCGGTGACAATAATTAGACTTCTTTAAAAAAAAAATGCTTGTCAGTAGTTCACTGTTTACAGGAGATGAGCCTGATTTGAACTATACATATTAAAAATTGGCAGTAATTAATATTTTTCATGATAACAATGTATCAAATGACAATGTATTACATCAAAGATGTTCTGTGTAGTGATGAACCTACAGCAAATTATGACCCGACCCTCCGGCTAGCAAGTTTCAGTTCATTGTTTGACTGTCCACTCCACAACTTTACTGTTTTGGTTCATTCTCACTGCTTTCATAGCATCATTTTTGGCTACAGCAGGCAGCTCAGAGTAAAAGCTTTTAGTATGTGTACATACAGTATGCCTCCGTTGTACAGATGTTACCACTAATAGTATCTCATACATTTTTTTGATAATTTTTGCATTTCAATATTATTTGGTGAGATTTCCAGACACCAAACAATAATTTCTGGGGACCAAAATTTGGCTTACAAAAAAAAAAGAAAGAGAAGGAAAAGAAATATAATCGTGTTTATAGATGTGGAAGCATGGGTCTTTTCAGTAAAGCGACTCCTGATAGAACACTTTGTCATGCTACATTTTGCCTGAACACAATTCTCAATGGCCAGGCAGTTTATATGAATAAAACGCTGCTTGTGGATCTCAGCAGTAATGGCTTCCTTTTATTCCACTGGGCTGTCAAAGCCAATTTAGATTCAACAATAAAAAGTGTTCTTTATTTTTTTTAATATCGATTAGGGTTTTAAGTAAATACCTGACAAAACGCTACAACACGCAGGAAGGTAATTACACCATAAAGAATGTCCCTGAAGTAGTATACAACACACACACACACACACACATACTTCTTCTGGGATTCACTGTTGCAAATACACACATTGTTCTTATATATGCAGGTGTGCACACACACTTTAATACAGGCAAGCATGTAGTCACACAAGAATACATTAGAAACACACGTAAAGTGTTTTTGCTGACTTGCATGTGTGCGTACACATTCAGGAGTTTTGTGTATATGGTTATGGTGTGCTGAGGGCAATTTTTTTTTCCAAAAAACATCTGGGAATGTATTCATGAATTAAAAATGAAGTTAAAATCTGTGTGAAAACATGACTTTAAATAGAGGACCTTGTTTCCTATAAACTGTGATGACAAACAGGCCCATCACTTCCACACTTTTCCTCCTCTTGCTTTTACTTCTCTCAGTCCCACTTCTTGACATTACCCTTAATTTTCTTCCTCTATTCATCCATCATCGCTGTGCCGTCCTTCTCATCCTCCATTTCCTACAGCTCTTTGGCCGGTCTTACACCATATGCCCGCTTTGCCAGCTTATTAGAGCTTGATGTGTATATGGCAGTGTCAAGGACACTTACATCACATTTTAGATTTTCCTTGGATGTTAGAGATGAAAATGTTGCGTCAGTGGTTCAAAGCTTGATATATCAAGGACAGTCAGTGTGTTCTAACCACTCACCTTGAAAGTCCAGAATTGTCTTAGCCATATTAATATAATGGATTTTTGGCTAATACCTGTATGCTTAATGACATGTTTGTACATCTTAATTCATAATTCAAAGAAAAACTGTCTGTATTTTTCATGATTAAGACAGTGGAGATGAACTGTCCAGTGATAGCCTGGGTCTGGCTCCACATGAGGAAGACTCTTCAGATGACGAACCAAAGATGCATGGATGTTTGGCAAGAGGGAGCTCCAGACAAGAAGACCAAGGGAATTCTGCCATATCTCATCTAGAAGATCCCTTTGTTCCTGCAGATGCAGAAAGAGAAAATGAACTGCAGACTGATGAACCAGAACAGCTGTCAGAACCATCCATGGTAACATGTTTCCATATTCCCACATCCTTTTCACTTTCTAGAGGGGGAACATTAGGCTGGAAATCTGTAATGGCACTACTTTCTGGGGAGCCTATCCCTTGTTAGATCAGTCATATTAAGCATTCACAGGGCGCAACAGTAAGTGGTTTTATGAGTGGTTGCCAAAGTGACAATCAGGCATCAATATGAAATAGATTTCACTGCAAACTAGTGTAATTACCATTAGCCTACTAAATTCAATCCATAATTTTGTCCGTTTGCAGGGTAATTTAGGGCACATTTACAGTTACGGTGCGAGTGTAGCTGTCTGTCCCACAACACGACCACAGGTAACCATTGGCAACCATTTTCAAAATCAAATGTCCACAGAAAATGTTACACAGATAAAATATTAGAAAATATTAGCATGAAATCATTGTTCCAGTGTTACATGTTCAAAGTAATTTGGCATGAAATTATTATTCTATATATTTATTAGACGCTTTTCACCTGATGGAAGCCAGTGCAGCCCTTGTTTTTACATTGCTAATACAACAAACTGGTTAGCCACATACATTATTAATTGCACAGGCTGCAGCAAGCTCATTGACTTGATAAAACTGATATTTTTAAAATGCTGAAAAATAGTTCATTGTTATCAACTGAATGAATAGTCTATATCAGTTTTTCACTAAAGTTTGTCTTTGAACTATCACAAAGCTGGGCCATAAAGGGAATAAATGGGCAAGTTTTAAGAAGTTATAGAGAACCGCATAATTACACTGGACACAATCACTCCATAGAATGAGAAGACTTCAGCGACATACAGTTAGAGATTTTTATTGTAGTTGACTTGATCTATTAGATTACATTTGTATCGTACTAATTACTTTACATTATACATCTATAGCTCAAAGACACCTAAAGCAGTGGTGTTAAAGGTGCACACCATTGAGAGAATAAAAGAGAAACAGAGTGGATTAAAAAGACACCGCTTGAATGGTCCCAAATGACCTATCAGCCATTTAATGGTATGAATCCTTTATACTATGATAGAGGAATGAAAAAAAATAAGAGGGGCTAGTGCTTTATTAAAAAGCTGGAGCGAAATGAGGTCCATGATTGTGATGATGGTGGTTATCTGTGGCCTCTGGATCTGAATCAGACTGCTCCTAAAATTGGATAGTAATTTTTTTTTTCCAGCTCGCTTTCTCTTTGGACTCTTTTCCTATCTTGTCTCTCTCCATATATTTCTTATATTGTCTCTCTTTCTTCCTCTCTTTCCTTTGGTCCATTTTTGGTCTCTCTTTTGCACTTTCTCTGTCTTTTTTATGCTTCCTTTCCCTCTGCCCTTGTTCCTTTTTGTTTTACTTTGACCTTATAGTTCACACAACTAGTCAACTGCTGCATCGTTTTTACTGTGAAGAAACATTGGTCCGTACAAAGACAACTCCAATTTTTCCTGCTACACAGTATCATTGTGTTTGGTCTCTTGCCATTTCAATGTTATGCGTCTCTCCTTTCTTTCACCCTGCCTTCCTTTTGTCATTTTCCTTGCTCCTTCCTCGCTCTAAGGCAACACTATTTCTACATGCCTTCCTATTTTCTCCCAGCCCTTCTGCAGTGTCTTGCAATGCTACGGCTAGCATGCTAATGCACCAGATCTAATCTTAACTAAACAGAGCTTCCTCATTTTACCCCAGTCTCATAGGAGGACACTTGCTCGGGAAGAACAGCGAACCCACCACACCGTCGTGAGATGCTCTCACCAGCTCCAGGGGTTAATTAAAAATCAATTCATCAAGTGGAAACAAAGGAAACAGGGAGAAAGGGGAATAATCTCCAGTGAAATACACTAGCTTTTTAATATGCAGTCGAAAAATGGAAAAATACAAATTTTAACACACTTACCTGTCTTAATAAAAGTTAAATTGATATTGAATTTCAGTTTGTCCTTCGAACTGATTGGGTTAGAATAGAAAATGAAACTCAAGCCGTGAGACTAAACAATTAATTCCTTATTCCCCTGTACTCTCTTCCTCTCTATTTCCATGTCCCCCTCTTCACAACTCCACACTCCCTTTTTTCCTATACCCCCCACAACTCCCTCTACAATCTATTTCTTCCTTCCATCCCTGTGTCTCTTTCCATTGCCCCCAGGTGATGCACAGGCATAGAGCTAGGTCTGGATCAGAGCAGTCCTGTGATCTGGAGGAGTTTTCGCCTCTGGGTTTGGACATGAATTGTGGTCACTCAGACACACCAAAACACACACACTGTGGCCCATGCCAAGCTTCATCGTATGATGCAGACCAAACAGGTAGGTTAAAGAAGGGAAGTCTTTTTACGTGTAATTGTGTGTGTGACTGAATGTTATGCCTCTTATTTTATTGAGATTTTTTTTTTTTTTTAAACTGGCTCATGTTTTCTTATAAACTACATCAGAAAGTTGCTGTTTTTGTGCTTCACGAGATTAGATTGTGAAGATTACCTCTGTGTCCAACTTTTGCCTGGAGATTCTTTCCAATTTGCAAGCGTTATTCATATCACAAAGGCCTCATAATAGGATTTAGAACAAATATGTAAAAACGTAGAGCTTACAAGAGAGATGAAAATGAGTTTTAAACCCAAAGGAGTGCTGGCTGCTTGGTGGAAAACGAGAGACGGGGGACAACACCGATAATTTACTACTGGTGGGTCCAAGGAGAGCCTCCCTGACATGCCTTTTTTAAAATTTTGTGTGTGTGTGTGTGTGTGTGTGTGTGTGTGTGTGTGTGCATCTTTGCCTGCACATACATCTAATCCTGTGTGCTTTTGTTAATAGATATTTGAACTTCGTGAAGATTCGTGTCTCCATTTTCTTAAACTTTAGGTGAAGACACGCACACACAGACCCCCTAAAAACGTATTTCTTCACAAAGACACATACATACAGTAAAGCCTTTTCTTCTTCTTGTTCCTTCCTCAAATGAACAGCGGAGGTAATAGTGTCCTTCACATGGCACTCAAAGTTTACTTTGACTTTACCTTTGAGAGGAATGTGGAAAGGCATATATTGTCAGTGCAATGTAGGGCTGGCCGATATGGCAAGAGATATGATCACAATAATTTTTTCCACATTGCTCAATATCAATATTTGTCATGATATATAATTTGATAATGCTGCCAGTTTGAAGAGTATCCTGATAAGGACTAAATCCTGAAGAAACCAGAGGGTTCATTAGTTAAACTTTAGAATAGTTTAACATAAAAAATAGAATAACATAATGTAAACATTTAACTTTGCAAACATGCTTTATCTGCCTAACAAAATAATACGAGTTAGCTTGCCTTGTAACTTATTAAACTAATGTAAATAAAACTAAAAGCTGTGACCACTATCACATCAAATATCTTTGGCCATCTCTCAGTTTTAGAGGTAGAAATCTGAGTAAAAAGTGCAAAATTGTAAGCCAGCCATTATGCTACATCTTTATTTATATTTATACCATGGTCTGGGTGAATACTCTTTTCTGATTGGCCAGCAGGTGTGCGTTAAAACCGTTTATTGCATATGTAGTTTGGCTCAAGTTTAATCACTGTTCTAAATTCATGCTACCCAACTTGTAACCATAGCAACATTAAAGAGCACAGCTGTCAAAGCTTTCTCGTTTTGAAGAATGGGAAGCAGCAGAGGAAAAGAAATGAAGAAAAGAAAGAAACCAAGCAGAAAACCGCACAAGGAACTGACACCTGGAGAACTTAAAATGATAGAGGAAGAGAAGTATGAGATAAATACAAAAAAGCAACAAAATGGGCAGTTAATATACTGAGAGACTTTCTTTTGAAAGAACACTGATTTTCCCATTCAAGTGAATGGGAAAGTGGTCTCAGACTTTTGGACCCTACTGTATATATCTGCAAACCTCTTCATTTATCTTGACTGACTACATCATTTTCTGGGCTTAGTTCAGGTATCACTAGATTTGCTAGTTATCTTTATCTCTCTCTTTATGAAACAACACTACTGTTAGTGGGTAACTGGCCTTTCGTTGCTGCTCTGTTTACTTAGCTTTGAGGTTAGCCTCGCTTAGCAGTTAGCATTGTCACAAAGCTTTGTGACAAAGCTAACTGTCAAGTCAAAGCAGCCTCGTTAAAACAATGATGTGCGATGACTGTCCCGCAATTGCAGACAGAATGTCTCTATTAGAGAGAAGTGTCTGTGAGTTAGAGCAGCTTTTTTGGCTAACGTTACTTTAGATGTGACAGTCACTCCAGCTGTAGGTCTGCTAATGTTAGCACTAGCCTAGCCTTGTTGGCAGATGTGCTGGAGTTTGTCCCTCTTCACCAGCCTGGGTTCACTGTTTACCCGGGAACAGCTAGACTCTGACATAGAGGCTAATCTGAGGGTGCTGAAGCGATATATCGCTTTCGTGCCTCTTGGTTCCATTCATTTTTTTCCTCCTCTTTTCAGAGGACATCCACTTTCATCACCAGTAGCTCAAACAATGCTTTGTGGTAGGAAATGGGCATGTACTTTGATGTGCAAGTCAAAAACTGCAGATTGACTTGCTGTTGCTGGATTTATTTCTGCTGTGTGATAGGCTGTTAGATCTATCCATATCAAGTTAAAAATGTCCGAAGTTTATCATTGTAATCAACGTAACTTTTATTGCGATCCCATATTGAGATCGTTTTATCGCCCAGCCCTAAGACAACGCCATCTTTCTTTTACACCACCTCTGTAAACCATTTGTCTTATCAGCCATTACTGTCCTGAAAAGCCATACTTCACAATAAACACATAGCCTAGTGCAGCACAAAGCTGTGAGGTTTAATTTCAAACTACACCAAACAAACAAGATGGTTTTAAAATGTCTGACATTCCCCTGTGTCTGCTAGAGCATGCTGTAGTCTTTGAGGAAAGTGTCCCTAAGTTTTATGATAAATTTTATATTTGTGACCAAAGTGAGGGCACAAAATTGTTCAAAATTACTTTTCAACACTAATGATGTATAAACTCACCATGTCTGTGAGGTGCTCAGACTGTCCAATAAGGCTGGTGAAAGTCTAGCCTGCATCTCCAAATTGCATCACAGTTAAAGTAATAATATTGGGATCGAATCAGACACTATAATTTATTGAGCCACATGGTGCTTATTACATCTTGTACTCTTGTCCCAGGCTGTTGAATAACATGCATTTCAAACAGCAGTTACTGTTTTGATTCAGCAACGATTTCTAATTCATACTTTGTTTGCTTAAGTAAATTGCTTTGGCCCAAAATGATCCCATCAACCTTTTCCTTCATCAACTCTTAAAACCCAGCTTTTCAATGTTTCATTGTCATGCCTGCGTTAAACGAATGAGGTTGACAGTGAGAGACTCCCACAAGGGCACCCTCCTTGCACCATGCAGTCAGCCGCTCGTCAAACCCTGCACTGTCTCTGCCACCATCGTTAAAGCTCCAAAGTTAATGAGAGAGAAAGGTTAGAGAGGAGGAATATCACCTTGACAACATTCTGCACCCATTTATGTCCCTCTATCCCTCCATCTGTCTCTATTTTTCTCTTTTTTTCCAGGCAGGGCTGAGATCCAACAGGTTTTATATGTCTCCTGCTCTACCTTTCCACCTCTCTCTCCTTGCTCTTACTCCCTGTCACCCGGTCAGTCAGAAAATGAGGTTGTTAGTGTGCAGTTTCTGTCAGGTGTGCATCCAGTTAAACAGAGAGAGAAACAGACAGACAAACCTATATAAAGAGAGAGAGAGAAAATACAGGCAGCTGTATGAAGTCACTGCAGTAAGATGTGCAGAAAGACAGGTAGATGGATAGACAGTCACCCATGTAGACAGACAGACCAACAGACTGACAGAATTTTAGTAGTATCTTTATGTGCATTTTGCAAATCTTTTTCTTTTTTCCCAACACTGTCCACTTCTCAGTGTGAATTATTTTCTTCTCAGTGAGTTTAAAAGCTGACTGGTTGATTCCTCACCTCCTTTCCGCTTTTCATTTGCAGCTGATTTAGACTAGTTGGTAGATTCTCCATCCAGTCAATAGTATAATTGAATGAGTAACCACTGGAGAGAAAGAATAAAACTGCAGTAATTGTATTTCTGCAGTCAGGATTGAATAGGCAGGCTTGGTTTGGTCCAGATGCTGCTGCTGGATGGACAAATGGAATATTCCATCAAATTTAACTTAATTGATTAAACTCACTTCTCTTCATTTATATATTTATAGGCATTAATGGGTCGATAATTTATATGTAAGCCAGTTTTTTACTCATTGCTCCTATATTAGTAGTAAGTAAACTTTATTTATAAAGTGCCTTTCAAAACCAGTTACAAGGTGCTGTACAATGCAAACAATTGAGAGAAAAATAAAATAGAATAAAATGAAATAAAAGGTTTAAAAACACGAAATATCAAAAAAACAAATCAATAAAACCATAAAACTACACAGAGGGGAGACACAGAAGTCAGATACAACAATAAAAACTGAAAACAACACAGAGAGCAATCACACATTACTATTATTAGAGGATAGGTTGTGATTCCCTAAAAGCCTCTATATATAGGATTTGCAAATGTTTGACTCCAACACTGACAGTGTTGAAAAAAGACTCTGGTAGCAGTGCACATCACTTACCCCTTAAAGTCATTCCATGCGTTGGATCTATACAAAATCCCACTCTGTTAGAGTTAGATAGCATAGCAAATGCATTGCTGCTTCCATTTGCTAGCTATAAGTCCAACTGATAGCAGCGTGACATTATATGATCTGTGATTTTGGATTTCATTTATCTTGTATCCCCATATTCTAAATGTTTTTCAGAGCATGTAAAAGGCAATAATAGGGTGATGGGTTGCTTTAAAATCGGGGGACACAATGAACAGAGGCCTTTATGGGATATAAAACTGCTGTATGTTTGTTTTTTTATCTTTTTTTTTTTGTTTCTTTGGTATTTTTATCAATGGCTATTAATTGTGAAGGTTTTTCAACTCTTCCTTTTTCTATTTTTTCTCTCTCACTGTTTTAGGGTCATTGGGTTACAGGCCAAGCAGCAGCCTCAGTACCAACATGGAAGAACACCTGCTTTTCAGAATGATGAAAGACAACCACACGCAGCAAACTGGATTCCAGATTCACTCAACCACACCCTCTGGGAGAGGAAAATTTACAGCAAATGAACTAGGAACATCTGGTAAGTGTATGCGTCTGTGCATGTGTGCTCACTGGCACGCTTGTGTGTATTTTGTCCGTGTGAATACTATCAAGCACGCAGAGCTTTGCCTCTTATTTATTTACTCTCATACACACAGAACTCCATTTCATAAACAATACACTTCATATAGCCACACTTTCTTGGCACTGAGTATGCAGGTTTCTTAAAGAGATTATACCATATCACTCTCAAACACATCCCTGCACATACTGTACAGTCGGTCCAGGAATGTGTCCTCTCATCACTTCCCTCGCTCAGATCCCAGAAACCTTGCAGTAATCTGTTTAGGCTGACACACACACTCATACACTTGTGTATATACGCACACACACACAAACCTGAGAAACAAGAAGATAATCTGTTTTACTCTGTGATATATCTAATACTGCTAATCAATTCACAGGATTCTCTTCTTCTCTCCTCCTCATTCATTTTAAACAACTTATCCCTTTCCATCCCTTTCCACACTGTTAAGCCACTTAGCCATACAGTTTGTTTTCTCCATTAATCTTGCCCATTCTTCCCTGCCACGCCCTCAAATATTTACCCATTCATGGTGTTTGATACCATTTTTATGTTGACTTAATTCCTACCGTTTTAGCTGCAAAGCAATCATTTTCAGCACTAAGACCTAAACTGTGCACACCTGACTTAAACTGTAGTTAAGTTTGATACTCTGAAAAGAAGTCCACACTTGAGGAGCTCGAAACCTTTAATAATAATAGCTAACTTGAGAACTCAACATTTTTAATATTTTTAATTCCTCCAGGGAGTGCAGACGTTTCGGCAAGTTGCCTTACTCAGTCTGCCTCAATGTGCCGTCTTGTCAGTGTGCCGCTCCAGTGTGCTGTCTGACAGCACACCGAAGAAGGCTCCTCACCGAAACATCTGTGCTTTGGATCCCTTGTGCCACTAATAAATGTGTTGAAATAGCTTTGTGCTCTTGAGCATCTTTGTGAGTGAGGGAACGGCTTTTCAAGTTCACAGCATTTGGTTTACCACTTTTTTTTTTCAGGCCTCATTTTAGTAATCAAGGCCCAAAGTGTTTGTTAGGTTCATTGACCTCAGTTATACCTGACATTATAATACATCACATTAAAAAGAATCATTAGTGATATGACTTTCAGCTATTTATTTACTGTATGCATATATATAGCTTCAAGTAATATTATGATATTGAAATCTGACCTTCGTAAGGAACTTTTGATGGAGGCAATTTAGAAAGATCAAATTTTAATCTCCCTCTCATTTAACACTGAATACATTTTAAATCAGGCACACATATTTATCAGTAAACAACATCTACATCTATGCACTATCTGCTTGAAAATGGAAGTAAATTGAGTCTATATGTATATGTGAATGCACATGTGTTAGCAGCACTGTACTGCATACATCATTCCTCCCATGCTGCTTAGTTTGACAGCGCAGGTGGTTGCGAAGCACTAAGTGGAGGTTGTGTGCCAGTTGAAAGACAGAGCCAGCCACTGAGAGGGGGGTAGGTGGAGGTAAGGAGACAATGCAAGATTGAAAGAATGAAAGACTTAACACTGGAGCTGAAACTGGTAAGACAGCACGCAGCATGAGGAATCAGTGTGCCGCACAACATACCCACATACACACATACACGCTCACACCATCATAGCTTCTCAATGGGGGCCTCGATGTAATTTACAGTGAGCAGGTGGGGATGGATGTTCAATCTGATTCAATTTGATGTGGCTCGCAGTGGAGAGGGATGAGACACCACTCATTCCAGTGACTGTTGTGATCGTTTCTCTGTCTCTCACTCTCTTTCCCTGAATCCTGCGCTGCATAACCCCTCCCTCCTCCTCTCCCTCTTTCTTACACTCACACTTTCTGTAGCTGTTCTCATAAAATGCCCTTTACTGTATATTCTCATACCCATAGTTAAATCCATTTATCTATCCTTCCTTGCACTGATATATTTATCCCCCCATACCTTTCTATCTTTTCTGTCTCTTATGCAGGGTCATGGTCCAACCTTTCTGGCAAGTCCACACCAACTCCAAACACCAGTCCTCTTCCTGCCTCTGTCCCACCCTCCCTCTCTCATTACTCCTCTCCTCCTCTCTCTGCCTGCCTGTCCCCTCCCAAGTTGGGCTCAGAGTTGGGTCCAGTGTTTCGTCCGTTGTCCCGGGCAGCTCAGGAGATTATGGAGATCTGTGATGTGGATCAGGCAGGCTGTGAGGACCCTGACCTGGACATTGAAACAACTGCACACACCCTCCATGATCTAGAACAGGAATTCAGACTCATGGCCAAAGGTACACACACACACACACACACACGATAAAGATGATAATGATTGAACAAGTATGCACTGATGTTAATCACAATGATATTTGATGATTTATTAGTTTTAATAGTGATAATGACAAAGTATGACATACAATAAGACCATGGATATTGTTTAAACCTTTTTTAATGTCTGCATCAGAAACAGGGGCACAGACCTTAGTAGTTGCTATGGGAAACGGAAGAAGTCAAGCTCAGCATGGGAATTGGCGTTCCACACGGTGGGTAATGCACACACAAACGAAACCCACTTCCAAACAATAACTGTGCTTGCTTCAAACACACATACATGTACATGAACCCATCCTTAATGGTGCGGCTGGACACTATATTGAATTAATTCAGTTAATTAGAGTTTTTGATTTTGCATGATGTATTATGACAATTTACACAAACAAGTTATTTTTTGTCAGACATAGATGACAGCTGGCTATATAAGCTGCCTTGAGTGAGGACAGTCCCTTAAACTGCAACATGAATAGTTTCATGATATGCTCACCTACCACAGTTTATGGGACTGTTTTGACTCTGGAATAGATAAAGAGAGAGAAAAAAGACCATACTCTGGGTTTGTGTTTGGTGAGGTATCATCTCTGGTGAAGCCGCAGGTGTTGACTGAACAATGTGCAGATTCCACTTTGTTCAGTCTGTCCATGTAGGATGTCTGCACTCTGTGTAGTTGAAGCATCTGGTACTGATAGTCCATAGCGTGGGATAATCTGTATTATCAAATTGTTAACAGTAACACCTTGTAAATGGTGCAGCTTTTTATCATTATGCACAGGGAGACCTAAAAATGATGATAGTTCAATCATGATTAAATCCTCCTGCATTTTGCAGTAATAAAAAAGAAAAAGGTAAATTG
This sequence comes from Thunnus albacares, assembly GCF_914725855.1. NCBI lineage: Eukaryota > Metazoa > Chordata > Actinopteri > Scombriformes > Scombridae > Thunnus > Thunnus albacares. Next base: position 23,445,852 of record NC_058111.1, on the reverse strand, counting down.
TGCCCAAGGTTGAAAAACATCAAGATTTAGTTATTTGGCCATATTGCCCAGCCCTAATTAAGGGCCTAATTAAAACTTAAGTTAATATATCAAATTCCATCTATTCAGGACATTTCATGCCACTTAGAGTTGAGAAGTACTAGCTGCTGCTTTGTTGACCAAATTTTCATTTCAAATATGTTTTTTACTTGTGAGAATTTGAATGTATCCCTTTGACTTCCTGTTTTCAGACTTATCTGTGTCTTCTCACCATGATCGACATGTAATCCACTGCTTTCTCGCCCCCTACACTTCCCTACACTCTTCTGCCATTCCAATGGTCACGATGGGGGGTAATCCCTCTTTTTTTGTGCTCCGTCAATCCCTCTCTCTGTCGGATATGCGGAGTGTGTGATGGATCGTTAGCCAGCAGAACGACTTTAGCTTTGACAGCATGTTGGGTATCGGGCTTTAATGTGCTGCTTAATGTGTGTATGCATGTGAGACAGAGAGGGAGCGTGTCAGTGTATTTTTCTTGTATATTTCAGAAACTGAGCATGTGGGTGTGTGTGTCTTTGTGTTATTGATGTTTTGTGTGTATGCGTGTAGCCGGCATAATCTGCGCTAGAGGCCTTGTGCTGAGCAGAGCACTGTGAATATCACATTGAGACGTGTAATAACCGGATTAACACATACTACACAGAGGGCTCCCAAAACAGCTCCTTACATCCTTCAAACACATACGCACACACACACACACACACACACACACACACATACACATACACACATATAATGACACTACTTTGACATAGCTGTACAGATCTCATCCTTTGTTTTTGAATAACCAATTCGAATTCTTCACCTTAATCATTATTTGTTAGGGTGACAATATTCAGTTCACAGAACGGTCAAAATATAGGATTCTAGGAACTTTCCATGCTTCACAGAGTTATCATGGTTTCACAAGACTCATTAAAATAGGGAAATATAACTCTATTTTTAAAAAGGATCTACTATTCTGTACCATAGATGAAATGTTTTAATATTCCAGATGAAGCCAAACACAGTAGTCTAACTTGTATGAACATGTAACAAAAGTTTCACTCAAACAGCTCCCTCTTTTTAACGTTGTCATAGGACACTTCAGCTGAATCCTCTTGAATCCTCTTCTCAGCCACCAGGTCCTCACAGAAGCACAATTGTTATTTTACAAGATTGCTGTTCTTGTAGACTAAGTTTAGTGGAGGCCACACAGGGGCAGAGTAAATGCATGATAATGGGCTTCTAATGTACAGGGTCTCTGCTGCCCACCATCATTTAGAATAATAGTATAATCAGAAAAAAACAAGAACAAAACTTGCGTGAGTTATAATTCAGTCCTGTATAAAACCCATAAAATATACATTTATTTCAGTGAATATTTCAGTAATAGAACATGTACTCTCAAGAGTACACACATACAACACGCACAAGTGAACACAGTATATATAATATATAAGTGTAGTAACGTGTGTGTATGCACTGATGTGTGTTTCGTATGACCTGTTTACCTCATATTCAGACTACTGTTTGTCATTAAGCTTTGCACTGACTGAACTGCTTCCAGCTGCCAAGGCTGTGATACATGTGATGTTGCTTCAGTCTGTTGTCTGTCTTTCATCTCACCTTCAGTCGTACTTGCACATTAACCTTTGGTGAATGTTATGTATTCTGAATGTTTTCATGTACAGTTTATACACTGTAGTATTTACATAAATATTTTAATTGCTTATGAAGACATCTGAGATTAAACATTATTAGCTGAGACTGAGGCATATTTACACTTTAAATGCTTTTTAAAGGTGTTTATTGTTTGATATTGAAATATTCTGTTATCTAATAAATAATATGTTATCTAAATGCATGTGTGTATTAGCATTTGGTAATGGAATCAGACCTTGACTGGACTATAATTTTACTTTTGATACATTATAAAATATGAAAAACATGCACTGTAATTGGCCACTGGGGTGTATGACTCTTTACTTCGTCCTGTAAAATCCAAATGTCAGCTTCCTCTTGTTTGTTGTTGGTCACAACCAGTCTGTGTGTGTTAGTGGGTACAAGTTTTGTATGAAGGTGACATCTTGTTTATAATGACTGTAGATTGTGACACAATCAGTAAGCAGGACTGATGGAGCCACCAACATGGACCGGAAAGAAATATGCAGTGATGCTAAAATCAAAATACCAAAACCAAAAAGATATGAAAACTTTTCACAAAGCAGCATTTTAAATCTAACTACTTGGACATCTAACTTAAATGAAATGATAAAATAGATGACATGCCAAAAAAAATGGAAATAAAGAAAAGGTTACATGCAATACAACCCACGCCACCATATCTGTTCAAGGATCAGTGCAGTAGGAGGTTACACCGATAGAGCAACTCCTCCTCTGACACCAGTGTCATAGCAGGTGGGAGGTGTGGATGGCATTGACATGCTTACTGTCTTTATAGAGTCCCAAGTTAATTTGGCCTTGTCATTGTTAAATGCAAACTGGGAGAGGCTTCTCTTAAATGTCTCAATAAAAGTGCGCAGGCCCCATTGGTGCAGTTAATTGTACCTCATATACCACCTCTATGTGAGTGTTTTAAAACAGCCAGTGCCTATTTTCCTTTTCTTTTTGCAAGATTTTTCCTTTAGTCTTCCTCTTCTTCTTACTATCCCTAACATAACACAAGCTAACAACAGCTCTGTTTTACGGTAACAGGCCTCTATGATTTTACCCCAGTTCTTTAGGCACAGAGAAAATTCACACAAAAAATATGTAAACAATTATAAAAATTTGAAAGGATTTAAATTAAATAGGTAAATTTGATGATTGATTTAGATCAAATATTCTGGTGATGCAGATGACACACAAACCGCACTCTCTGCCAGTGTATCCATGTGATGCATGTCACAAATGTTTCTGAAGCAGTATCTTGGATGTCCTCTGATCTTAGCCTTATGTGTATGTTGGCTGTTCTGGCTTTGATTCTTTGATTTGGTCTTTCAGGGGCAGAGTCAGCGAAGAACAAAAGGAAGAGGACGAAGCTGCACACAGCGACCGACAGAGCGTCCTCTTGCTACAATGAGACACGCACACGCACACACACTCACACTAATATTGCTGCTTGTTCACTAATTTGCACACATATACACACAGATACATGTGTCAGATCGACTAAAGCAAGCAAACACACAGTCAGAAGTATGCATACAATGCAATTAAAATTGTGCTCATGTGGTGTGAAGGCTGGTGCAGATGAACTTTGATCCCTACAACTGAATCTAGGAGGGGGGCGGGGGACTCTTGTGTGCAAATATAAATATAATGCCGTGAAAAATATTGCCAGAAATTGAATAAATGCTTTTTTGATTGGAGTTATGATTTCTCTCTTGCACTTTTTGTGTTTGTGTTCATGTTTTCTGTGTACTGTCCTTTTATGTTACTGTTACATACTGTATGAAAAGGATGTGAGATACATGCTTTCAGATGGATTAGCTGAAGATATAAAACAAACGATGAGACAGACAAAGGACAGAAGTGGGGATGACGGGAAGATAAATAGTGAGTTAGATTTAATTCTCAGCAGGAGCCTGCTTGGATCCCTTTGATTGTGTGCTTTTGAGTGTGTGTGTATGTGTGTGTGCATCTGGATGTGTACTGCATGGGATGTGCATTGAGAGACAGCTGACTGCGATGCCAGTGTTACCTACAGGGGTTGAACGCACAACACTTTTCTCTTTTGTCATCAGTTTGTTCCTTAATAAGGTCAGGGTGGCACTGGATCAGGTCAGACTGTCTACTCACGCACACACCCACACACACACCGAGGATGCTCCTGCAGGTGATAAATTATGTTTGTAAGGGAGGGAATAAGGAACGTGTGCCAATGGACACTGCTGCCATCACTGTGTGTGTGCGTGCAGAAGTGAAGGAAGATAAAAACCAGGCACTGGAACTAGTTTGTCGTCTCTGTGGTGAATGTGCACATGTCCTACTGTGTGTGTGTGTGTGTGTGTGATTGTATGATTGTGTGTGTCTGTGTCTCTTCTCAGTTCTGCTGTTTTGCATTACTCCCCCAGCAGCCAGTCCTAATCTATCATAGCTGCCACTGTCCTCAGCTGAGTCCACAACCACCATCCACTTCTTCATCTCCTGCCGAGGCTCAAACAGGTAGACACACAGAAAAATCAAGTCTGTATGAAGACACACACACACTCAGAGGCAGAGTGAATGTCAAAGATGCCAACTCTGCGATTGAATTTAAGATTAAGGCGAATCTGTGCACTGCATGTGATTGTGTGTGAGTACGAGCACAAGTGTATATGTGGCCCTGCTCTTTACTTCAGTCACTATGGAGGGATATAAGAGTATTTTATTTGTGCCGACGTTAATCGCTAGAAGCTGACAGCAAAAGCCCTGTAATCCAGCAGCAGTCACCACAAGACTGATTGATAGCACGGGGACAGAGAGAAAAAGGCCCGAGATACCAAGAGATAGGCAAAGAGAGAGAGAGGTGAAAAGGTAGATCTTTGTTATTGTGTCCTTCACTGAGTTTATCACTTACTGTTTAGGAGAGGAAAATAACAGAGACATAAATCTGATGGATATCGAACCACTAGACTGGGTTTAAACAACTCTGAGATCTGCGCAATCTCTCCCTCTCCCTTGTTCTTTCTTCCCCTCTCTCACATCCACACACACATGCATACAAACAGGGAGGGAGAATAGAAAAAAAAGAGAGAGCTGACCTTTGTTAGATTTGGAGTTGTCTGTGATGTTGTTGATGCTGTCAGAAAGACAGTGAAACTGGAGGAGTTGACATTTAACTCCACTATATTAACTGACCCTTCTCCAGAACTGAAGTTCAGGTTGGGTGTGTTGCAAAAAAAAGCACACAGACAAATATGTTGGGTTATGAAACTAACTACTTTGATTTTAGGGGACTTTCAGTTAACTTTTTTTTTTAAACATCACATCTTTCACTTGTAGCAAATCTTATAGAAGAAGGCGGCTCCTTTGTTGCTTCACTCTGTGTCATTTTTTAGTTATTTTAGTGTTTTTTTGGGAGGAGGTGGGGTTGGCATTTGATTCAACAGCAGGTTGCACAGTGGAAACATTTTGTTCTGCTTCTGGGTGCATGTTGTTTCTTGATGAGACTCATTCAATTTCTCTCACCCAGAATGCCCTGAAAGGACTCCCTTCCTTTCACAGAGTCTCACAAGTCACCTACAGTAAGCCACAAGGGACGGCAGCTGCATCCATGTGTGACAATTTGAGTCCAAAAATAAACTGTGAAATGTGTCAAACGGAAGAAAGGTTTGCCCACTTTTTCTTCACTTTTTATGAACTCTCTAGGGAATCATCTGTTAATTTTTCATTGCGCACACTTCTGGCCTTTGTCTGTAGCAACGCTGTCTTCTAGAAACTGTGTTTATATAGCCTACAACTAATTGGCAACAGCAGATATGTTTAGGAGGAAATGAAAAGCTGGATAGATTATGTTTTCTAGTTACATAATGAGAAAATGTTGTTATTTAACATGTCTAGTCAGTCACAAAAATGTTTATACTGAATGAATCAGTAAAATGTTCACTGACAATGTGGTGCATAAGGAGTTTGTAGTTTTATTTACAATGTGAAGACTGAGTTAGAAAACACTAAAGGCCCCCTTCCAATTTCAAAACTGATAGACATTTTGTGAGTTGACTGTATTAATTGTGGGTTTACTGTGTCACTCATGCCAGTGACAGTACAGAGACTGTTAGATGTGTGTCTGTGGTAGGATGGTAAAAGGTGCCAGCAGGGGGCGCTCTGAGTTGAGCTGTGTCAGTGCGCATCGCTGTGGTGGGAATTACAGTAAGTTAAAGTTAAAGTTCAGTTAAAGTTCAGTTAAGAGATAGTAGAGCTGATGCAAACTGAGCTAACCCCATGATGATATGAAAAGCATTGCTGACTACTGTCATAAATATGTTTTGCACAGGTAAGAAGACAATAATGGGACTGTTATGGTGACAAAATCTAGTAAACTCCTGTAAATAGCGTAGACATTGGTTTGAGGTTGCATATAATACTGTGAATATGTAAGGCTGGGATATGTGTATGCACTGGAAGCCTTGGTGTACTTCACAGGCTATTGTGCACTAACTGGTAACATTAACAGCCATTTCTAGTGAGTAAAGCCTGTGAAATGTCTAATTTATGTACACCAACCCCGGTAGTTTGTTCAGTTTTGTTTGATAGCATTAATATGACATGTAGATAATGTTTTCTATGTTCAGAGTGTGCAAGAATATTGCTGGAATAGAGACAGTTGGCCAGCTAAGAAAACCTGTGAGCCTGGTAGACTGGAAAGTTGGATTTATTGTATTTACCATCCAGCAGATGTAAGAGGTAACAGGGCTAGTTAGACTACTGTAGGTTTATCAGTAAATTTAGTTTAATGTGTAATGTGATGTTTCCAATTAGTTAAACTGGGTAAGAGATGTGTCTGGAACATAAGAGAGCTACTCATGCAGATGAGAAAATATGTTTATTGTTGCATCAATGTTGTTTCTGTATGATTAAGGTGTATCTTACATGCGTAAATGTTTCTAGCATTGTGTACTGAAGGTTTAAAGTAAGTAAAATCCACTGAGAAGTTTAAAGCAAGACTGTAAGCTAAACTTATTACAGTGAAGTTCACAGTTCAGAGATAGTACTGCTGATGCATGCTGAGCTGAACAACACAATGATATGAAAAGTGTTGCTGACTACTGTCAGAAATGTGTTCTGCGAAGGTAACACCTGAAAATAAATCTGTTGCACCAGTTTGGACCCAGAGCTTCACTCTGAGCCTGTAACAACAAGGTATTTATTTCCATTCTTGCAGTATAATATCTGCTGTACTGGCAGCACTTGGTTAAGTTTAGGGAAAGATCATGGTCTTGGTTTAACACAGAAAGTCTAGGAAACATATCACAAGTAGATATTTTAGGGGGAAAAAAACAATTAAATGCATTGACAGAGTGTTCTGCATATACGGTCAGTGTAAACGTTTTGCTATCTTATAGATACAATCAGTAAAAGTGTTTCCTCATCATGTTAACAAAAGATACAATTTGGGTGGTTTCTTCAAAAATGTATTAATGTAATAATGTAAATGCATTATTTTTAGGAAGCTGTTATATGTGGGTTGTCTTGGTTGATATTGACAAAATTGGAAACAGCTGATGCCAATCTGCCAATATGAGCGTGACTTCAGTTTCCTCTCTGAACTAACACTATGCTTCATAATACTCAAAATGGCACACAAGTCTCACACCAAAGTGTTATTGTATCCATGTAACTCCCAATTCTAGTACTCTATCTGTGTATATGTGATGGAAATGCACTCCTCAGCTTGGCACACTTGTCTCTGCTGCTCAACCACAACATGATTACCCTTGACCCCAAGAACACAGCAGGAGTGAAACATATACCATCAGTGTTTTTATATTTTACCTGCATGCCTCTTCTAGTACACTATCTACATCACTGCTGTGTGAATGACTGGCTTCTTTCCTTCGCTGGTTGTCAAGTTGGAGGCATATTTGCTATCTAATCATGTTCCATGTTGTCTATTGGAGCCCTCATTACAGGAGAAGGAGAATATGTGTTGTCTGTCATCTGTGAAACATAAAAGCCTCGTAGCTACTTAGTTTTTGTGGGCGGCTGTATGTGTCTACCCTATTATTCCCAGGCTCTGAATAGACATAGCGGTGAAGTGTAACACAGGTGTGGGATGACTTAGCTGGCAAATTGCGAAAAATAATAATGGAATATCTTGTTTGTGCACATATGAACACCACATATATGCTCATAAAAGTACAACCCTGCATCTTAGAGGATAGATAGATAGATAGATAGATAGATAGATAGATAGATAGATAGATAGATAGATAGTGTTCTTACTATACCTGTTTTGTGGACTTATTATTATGTGTTCCTGACTATGTCACTGCGGTGTCCACGCATGTTGCAGCCTACCTAGTTTTAACTTAGCTGTGACTCACTATTACTTTCAAGGTTACAGCCCCGTCTACACTTAAATGACCCCATACACTGGGGATGGAAGTACAGAATGCCCAGGATGGAAAGTTCAAGCGGGGAAAGTTATAATGGAAGGGAGGAGAGAGGGAGATGAAGTGAGAAAATATGAAGAACAGAGAGGCTGAGGAGGTAGAGGATAGAAATTAAAGAAAGGTGAATAGAGGACATGAAAGAAATGGGGCGGCACTAGGAGTGAGAGGCTATCTAGTTTGATAAGGAAATGTATTTTCCTCTCTCTCTCTCCCTTTATGGACATTCCTCTTCCTCCATCTGTCTGTCAATTTTCTCCACCTTGCCCTCACTCATTTCTTCAACCCATACTTTCCTAACACCACCCCTTAAGTCCTCCCCTGATTTCCGTCTTCTTGTCTTCTTCTTCTCACCAACACATCTTCCTCTATTGCTCTCTTTTTCTCTTCCCGCCTCTCCACTCCTTTCTCCTTTAATCCTTCCATTTGTCCCCTCTCCCTCCTGTTCGGCGGCAGGTCCCAATGCCCTGGCTGAGCGACTGGGACCCACTGACAAATCGATACATCACTATAATTGATTCTGTCGGGGTTCAAAGTGTTTAATGAGAGCCCCCCTCCCTCCCCCCTCCTCCTCCTCCTCTTTTTGCACGTGGGCTTTGGCGCAGTCCAGTTTAATGGTTAATGAAGCGAAGGCATTCATGTGCAGTGAAGTGCTGCCATGGGTGGGTGAGGGAAGGGGGCTGCAGGGTGAGGTAGGTGAGGAAGGTGAGGGGGTGTGGGGAGAGGGACGGCAGGGTCGGGGTGTTGAGGGTTAATAAGAGCAGCTCCCTAGGTGATGGACTGGTCTGGCTGGTTAATTAGAACAGGTAAAGGCTCGATGTAAAAATGTCTGGCTTTGGAAGAAAAGAACCATGTGCCAGGTAGAAAGTAAGTGTGTGTGTGTCTGTGTGTGTGTGTACACTCAGCTTTTAGTTGCTCACAGTTTCTCTTTGACAACATCATTCTTGTAATCTGTCGGTTGCAGTTTGATCAATTACAGTCCGTTCCATCTCTGACTCACTCCTTCAGTGGATAAGGCACACAAACTCACACACATACAGATGGCAGGGATAACATTAAGCAGAGTGAACCATAAAAGAAAGACGGCAGCAGAGTAATAATTTAAAAAAAAAAGGAATATCAGGGAAAACAAAAAGCAAAGGCAGCCAAAGATTAAAAGATGCATTTGTTTTTCAGCTGAAAGAGTGCAAAGGGCCAAAGAGTGGAAACAAAAGAGGGAGAGACAGAGGTGATGTAGTGTGTTTGTGATCTTGTTTTTGTACTGAATGTGTGTGTGTGTGTGTATAGTGGGGATGGGGACTCTTATGGACAGTGAATCATTAATACCAGCAGCCTGTAAGACACTAATGAATAACATGGGAATATATCTGATCATCGTTTGCTTCTCTCCTCTCCCCTTAACTCTTCACACTCTGTTCTCTCCCTCTCTCCTTTCTCTGCACTAGATTCAGTTCTTCCGACTTTAATGAGAAACACCTGTTAGAGCTCCTCGTTAGGCATCCCTTCTTCAAGCCCCATTACACTTCTAGTTATGGGGCTTTTTTCCTATCTTTATTCAGGAGCGTGGTCTTTCAATTTGAGAGCATGATTTATTGATTTCACGTTCAGATTTTGTAATTCTTTCCCTCAAAACCCTGCCCTCGCACTCTATATAGCCCCTGCTTGCGTTTAGCTTTGCTCTGCTTCTGCTCAAACTGTATGCTTGCACTCAGATATAATGTTGCTTGAACAAATTTCCTGCTCCAGCTTCAGCCCTTCTCCTCACACTCAGGCTGCTCGTGAAACATCTGCTCTCAGATTTCTGCTCTGCTCTTGGATTGTTTGTGCAACAACCTCAAAATCCCAAACCATTAGAAAGCCAGGTGAAGTGTTGACCAATGAAATGATCCCTGCCCCCTTGTGGGCACATTTGCTTTGCTTCTACGAGTGTCCCATACGGGCAGTTACTCTTTAATCGGGTTCATCCACTCCCGCCCTCCAAGGCTTCATTAAATGTACTTTCCTTGCTTCTTCACAACTTTTGGAATAAAGGGACAGTTAATGAATAAACCAGCGCCCATACTTTTTGCTATACTATAATAGCTACATATAATAGTAGCCGTATAGCCTCCCGTCGGTGTGCTACAGGAGAAAATGACATCACCTTCATGACTCAGGAGCAGGAGCCTAGAGGACCGCAAAATCAAGGACCTTTTTTGTTTTAATGGTGCTATTACTTCCTTCAAAATGAATTGGTTAAGTCATATTTGCAGCACGACAATACATCCTTGATAATATGCTTGGCTTACATGAACACTGTTGCTAGGCAACAAACAACAAAATGGACGCAGCTGTAGGAGGACAACCGTTTGTTCAATTCTGTCAACAAATCTTTGATTCTTAAGAAAATAAGAGACAGACTCCCTGGATTCCTAAATTTGTAAGAGCAGACCCTTGGCCTGCAGAACTGACCTTTGTAACCCTCCAAGTGGGGATTTGATCAGTGATGCTCAATAGACTCAGAAAGACCTCCTAGAAACCATTTCGATAAGGTGAATTACGACACTTACTAAAAGCATGAAATGACCCTAAAGGCCACTTGGACCGGAGGAAAACAACTCCCACCTTATAGCTGGAAGACAGGCTCTTATCACCAAAGCCATAAACTAATCCACATTCCTGAGGACTTCGTGAAGCCCCTTTCAAATCTGAGACAAACCTGAATTTCATGTCAATTAAATGACTAATCACCATGTAACTTATATCATGTTATTTGTCATGTAAATACAAGGAGAATGGTATAACTTTCATAGGTGTATGACTATCTACTAAAGAGATATAAGACTTAGATTGTATTATCCTTTTATACTAACAGGTAACAATACTGCTCCTCTATTGACAAAAGTTAAATTCCCTTATGTGAAGAGTTAATGAATGTTTAATAACCATGTATTTGTATTTTAAGTGTTTAACTTGTGATCTATTAACCTCATAAACAATCATATTTTAGTAGTTAAATTAGACAAGTAGTTTGGTTGAAAGAATGAAGTTTCTAAAATAATAGGAATGTAAAGATAATATTTCAAGGATTTGAGTTTAAAGTTTCTTTTATTGTTAAACAATAGTCACATTGAATGCTTTTATATTATGAAGTAAGTTATGTCAACTTATATATAATATGTTTCTGAAAGTAATCTAATCACATAAATGTTGCCTCACTTTATTTCCTTTCACTATAGTATTAAACTTTATTTCAGTAAATGGTTTTAGTTGTGTAAATAGTTTGAGAAAGTTGAATCAATGAAGGTTATATGCTTAGACATCATGAAGTGTTAATATGAAGGTTAATGTTTGTTATTAGAAGAACTGACTTATCATGAATCATGTGAATTTCTTAACTGTTTTTGAATGGTTTTACAAATATGATACAAGCTGAAAGGACCGTTATTAATGAGAAATATCATGAATGCTTGGACACTATGAAAAGAATGTGTTTACAGCTTTAATGTGAAATAATAGGCAACAGTGACTTGAAGTGTGAGTTTTTGCATGTAAAAATTCAGAATTAAATTTCACCAAATTCCTTTACTTCAGGAGACACAGGCTGCAAACCACAAGCCACACCTAAAGCTCCTAGAACAAAGAAAATGAATATTCATCAATAATTTGGCACGAAACCCTTTTGAACACACCCAAATTCCTCCCGTTTTATTCTAACTTATAAAAACAGCCTCAAAGAGATTCCTCTTTTGTATCCCAGCTAGCACTCACACTTTGGTTTCTTTTACATTTGTAGTTCATTTTTTCCTCAGTTAGCTATTTTTAATTACATTTCACATTACATACAAATAAATAACAACACTGGATGTTGTTTCATACATCATACTCATTTTATTTTACAGTTTGGCAGTACATTAGTTTCTATTTGTAGCACGCACATTTGGTTAACTTTTGTACAGTCATTAGTTTAAGTTGTTCTAATTTTCATTTTTTGAGTTACCAGTGTTGGGGTGCTGCTCCTGGAGGACATCTGGCCAGGCCTGGGCAAAGGATGTGCACCAGGACATTACAAGGAAGTGGCCAATTGGGTCATACCAAATCCTGCCACCTCATAGGGAGGAACTGTTTATTTCAAGTTTAGTCATATTGTTTGTTTCTCTATATTGAATGTTTAGTTGGGTATTTTTGGTTTAGTTGATTTAGTTGAGTTAACCTGTTTTGGGGGGGAATTCTGTTGTTTATTGCTTAGTTGGTCGTGTTTGTCATTTGTCAGTTACCCCTCTTGTGTTATGGTCTGATCAACCAGTATATATGTTCCCCTTTGTGTTCATTTTGAAAGGTCTGTTAGTAGGCTTAAGTTCACTTTAGTTGAGTTCTGTTTATTTAACCTCTTTTATGGGCCCTGAACTTTATTTACATATTTTGTCATTTGTGCCTTTTTTTTTTGTTGCATTTTTTGGGTAAAATAAAACCCCCCTTTTTTGAAACCACCTGAGTCTCCTTTGTCTGCCAGCTCGGTCCCTTACAATCAGCAATGTATGTAAACTTGACAATGAAGGCACTCAGATGGATGCTGGGATTAAAACCGTTTAGTTATCATGTTTCTGCAGCTGTTACCGAGGTGCATTATGGGGAATTGGTGGTTTCCACCCTTGGACGTTCAGCTATCGTTGTTGACTCAACCCGTTTTCAAGGTGAGTAAAATTCATTATAAAATGAGTGCAGTGGTGTGCAGGTGTGAAGGTGTGAACACGTTTTTAATATTTAGACACAAGACTGTGTTCTTCCTGGACTGTAACGTTCACTAAAACAAACTTTTCGCTTTAGCTTAAGTAATGTTAGCCAGCAAGCTAAATTTACTGCTTTGTCATGCCCAAATGTTAGCCAATGAGCTGATATATACCTCCATGATAACTTTGTGGACTTCATGTCACACAGACCAGCAAAAAGTAGATTAAGAGTTGTAATATCCCGCTAGCATTAATCTAGGTGAGTTACACCTCTGACCTCGGTTGCTCAGTTGCTGTCAATCATACCTCTGTTACTCACAAGATAACGTTAGCTAGCCCCCCCCACCTCCTGCTCTTTCCTTCTCTCCTTATTTTTTGGTAGGCACACAAGAAAACTTGTGCATGTGAAATGTGCTTGTAGAGTTTTTCTCACCTTTGTCTAATTAATACACTTAGCTTCTAATTTCTGTAGTTATGTAGGTGTAATTTCAGTTTGTGAGCTGGACACATACAGTTTATTCCAGCAAATTTGCTGGTATAGGAGCAATTTTATGGCATGTCTGCGGTGCTTGTTGACGGCTCTTTTTTCCTTCATCCGCCTGGGCAAATGCTTACTGCTGCTATCAGCTGTAGAGCTGGTGGACACAGTGAGGTGTGAGTGGGTGAGGAGGTTAGGTTAATGCATGGAGCGGTCAAGCGACATGGTCATCTTTACACAATGCGCACCAAGTTACAGCAGCACATGAAAAAAAAAATCCTCCAATGTCTGACTGTATAGTACTTTCTCACTGTAATAGTATCATGGAACATTTCTCCCAGAAAGATTTCCGAAATACTAGTTAAAAAAGCTCCATTCTGACTGTGCAGTCAGTATGATGAACTTTTAACTAGATGTGAGGGTTTCCATTATTAAATCAACTGTTGTGAAAGTGGAATTATGCTGTACAAATACTGATGCTGGCATGGCGATATTGCAGCAGCCCCCGGAGTATTCCCACTGATATGCTGCATAACTTGGCTAACTGCCCTTTGCTGTAATCAAAATAACATCTTGTTGGAATACATGACTAATATTAAGGAGAGAAACTATGTGCAAAAATTACTGTATGGTGAAAACAATATAATTATGACTCATATCTTCCTTCTTGTTTTAGGTCTGTGTAGCCAAATGAACTGGTAACTTTCTCACATTGTTAAATTTATCATTATTACAATTGTCCTGTAGACTAATCATATACAGTCTGTTGTGTCAAGGTAAATCTTAAGTAATAATATAGAGATCTTGAGACTCACATGCAGGTGTTATCAATAAAAGTTCAGCTATACCACCAACAAGTCATATCAATGCATTATACCAGTGGTTCCCGACCTGGGGGTAGCAACCCCATGGGGTGTTACGAGGGGGTGTCAGCAGGTTGCGGGGAAGGTGCTAAAATAAATTAATATGATTTAAAAGAACACAATTTTTTAGGAAAGAACAAAGTTGGTGCAGAAATGTGGTTGTAATAGCATTCATAACTGAGTCTGTTTTTTTTTCATTACATTTTTCCCCAGGTCTAAGTGATCACAACAGCAGCGTTCTTTTCTTTTTTGTTGTTGTTGAATGAGGTGGACTTTTAACTTTTTTCTGTGAAAATCGCAAGAGAATCATTGAACATTACAAAAGTAGCCACAGACATTACGGAACAAACTGTCCACTACCCTGCATATACACAGACTTTGCACAATATTTCACATCAAAAATATCCTTGCAGGTCCATCTGCAAGATCATGGGGTCATAGAAAGTGGATCTACTGGACTTGTTGGCTTCAAACTAAAATGCTCCCCATGTGACTTTAAAGAGGCAATGGCTTAAAGCAATATATTAGTCCTCCTGGTAAACATCTGAGGAATGGGGAAACTGTTACCTGTCCTTTAACCAGTGTCCTTTCAAATCAAACAAATTCTCTAGTTTGCCGTTGTCACCCACATTCTACCTTAAAAGACTTTAAGACAGCTTATTGTACAAGAAAATGAAATTGACGACTTGACAGAATGTGAAATAGCTGTTGAATTGCAGTCAGATGTTACTGACAGTGATATTCTTGTACCATTTGAGGATAATTCTGATAATGGAACAGAGCACCATGATACTGCTGAAAAATTCAGGAAAGGCTTGCATCTTTACTTCTGCGACCGCAAGCTGTCTTTGCATGTTTCCAAATTAGCTACTCAGGAAATAGTCAGTGAATTGGTGTTTTGGTTGGTGACCTAAACACGTATACACGTATATACAGTTAAAAATGTACTCAGAAAGCTCTGTTGTGACATTGATGAAAACTCAGTAGCTTTAACAGATGTCTTACACAGCCTCAGTCCACTCAACTCCATTTCAGAAAGTGGGTGTCTGGGATCGGAACAAAAAATGTTATCCTATTTCAAAGTAAAATTGTGTCATACACTCAACTGAATATGTTTTAGATTTGCCATAAAAAAACCCATTTCTTTATGTTCCAGTTCTAAAAACTCTGCAACTATTGTTAAATAAGGGTGATATGATTGACAAAGTTTTAGAAGCAAGTACAAAACAAGGCCATTACAAGACCTCGTTTGATGGATTATATTTCAAGGAGAATCCACTTCTGTCAGGGGAAGATCAATACATTACTTTAGCTCTCTATATTGATGATGTTGATGTCTGTAACCCTTTAGAAACCTCAAGAAAAAAACATAAACTGTGTGCAACATACTGGGTAATAGCAAATTTACCTGTTAAATACAGATCGTCATTGTCAGCATATGCTTTGATCTCTTATGCAGAAGTGTTGATGCTGAGACATTTGGATATGAGAAGATTGTAGAACCACTTATAAAAGATCTTCAACTGCTTGAAAACAAAGGGATTTACATCAATAGGTTGGGAACCAGTTTTAGGGGCACAGTTTTGTATGTATCATCTGATCATTTAAGAGCACATTCCTATGCTGGTTTCCAGGAGTCCCTTAATGTTGATAAGTTTTTCTTTGGCCAGTCGTAGTGATATTCAAAGTTGTTCTTTACAGAGTGGGTTATTTTTGTAGCTATTATAGTAAAATTAAACATATGGGTGCTGATATATACATTAACTGTCCTTTTCTTCCAAAATTCATAAAGAAAGCAAGGGAAGTACATTTAATGAAGCCCTGGAGGGCGGGAGTGGATGGACCTGGTTAAAGAGTAACCGCCCGTATGGGACATTTAAAGAAGTAAAAAAAGAAGGAAATGTGCCCGCAAGGAGGCAGGGATCATTTCATTGGTCAACACTTGGCCTTCTTTTGGTTGGGGATTTTGACAGGGTTGTTGCTCAAATAATCTGAGAGCAGACATTTCACAAGCATACAGGAGCAGCCTGAGTGTGAGGAGAAGGGCTGAAGCTGGAGCAGGAAATCTGTGCAAGCAGCATTATATCTGAGCACAAGCATACAATTTGAGCAGTAGCAGAGCAAAGCTAAACGCAAGCAGGGGCTATTGAAGTACGAGGGCAGAGTTTTGAGGGTATGAATTACAAAATCTGAACA